>NW_022437098.1:2128002-2139855 GCF_009761245.1 Sapajus apella | reverse complement strand
AGTTTTGCTCTTGTTACCCAGGCTGGAGTGCAATGGCGCGATCTCAGCTCACCGCAACCTCCGCCTCCTGGGTTCAGGCCATTCTCCTGCCTCAGCCTCCTGAGTAGCTGGGATTACAGACACACGCCACCATGCCCAGCTGATTTTTTTGTATTTTTAGTAGAGACGGGGTTTCACCTTGTTGACCAGGATGGTCTCGATCTCTTGACCTCGTGATCCACCCGCCTCGGCCTCCCAAAGTGCTGGGATTACAGGCTTGAGCCACCGCGTCCGGCAATAATATGTTCTTAACATAATTGAATGTATATGCCTTATGCGTAAACTCAGTTTCTTGTTTAATGGGAATATACTATAGGGAATTCTAGCATTGGAAATAAGGCAAGGATGCTCACTATCCACTGCTTTTCAACATTGTATTGGAGGTATTAACTGATATAATTAGATGACAGAAATCAATTGCAAGTTGAGCATCCCTAACCTGAAAATCCAAAGTTGGAAATGCTCCAAAATCTGAAACTTTTTGAGTGCTCACATGATGCTACAAGTGGAACATTCCACACCTGACGTCATGTGTTAGGTTGCAGTCAAAATACAGGAGCACCATATGGTTTATTCAGCATCCCCAACAGAAAAGAGACTCTCCCGGCCCCTTTCACCTGTGATATATCTTTTCTGTAAATGCCCAGATCACCCCCAACAAGTGTGTCTGTAAAGGGTAATAAAATGGCACCTATGCAGGCTGGATGCACCAAAGGCAGGTTCCCCAAAATCCCCATATGGGGCCAAGACCTATGTGCATTACTCACTGTGGTTTTTTTGTTTGTTTATTTTCTGCTCTGTTTTAAAGATATTGTTGGAAATGCCAAAAAGATACCCCTATGAGTAACAGCGATAAGAAAAAAAAGAAGCACTTACACTTATCTATAGCACAGAAAGTCATGCCGTTGGAAAAATTGGGTGACGGTGAAAGTGCAAAATGCCTCACAGAACAATACGGTGTGGAAATACCACCACGCGTGACCTGAAGAAACAGATGGATAATCTGTCGAACTTCTGTGCTAAAAGCGATGAACAGAAGTTAACGAAAAATAGAAAAACATTGCAAAGCTGAAAATGAAGATCTTGATCATGTATTGAAGGAGTGCATCCATCAGCATTCGAGTGAGCATAGGTCACTTAGTGGCCTGCTTTTCATGAAACAAGCAAAATCTAGCACAGTGAACTGAAAATTGAAGGGAACTGTGAATATTCAGCAGGCTAGTTGAAGATTTAAGAGAAGACACAGCATTAAGTTTTTTTTGAGACAGAGTCTCACTCTGTTGCCCAGGCTAGAGTGTAGTGGGGCGATCTTGGCTCACTGCAACCTCCACCCGCCGGGTTCAAGTGATTCTCCTGCCTCAGCATCCTAAGTAGCTGGGATTATAGGCGCCTGCACCTCCCCCGGCTAATTTTTGTATTTTTAGTAGAGACTGGGTTTTACCATCTTGGCCAGGCTGGTCTTGAACTCCTGACCTCATGATCCACCCATCTGGGCCTCTCAAAGTGCTGGGATTGCAGGTGTGAGCCACTGCGCCCCACCCGAGCATTAAATTTTTTAAAGATTGGTGGTGATATGGGGCCGGGCGTGGTGGCTCACGCCTGTAATCCCAGCACTTTGGGAGGCCGAAGCAGGTGGATCACGAGGTCAAGAGATCGAGACCATCCTGGTCAACATGGTGAAACCCCGTCTCTACTAAAAGTACAAAAAATTAGCTGGGCATGGTGGCGCGTGCCTGTAATCCCAGCTACTCAGGAGGCTGAGACAGGAGAATTGCCTGAACCCAGGAGGCGGAGGTTGCGGTGAGCCGAGATCGCGCCATTGCACTCCAGCCTGGGTAACAAGAGCGAAACTCCGCCTCAAAAAAAAAAGCAAAAAAAAAAGATTGGTGGTGATAAAACATCTGCTGATCATGAAGCAGCAGAGAAATTCACTAACTAGTGTGCCAAGGTTATTGCTGATGAAAATCTAACAGCAGAACAAGTCTATAATGCTGATGAAACATGACTGTTTTGCTGTTGTTACCCCAGAGATGCATTGACTACAGATGGTGAGACAGCCCCAACAGGAATTAGGGATGCCAAGGACAGAGTAACTATGTTGCAATGTGCTCGTGCAGCAGGCACACGTAAGTATAAACTTGCTTGTGACAGGCAAGTGAAAAGCTTGCTGTTTCCAAGGAGTGAATTTTTTACCAGTTAATTGTTCTGCTAACAAAAAGGCAGGGATCATCAGGGACAGTTTTTCTAATTGTTTCACAAACGTTTTGTACCAGTGGCATGTGCTCACTGCAGAGAAACTAAACTAAGGACTATAAGATTTTGTTATTCTTTGATACCTATTTTGCTCATTCCCCAGCTGAAATTTTCATCAAAAATGTTTGTACTGGCTGGGCACAGTGGCTCATGCCTGTAATCCCAGCACTTTGGGAGGCTGAGACAGGTGGATTACCTGAGGTCTGGAGTTCGAGACCAGCCTGGCCAACATGGTGAAATCCTGTCTCTACAAAAAATACAAAAAAATTAGCTGGGCGTGGTGGTGGGTACCTGTAATCCCAGCTACTCGGAAGGCTGAGACGGGAGAATCGCCTGAACCCGGGAGGCAGGGGTTGCAGTGAGCTGAGACTGCACCATTGCACTCCAGCCTGGGTGACAAAGCAAGACTCCATCTCAAAAAAAAAAAAAAAAAATTGTGTTCCATGTACTTTCTTCCAAATGCGACTTCATTAATTCAGCCATGTGACTGGGGTATCCTTAGATCCATGAAAAGTACATATAAACATACTTTCTTTTTTTTTTTTTTTTTTTGAGACGGAGTTTCACTCATGTTACCCAGGCTGGAGTGCAATGGCGCCATCTCGGCTCACCGCAACCTCCGCCTCCTGGGTTCAGGCAATTCTCCTGCCTCAGCCTCCTGAGCAGCTGGGACTACAGGCACGCACCACCATGCCCAGCTAATTTTTTGTATTTTTAGTAGAGACGGGGTTTCACCATGTTGACCAGAATGGTCTCAATCTCTTGACCTCGTGATCCACCCGCCTCGGCCTCCCAAAGTGCTGGGATTACAGGCTTGAGCCACTGCGCCCTGCCTAAACATACTTTCTTAAACAGCATTCTAGCAGAACAGAGGTGTGGTAGTGGAAGGTTTTCACACGGAGTTTAGCATGAAGGGTACCATATATGTTGTTGTCAAAGTTTGGAAGACAGTGACTAAAGACACAGTTGTACATGCCTGGCACAAGCTTTGGCCTGCAACTACGTCCAATGATGAACGAGGTGGTAACTTTGAAGAATTCCCTAGTCAAGTGAGAAAACAATGATATCTGACTTCATTACCTGTGCAAAAGAATATTCCTTAAGAGTGTCAATAAGCTGAAAAAAGTGGATCTTGAAGATTTTATTTTTTTTTTTTTGAGACGGAGTTTCACTCTTGTTGCCCAAGCTGGAGTGCAATGGTACGATCTCGGCTCATTGCAACCTCTGCCTCCCAGGTTCCAACGATTCTCCTGCCTCAGCCTACCAAGTAGCTGGGATTACAGGCTCGCACCACCACGCCCAGCTAATTTTTGTATTTTTAGTAGAGACAGGGTTTCACCATGTTGACCAGGATGGTCTCGATCTCTTGACCTCATGATCCGCCCACCTTGGCCTCCCAAAGTGCTAGGATTACAGACGTGAGCCATCGTGCCCGACCCTGAAGCTGTTTTTAATATCAATAATGAGCCTTGTTCCTTCACTAACTGAGGGTGAAATAGCTGAATTGGTTCTGAATCAAGGTGATTGTGATAATCGTGACAGTGACGATGGTGATGTTAACACTATAGAAAAAGCACCTATAGTGGACCTGGTGCGCTATAAAATGTGTGATGGGCTTACTGAAACTAGAGCAGTGTGCATTCACAACCAAACAAGGAATCATTTCAGTTTATACAATGAAGAGAGGCGTCTAAGACATACTGTTGTTAATGGGCAGATGATGCTGGAGGAAACATTCTGAAATGCCATCTGGCAGATGCCACCTCACCCCCACAGGACCCACTTCCTGACCCTTCAGCTGCTTCGGATGTTTCTTTTCACTTAAAAAAAAAGAAGATGCAGTGTACAGTAGCCTTTTAATCAAAACGCAGCACCATAGGTGGAGACCGGAAGCTGCCGTCCTTTGGCCGCTGATGCAGGTATCTGTTGTTGCTGCTGTGCTGCTTGGATGCTCTGAACACAGTATTTTTTCACTGCATTAATGGAATGTGATATTTTCTACTGGTAAGTATGTATGTGTGAGTAAGTTTAAGAAAATGATTGCTTATCGGTAGCATATAAATTCAGAGGAAGGATGGGAATGTCCACATGGGTAGCTGAGATAGTTACATCTTTCCCTCTGATGGTTCAATGTACACACACCTTTACTTTTATTTAAAACGTTGCATAAAATTACCTTCAGGCTATGTGTATAAGGTGTACATGAAATGTAAATGAACTTCGTGTTTAGATTTAAGTCTCATCCCTAAGATATTTCACTATGTATATGCAAAAATTCTGTAATCCAAAAAAATCTGAAATCCCAAGTATCTTGTTTTTGCTTGTGTGTGTCTGTGTGTGTGTGTGTGTGTGTGTGTGAGTGTGAGTGTGATAGGGTCTCACTCTGTTGCCCAGGCTGGAGTGTAGTGCTATCACAGCTCACTGCAACCTTGACCTCCTGGGCTCAAGCAATCCTCCTGCCTCAGTCTCTTGAATAGCTGGGACTACAGGTGTGCACTACCACGCCAGTTAATGTTAGTAATTTTTTTGTAGGGAGAGTGTGTCTCACTATGTTGCCCAGGCTGGTCTTGAGCTCCTGGGCTCAAGGGATCCTCCCACCTCAGCCTCCCAAATTGCTGGGATTACAGGCATGAGCCACCATGCCTGGCCAGCATTTTGGATAAGGAGTATTCAACTTATATAGACAAAAGAATGGATTTTTTAAAAAAGAAGCGAAACTGTGTATTGTGGGTGATATGATAGTACACCTGGAAATCTCCAGAAAAATCAGTGATAAAGTTAATTCAAACAATAAAATAATTCAGCAAAGTAGTAGGATATAAAATTAGAATACAAAAATCAATAGCTTTTACATATAGAAGGCATAATATTAGAAACAATTTCATTTACTATAGTAGCAAACAAGCATATTCAGGATTAAGATGAACCGTAAGAAATGTGCAAGAGCTGTATGAGGAGATGGCACCTACTCCTGGAAGATATGAAAAGAGACTTGAATAAACGGAAAGACATCCTTTGTTCTTGGATAATATGACTGGACATTATGCAGATACAAGTTCTCCCTAGGTTATTTGTAAATTTAATGGAATACCAATAAACATAGCAACAAATCATTTTATAGAGTTAGACTGATTGAAACCAAAGTGTATACAGAAAAACAAACATACAGGCAAACAATACATCCGCTGTGGTCGTCGGGCCTTGATCCCAGTATCCTGAGTGCAGTCCTGTCGGCGTCGGTAGGGTCCGTCATTTCGCGGTTCTTAGGAGGGTACTTGAGCCCCACTCTGCAGCGCCTGAAGTTGCTGGACGCGTACCTGCTGTACATACTGCTGACCGGGGCGCTGCAATTCGGCCACTGCCTCCTCGTGGGGACCTTCCCCTTCAACTCTTTTCTCTCGGGCTTCATCTCTTGTGTGGGGAGTTCATCCTAGCGGTTTGCCTGAGAATACAGATTAACCCACAGAACAAAGCGGACTTCCAAGGCATCTCCCCAGGGCGAGCCTTTGCTGATTTTCTCTTTGCCGGCACCATCCTGCACCTTGTTGTCATGAACTTTGTTGGCTGAATCATTCCCATTTACTTAATTGAGGCTAGGAGACTGAAAGAATGTTGGCTCTTTGAATTTCCTGGGTAAGTGTTCTAGAGATGGCAGCTTGTTGGGCACATGGATTTTCTTCAGATTTGCACTTACTGCTAGCTCTGATTTTTATGCAGGAGAAAAATCCAGAGTTCACTCTGTAGCAGAACAACTTTGTAACACATGTTTATTAATCCAACCTCTGCCTTTCATTAAATGTCACCTTTTGCCTTTGAAATTAAAGAACTCCACGCGTCTCCTCAAACACACACACACACACACACACACACACACACACACACACACAGAAAAACAAACATACAGGAATAACCAAGAAAACACTCAAAAGAAAAACTACGTGAGAGGGTGGGCTGTCTGAGGTATTAACACCTGTGAGGTCCTATGAGGTGCTATAATTATACCATGCCTATGAGGTGTGGTACTGGTGATTAAATGGGCAAACAGCCTGGTAGAACAAAATGTAAAGTTAGACCCAAATACATATGGAAACTTAGGATATGACAAAGGCGGCATCTCAGATCACAAGGATAAAGATAAAAATTTTTTTTTTGAGACAGAGTCTCTCTTTGTCGGCCGGGCTGGAGTGCAGTGACACGGTCTTGGCTCACTGCAGCCTCTTGCCTCAGCCTCCTGAGTAGCTGGGACTACAGGTGGGTGCCACCATGCACGGCTAATTTTTTGTATTTTTAGTAGAGATGGGGTTTCACTGTGTTAGCCAGGATGGTCTTGATCTCCTGACCTCATGATCCACCCGCCTCCATCTCCCAAAGTGCTGGGATTACAGGTGTGAGCCACTGCGTCTGGCCACAAAATAAATTTTTTAATAAATTTGTGTGATCACAGTTTTATGAATCAAGTCAAAAGACAACCGATGACAGCTTGGGAGAAAATATTCACAACATACACCACAGACAAAAGGCCAATATTCTCAAATATGCAGAATTCTTAAAAAAAGTTAAGAGGCAGTTGGGTATGGTGGGTCATGCGTGTAATCCCAGCAGTTTGGGAGGCTGAGGTGGGTGGATTGCTTGAGCCCAGGAGTTTAAGGCCAGCCCGAGCAACAAGGCGAGACCATATCTGTGTCAAAAAATATGTGAAACTTAGCTGGGCATAGTGTTGTGCACTGGTAGTCCCAGCTATTTGGGAGGTGAAGGTGTGAGGCTTGCTTGTGCCCGGGAGGTTGAGTGTGCAGTGAGCCATGATTGCACCACTGCACTCCAGCCTGGGCAACAGAGTGAGACCCTGTCTCAAAAAAAAAAGGGCATCATACCCGCTATGATGGCTATCATCAAACAGACATATAGCAAGTGTAGGCACGGATGGGAAGCAACTGAGAGCCTCTTACACTGCTGGTGGGAATGTAACATGGTGCAGCTGCTTTGGAAAAGTCACATCCCCAAAATGTTAAACCCACGGCTGCCCTATGACCCAGTAATTCCACACCTAGGTATAATGAAAAGTAAAAATAAAAATATATATTGACCATAAAAACAAATACATACATGTTCACAACTCCACTCTTCATAATAGCCAAAAAATGGGAGCAACTTAAATGTCCATCAACTGATAATACAATGAAGTATTATTTCTCCCTGGAATGGAGTGAAGACTTACACTGCAACGTGGAAAAACTTTGAAAACATGCTAAGTAAAAGAAGCCTATCACAAATCTAAGCTGAGGAATGTTCAACAAAATAGCTGATCAGTTTTCCTCAGTTGATCAATTCTAAACAATTCAGATCAATTTCATAATTCTGACCAATTCAGAATTGTGAAAAATAAGGAGCTGCTGAAGAACTGTTTGTAACTCACTGCAGGGAACCGAGGTCAAACAATCCCTAAATGCTTATGTAAGATTCAGACAGGATCTTGGAACGGAAAAAAAGACATTAGTGGAAAAAAATGATTAAAATAAGGAGTGTAGTTTAATAAATAGTATTGTACACAGGTTAATTTCCTGGTTTTGATACTTGCTTGTGGTAATGTACGGTGCCAGCATTAGGAGAAGTGAAGAGAGGTACACGTGAAAAATTTACTATTTTTGCAACTTTTCTGTAAGCCCCAAATAATTCAGAGTCAAAAGTAAAAGACAGGCCGGGAGCGGTGGCTCACGCCTGTAATCCCAGCACTTTGGGAGGCCGAGGCGGGTGGATCACGAGGTCCAGAAATCGAGACCATCCTGGTCAACATGGTGAAACCCCGTCTCTACTAAAACTACAAAAAATTAGCTGGGCATGGTGGTGCGTGCCTGTAGTCCCAGCTACTCAGGAGGCTGAGGCAGGAGAATTGCTTGAACCCAGGAGGCGGAGGTTGCGGTGAGCCGAGATCGCGCCATTGCACTCCAGCCTGGTTAACAAGAGCAAAACTCCGTCTCCAAAAAAAAAACAAAAAACAGAATATCGGAAAAACAACAACTGTAGTGAAAACCAACTCCCCGAAGTTGAATTCTGACACACAGAAGTGAAAAGGAATAGAATTTAAACTAAAAATGTATATATCCTTACTTACCTTAATTAAATGGCAATAAACATGGGAAATACCACAACAGAAAGTCTCCCTGGATGCAAAATGTACTGACTGCCTTTGGCACAAGCTTACAACTAGGGCACTGGAGATATCCGCAGATCCTGAGTGTGATAAAACGGGAAACTGTCCCAGGAGTCAGTTCAATGACCTCTTATAAGACTTAAGTGCTTCTTGAAAGTATTATGAATCAACTGCCCTAATTAAACTGCTTCATTTAAATCTACTTTGGATTTTATTCTAACATGTCAAATTAGTATAATTTACAGTGTAGAGCCACATATCATTTTAAAGTTGATTCCATATCCAGCTGATAATTGATCATTGTGAGTCTAAGATAGTGAAACTGGTGTTTTTGTGGAGCATAAAAAACCAATGTTAGTACCTCACAGTCACTCAGTCACTTAGTCACTTTTTCTTTCTTTTTTTTTTTTTTTTTTGAGACAGAGTCTCACTCTGTTCCCCAGGCTGGAGTGCAGTGGCACAATCTGAGCTCACTGCAACCTCTGTCTCCCAGATTCAAGCGATTCTCCTATCTCAGCCTCCCAAGTAGCTAGGACTACAGACGCACGCAACCACACTGGCTAAATCTTGTATTTTTAGTCGAGATGAGGTTTCACCGTGTTGGTGAGGCTGATCTTGAACTCCTGACCTCAGGTGATCAGCCTGCCTCAGCCTCTCAAAGTGCTGGGATTACAGGAGAGACCCACCATGCTCGGCCCCCTCAGTCACTTTCAAGACTGCAGAAGGGTCAAAATGTCAAACCTCCAGATGCTGATGACAGTGTGGATGTCAAGGAATGCCTAGAAGATGGGTCAGCTACCCAAATCACCACCTGTGTCACCAAAAGCAATTCCAGAGGTGAGCAATAATAGTAGAATTCATTTGTAGGAGTAACAGAAAGTTTCTCAATCTTGTGTAAGTTTTGCAAAAGTGTTTAGTATTTACTATTTTGTATTGATACGTAACTTATACTTTAAGTAAAAACATCATGCTTGTAGTTGGGTTCCATGGAGCCTTCCCCCTGGGAGCCTGAGGCAGGAAGATCGCTTGAGGCCAGGAGTTTGAAGCTGCAGTGAGCTATAATGCTCCTGTGAATAGCCACTGCGCTTAAGCCTGGGTAACATAGTGAGTCCTCATCTCTTAAATTAAATGTATTTATATGCTTGATGTGGAAAGATAGTTTCCAGACAAGTCCTTTGGGATGGCCTTCTGAGTCGGACTGTTACTCCCAAGCTGTCTCGCATGACAATTCTGAAGGCCATAGTCCCTATATTACTAGGAATGTGGTGATCTCAGATTGAAGGAGCTTGGGTAGGTTACCCCTAATGTGGTTAGACAGCTAAAAATGATTTGTTCATAGTCAAGTTATCTGTCAGCGAAGAAGCATTTTACCTTGCTCCATGAGGGGAGACTATCTTTTGCAACTGTGTTCTGGAGCATGATCCCCAACCATTTTGGCACCAGAAACTCATTTTGTGGAAGACAATTTTTCCCCAGATGGATGGGGGAGAGGAATGGTTTCGGGGTGCAACTGTCCCACCTCAGATCACCAGGCATTAGATTCTCAAAAGAAGCATGCAACCTAGATCCCAGATCCCTCACATGTGCAATTCACAACAGGGTTTGTGCTCCTAGGAGAATCTTAAGCCCCTGCTGGTTGACAGGAGGAAGAGCTTAGGCAGTAATGCTCCTTCACCACTGCTTACCTCCTGCTGTGCGGCCAGTTCCCAACAGGCCACCGAGGGTACCAGTCCATGGCCCAGGGGTTGCAACCCCCTGTCCTGCAGAACATGTCTTTCATTATCTCTTCAACATGTGTACTGGAGTTGACAGCCTAGGTTCCACAGGAGGGCATTCACACACTCAGACTCTGAGGGCATTAATGGCCAATTCTTCACCCTCCCTTGTATCCATACCCTCAGCCAAGTAACTTTGCAGTGCCCTCCCACATAACATCAGGGCGTAATTCTCTAATCTTGGGCTGAGCCATGTGGCTTGTTTGGCCAATGGGATGTTAGCAGACATATGGCAAGCTGCTAGGAATGCATCATTAGTCCTAGTTAAGTGGGGAGAGATGAAGATTAGATTGAGGACTGCCTATAATCCAGTACTTTGGAAGGCCCAGAGGTGGAGACCAGCCTGGGTAACATAGTGGGACCAATTTCTACAAAAAATTAGCCAGGTGTGGTAGTGTGTGCCTCTAGTTCTAGCTACTCAGGAGGCTGAGGCGAGATCACTTGATCCTCACTTGACGTTGCATTGTATCTCTCAACAATAAAACCAAATGCTGGGGCTGGGTGCGGTGGCTCATGCCTGTATTCCCAGCACTTTGGGAGGCTGAGGTGGGTAGATCACTTGAGCCCAGGAGTTAGAGATCAGCCTGGCCAACATGGTGAAACCCCATCTCTACTAAAAATACAAAAATTAGCTGGGTGTGGTGGTCCATGCCTGTAGTTCCAGATACTTGGGAGGCTGAGGCTGAAGAGTTGCCTGAATTCAGGAGGCAGAGGCTGCAGTGAGCTGAGATCTCACCATTGCACTTCAGCCTGGGTGACAGAGCTAGGTTCCCTCTCAAAAAAATAAATACATAAATAAAAAATAAAAATAAAAATAGGCTGGGTGCAGTGGCTCTCGCCTGTAATCCCAGCACTCTGGGAGGCTGAGGTGGGCAGATCAACTGAGGTCAGGAGATCGAGACCATCCTGGCCAACACGGTGAAACCCTGTCTCTACTAAAAATCAAAAAAAAACTAGCTGGGCGTGGTGGTGTGCGCCTGTAGTCTGAACCACTCGGGAGGCCGAGACAGGAGAATCGCTTGAACTCAGGAGGTGGAGGTTGCAGTGAGCCGAGATTGGGCTACTGCACTCCAGCCTGGGTGACAAAGCAAGACTCCATCTCAAAATAAATAAATAAATAAAACCGAAAAAAAAAAAAAAAACCTTGCATATACATATTTTTTTTTCTTTTTTTTTTTGAGATGGATTTTCACTTGTTGCCCAGGCTGTAGTGCAATGGCATGATCTTGGCTCACTGCAACCTCTGCCTCCCGGGTTCAAGCGATTCTCCTGCCTCAGCCTCCCGAGTAGCTGGGATTACAGGCATGCCACCATGCCCAGCTAATTTTGTATTTTTAGTAGGAATGGGGTTTCTCCGTGTTGGTCAGGCTGGTCTTCCACTCCTAACCTCAGGTGATCTGCCTGCCTCGGACTCCTAAAGTGCTGGGATTACAGGCATGAGCCACCGCGCCCGGGTGCAGCCTATATTTTTAACAGTTGGAAAGACTACCTTGGTAATATAGTACGTATCCTGAGATAGGCTTCAGTATTTTTCAATTAGTGTGTATTATTGTTACTGGAAAGGGGTCCCAATCCAGACCGCAAGAGAGGGTTCTTGGATCTCTCACAAGAAAGAATTCAGGGCGAGTCTGCAGTGCA
>NW_022437098.1:2058418-2127902 GCF_009761245.1 Sapajus apella | reverse complement strand
TTTTTGAGACGGAGTTTCGCTCTTGTTGCCCAGGCTGGAGTGCAATGGCGCGATCTCGGCTCACCGCAACCTCCGCCTCCTGGGTTCAGGCAATTCTCCTGCCTCAGCCTCCTGAGTAGCTGGGACTACAGGCACGCGCCACCATGCCCAGCTAATTTTTTGTATTTTTAGTAGAGACAGGGTTTCACCATGTTGACCAGGATGGTCTCGATCTCTTGACCTCGTGATCCACCCGCCTCAGCCTCCCAAAGTGCTGGAATTACAGGCTTGAGCCACCGCACCCGGCCTATGCTTCCCCTTTTTAGACCAAATGGGGTAACTTTCTGAGCTTGCCATGGCATTTGTAAACTGTCATGGCGCTGGTGGGAGTGGAGCAGTGAGGACTCGTGGCCATTTTGGTGTTGGTGGGTTTTGGCCAGCTCCTTTACTGCAACCAGCTTTATCAGCAACGTCTTTATGGCCTGCTGGTCTTAGTGCTGACCTCCTATCTCATCCTGTGACTTAAAATGCCTTAACCGTCTGGGAATGCAGGACAGTAGGTTTCAGCCTCATTTTACCCAGCTCCTGTGTAAGATGCAGTTGTTCTGGTTCACAGGCCTCTGACATTATGGGCTGTTAATTACATCTGAGGCAGAACAAAGACATCAGGAATAGGATCCACACACTTCAGACAGCTTCCTCATTGCATGAAAATGGAGCCAAACAAGCAAAGATCTGATATGACCTCAGCTTTGCTCCTGGAATCACCCTCTGCCCAGTTCACACATTCCTGGCATGTCTTTCATTCTCTTGGGGGAAGAGAGCAAGTGGAGTTGCCAGGTTACTGTTGATGAAGGGCAATTTTTAGAAGCAGAAAGTCAGCGTCCTGTGCTGGATGATTCATCTTGCCCTCTGGGGCATGCTCTGAATGTTAAACAGTAACTATTTGTTGGTGATTAATCTGTTGGATTTTGCTCAACCCCTAATTCAAATGTCCATGATGGATAGATCACTTTTTTCTTTACACTACCTGTCAAGTATAAAATAGATGGATAACATTTCCCTTCCAACTGACTCAGAAAAATATGTTACAATTATTTGGTATTAAACTGTAAAAACAAAATGTTTACTAAATTATGTTAAAGTAGAGCTTGAACTTTCAGCTTTCTAGATCAACCATTACAATATGAAATTAGATTTGCCCTTAAACCCTCAAAGTTCTGGAATATGAGAAATTGAACTCAGAAATGTGTGAGTCCCATTTTTCAGCCTTTTCTTCCTTTTGCTTTGCAGATACTGAGATATAACCCATAGGCAGTTTTCAGATCCATTCTTCCAAAGGATTATGTAATCTTGCACAAGCTTCAACTTTTCTCATTTGTAAAATGGGATTAATAATATACTGAATTGTTGGGTCAAATGTGAAACACCCATATATCATTGCATATCAGTACATATATGCTATTTTTGTAGTAGGCCTCCAGAAAATGGAGGCTATATTACTGTTTCTCTTTCCCTCTCTTTCTTACTTCTTTTCTTTCCTCCCTTTCTTTTCTTTCTGGACTACCGGCGCCGCCCACCACCATGGCCGGCTAATTTTTTGTATTTTTAGAAGAGACAGTTTTACCCTGTTAGCCAGGATGGTCTTGATCTCCTGACCTTGTGATCCGCCCGCTTTGGCCTCCCAAAGTGCTGGGATTACAGGCGTGAGCCGCCATGTCCGGCCCTATTTCTTAAAAGGATACTTTCACTTGGTTCAAATTTCAAAAGATACAGTTATATGTTGTATCTCTTGAAATCTTTTCATTTCTATTCCCAGCCACATAATTTCCCTCCATGATGTGTTAGTTTCTTTTGCATCTTGCCAGATATTTTGTATACGTCTAAAAGTAAAAATGTACATATTTTCCCTACTTTTACAATTTTACATAATATCACATTATTGCCTGTTTTGGCTTTTAAAATAAAAATACATTTTTGAAATTGTTCATATCAGTATTTGCTTTTAAACAATTGAAGCTTAATTTAGGCATAGCTGTGCATTTGCGTGTCTCTCAGAGAAAGCCTGTTCAGCTTATGCAGGCGAGTTCTAACTTAATTACCAATTCTAACCCTTAGCCACTGGATATTCATTCATGCAGTCAACAAATATTTATTGAGACCCTACCGCGAGTTAGCCAGGGCCCTGGGAATCTGTATTCCCAAGAACAAAACGCAGCTCCCCAGTCTACCTCCAGCGGGTAGGAGACTGGGCGCCCCCTCCAGCTGGTCCCCCGTTGCGCCCTCCGAGCCCCTCCCGGGCAGCGGTCGGCGCCCGCCAGGCGGGGCTGGGGCGGGGCGGGCCGAGGGCAACAGGGCTCCGAGCGTCCCGGCGCGAGGACCAGGACGCTGCCAGGGAGGTGGGGGCTGTGCAGAGCGGGGCGCCGGCCCGACCCCCAGAGGAGCCGCTGGGCAGAGCGGGGTCGCCAGGGTGGGCGATCCCCAAGGCGACTTCCGGGCATCGCTCCAGGGAGAGAGCGGACACTCGTTCGGCTCTTGTGTCCTCTGCGCCGCAAGCGGCCCGCGGGGACTTACGGAGGCCACTTCCCGAACTCCTCACTTGCCACAGACAAGGATCCCGAGGCCCACAGTGGGCAAGGGGGAGTCAGAGCGGCGCTGGCAGGGCTGGCGCACAGCGCATGCAACAGCTGAGCAGACGAACTCGATTAAGAAACCAAGCACGCCGGGTGCCCAACAGGACCTCGGGCAGCAGAGGCTCCGGCCGCCGGGCTCGTGGCGGGGCGGGCAGCTGGCCCCCAGCCCTTTAAACTCACTGCGCGCGGGAACCCCTGCCCAACAACCAACGGCGGGTGGGGCCGAGCGGGGCGCGCGCTCTGCCGCCCAACGATCGCCCCGACCCCGCCCCGCCGCTGTCCAATGAGCTGCCCTCTTGCCGCCAGTCTCCCCGGCCCTACGAACCACGCGGAGGGAAGGCGGGGCGGGGCGGCAGGCGGGTGTGTCCCGGCAAGCGCGGACGCCGCGCGCTCCGCTGGAGTTTCGAACGCTGTTGGCCCCCGAGACAGAAAAAAATATAAGAGCGGCGGCCAATGGCGAGGTGGGAAGGACCCGCGCGCAGACCCGGCCCCGCCCCCGCCGGAGGGACAGAAGGCCGGGCCTGGCCATTGGCTCGCGCCGCCTGTCACTCGTCGGTGCGACCAGCGGGCAGCGGCCTCGCGGTGACTGGTTCCGCCCAGGCGCGAAATGTAACGCGGGAAAAGCCAGGGCAGGCACCGCGGCGGCAGGTTGTTATTTTTGGGGGCTCAGCGCCGCGCGTCCTGCTTTCCTGTCACCGCAAGTGCCCGGCAGTCCGCCGCTTCCCGCGGTTGCAGCCTGCGCTGCGGCGTACGAAGAGCGGAGGGCGCTTGACCTGGGGCCGGGGTCCAGCCCTGCCCGCCCGTGCCGGCCGCTCAGTTCCTTAGGTGGCCGCTGCGCAGGATTCCGGGACGCGTCCGTCTGCAATGAGCCGGCAGCACTGAGCCGGCGACTCGGAGCAGAGCGAGCGAGGGACAGAGCGGTGCTCAGGGGTGCGGCCCGGGGCCGCCGGAGCTGCGGGTCGGGCCGGGCGATGATCCGGGGCGTGGAGGCGCCCATGGCGGAGAACCCGCCGCCGCCCGTCATCTTCTGCCACGACTCCCCGAAGCGGGTGCTGGTGTCGGTCATCAGGACGACCCCGATCAAGCCTACGTGCGGAGGGGAGCCGGAGCCGCCGCCGCCGCTCATCCCCACCAGCCCCGGCTTCAGCGACTTCATGGTGTACCCGTGGCGCTGGGGCGAGAACGCACACAACGTGACGCTCAGTCCCGGGGTCGCGGGGGCCGCCGCCTCGGCCGCCCTGCCCGCCGCCGCCGCCGCCGAGCACTCGGGGCTTCGGGGCCGGGGCGCGCCCCCGCCTGCCGCCTCGGCCTCCGCCGCCGCCTCGGGAGGTGAGGACGAGGAGGAAGCGAGCAGCCCAGACAGCGGCCACCTCAAGGTGAGCGGCGCGGGCGGGCGGGGCACGAGGCAGCCGGGGCCCGTTAACGGCGCGGCAGGCGGGGCAGACTTGAAAACGCGAGGTCGATCTGGCCGCGGCGGGGGCTGTGGCTGACAGGATGCTGACGTCACTACCGCGCGCCAAAAACCGGCCCCCGGCCGGGGGGGGGGCGCTGTCACGTGACAGGCGGGAGCGGCGCGGGAGACAGTCCTTGAGGCAGGTGCAGTGGGCGGGAGCGCGGCCCGAGTTCGCTGGGGAGACGGGTCAACGGCCCCTGCCATCCTCCCGGCGGGCTCCCGAGTCCTCAGTTCCGACAGGAAGGGAGGGGGATGAAGGCCTTGAGTAGTTCCACCGAGTGCGAGCGGGAAGGGAGCGCACAGTGTCTGCTCTGTTACTGCAGATCGCCCTGGCCCTGTTCAAAGATGCCCTGCAGAGACAGCCGAAGAGCAGGAAGGGACTTCGGGGCGTCTTCTGCGGCTGCAGTTGTGCTTCGCTGCCTTTCGTTTATCCAGCATACTACTTGCTAGGTGTTGAAAGCACGTAGTGGAATGGGACGCTAAAATTGCTGGCAGTCTCAGACTGCTTAAAGCTGGGAAGATTGTGACCACTGGTTCAAATCTACATTTTTCAGATGAGGCAGCTGAGGCTTAGAGTGATTAGTGAGGCGACCTCCCCATAATCGCACAGCTCGATAATGGGACCGCCGGGACTAGGTCGAGGCTTTGTGGCTCTTAGTTCTGCCTGTGTTTGGGGGGCTTTTCTGCTGACTAATACTGGGCTCTCTAGACTGTAAGCTCCAGGAGAGCCAGGAGTATTTCATCTGGAAGACCATATGACTTTAATATAATATACTCCGTAAAAGTGCTAAAAAATATTTGTGTAATGGGTGCTAACAGAAGGTTAATATCCAGGTTCCATTTGTTAAGTGGCTGTATAACATAAGCAATTTGCAAGACGTATAACGAGTAAATCACATAGTGGATATCTGCATCTGTACCACCACATGATGCATAAGTTGAAACGAGTTTGATCATTTTACATGCAGTCACGATGAAATTCTACATTGTTTGAGCTTTGAGGAAATGGATACATTTTATGTGACGTTATTATTAAATATAAAGTTATAAAACTATAGGTTTTGACACACTTCAACTCTGGAAACTGCACCTCAGTAAACATTTGAAAGAACAAGAGCCTGGTGAGGAAGTTCATGCCTGTAATCCCATCGGGAGGCTGAGGCTGGAGAATCACTTGAGGCCAGGAGTTCAAGACCAGCCTGGACAACATAGTGAGACCCTATCTGGCAGCCTGCACCTGTGGTCCCAGCTACATGGGATACTGACGCAGGAAGATCACTTGAGGCCAGGAGTTTGAGGCTACAGTGAGACATGATAGCACCACTGCACTTCCGCCTGGGTGACAAAGCAAGACTTCAACTCTTTAAAAAAATTGAAGCTTGCTGGGTGTGGTGGCTCATGCCTGTAATCCCAGCACTTTGGGAGGCGGGTGGATCTCTTGAGGTCAGGAGTTCGAGACCACCCTGACCAACATGGTGAAATCCTATCTCTACTAAAAATAGAAAAATTAGCCGGATGTGGTGGTGGGCACCTGTAATCCCAGCTACTTGGGAGGCTGAGGCAGGAACCTCGTTAGAATCCAGGAGGTGGAAGTTGCAGTAAGCCGAGAACATGCCATTGCACTCCAACCCGGGGGGACAGAGTGAGACGTCATCTCCAAAAAAAAAAAAAAAAAAATTGAAGAAACTAATAATAAAAGCATTGATAATATTGCTGAGTATTGCTGAAGGCTACAATTAGATATATGGGTATCCTAGATATTTTTGTGGTAATGATTTATAAGTTTTAGTCTTTTCTAAAAAACACATTAGATTATGTAGTTGAACAATATAAAGGCATTCATCCACAAATTCTTCTTTAAGATTTTGCCTTTATGATTTTATTATAAATCTAGTTCTGGGTCACCCAAGAAGATTAATGTTATATAAATGAAATCTATAGATACATTGTTTTTGGTCTAAAACAGACTTATCCTCACTCACCCAAACATTTTATAAAAGTTGCTAGCAGTGGCCAGGTACCATGGCTCATGCCTGTAATTCCAGCACTTTGGAAGGCTGAGGCGGGGTGAATCATGAGGTCAAGAAATAGAGACCATCCTGGCCAAAATGGTGAAACCTCATCTCTATTAAAAATATAAAAATCACCTGGGCGTGGTGGTGCATGCCTATAAGTCCCATCTACTTAGGAGGCTGAGGCAGGAGAATTGCTTCAACCTGGGAGGTGGAGGATGCAGGCTGCACTCCAGCCTGGTGACAGAGCGAGACTCTGTCTCAAAAACAAAAAAAGTTGCTAACAAGATGCATAGGTTTGAAGTGTATTTCCTGATGTATACCTCTTTTCAGAGGTAAAGTATACCAGAAGTTGTGAAAAACGTGTAAAAGTGAAAAGGCTGTTTTTATAGTTCTGCTTTTTTCCTTTCTCATGCAGTTTTTCCTATTGTAACTTTCATAAATTATTTGATCAATTGATTCGAATGTGTCTTTCTATTGAGGAAGCAATCCACATGCAGCTCCAAAAATTCATTTGTTTAGCTTTCCCACGGTAAGAGAGAAGGGTCTGGAATATATCTTTATTTAAGGAAGTTGCTAGACTGTTTTGTGGGGCAAGAAAAAAGGAAAAAAATGGGCCGGGCGCGGTGGCTCAAGCCTGTAATCCCAGCACTTTGGGAGGCTGAGGCGGGTGGATCACGAGGTCAAGAGATCAAGACCATCCTGGTCAACATGGTGAAACCCCGTCTCTACTAAAAATACAAAAAATTAGCTGGGCATGGTGGCGCGTGCCTGTAATCCCAGCTACTCAGGAGGCTGAGGCAGGAGAATTGCCTGAACCCAGGAGACGGAGGTTGCGGTGAGCCGAGATCGCGCCATTGCACTCCAGCCTGGGTAACAAGAGCGAAACTCCGTCTCAAAAAAAAAAAAAAGAAAAGAAAAAAATAAGGAAACTGCTTAGTTTGATTTGTGGTCAATACACTGAACTTAAAAAGATAGGTAGTCCCAGCCCCTTTTCTCTGTTTTGCTTCTTTAAAGTACTTTTTCTTTATCTCCATGTGTATCATAGGTGAATTGTGCTGACCAAGGCTCCTCATTTTTGGGGAAGACAGGAGACAAGTTAACATGCTCCCAATATGCCACATAGAGGCACTAACAGCTGTGGGTTTGAGAACAACATTTGTGTTCATTTACTGTCTATTCTTTGCCACTGCTCCCAGGGGAGGTGTTAACATCTGAGTCCTGCACACCCTGTGTCAGTTTTCTCTTTGTCTTTTGTTTGTTCCTGCCCCACACTGCCTCCCTCGCCTGTGGGAACACCTACCAGCTTCTTCTGGCTGCTCATCACACGATTGCTTAGCACTGTCGGCATATAATTATATATTGTCTTATTCTGGATTGCAGAATTCTGAGAGAGAAGAAAGCAGGTCTGACTGCCTTCTGCCACAGGATGTTCCAAGACTCCCCACCTTGTCCCTCTACTCAGACTGTGTTTGAAGTACTTCTCCACTGTGGGGCCGGTGGGGTCTGGGTTCTCAGATACTATTCACCCTGTAGGATCCACCAGCTGCCTATCCTGTTTCCCTTTTCTGTGTCACCTGAGCACTACAAACACCTAGACTGCACATACTATTACGAATAGCTGGCTTTTAAATACTTTTTGGGTAATACATAAATTCATACTACTTATGAATAGTACTTTTTGAGCACCATGTTAAACCTAACGTCATGTTAACGTAATAAGCACTATTTATTGCCTGGCACAGAGTAAGCATTTCATAATGTTAGCAGCAAACTAATGGGCTCTGTGTTGAGCATTTTGAATTATTTAATTCATTTTATCCTGTTTAACTGTTGAGGAATGAGAAATTGAAGAGTCCCCAAGACAAAGTTTAGTTAAGATTGTATGGTAAGTGGCAGAACTGATTGGAACCTTCCAGAGTCCCTGTTCTTAGTCTCTATACCACACCGCTCCTGGGACTATCACGTGTAAATGGACTTCAGGGTTTTGTTTGTTTTTTTGTTTATTTATTTTTGAGACAGAGCTTCACTCTTGCTGCCCAGGCTGGAGTGCATTGGTGCGATCTTGGCTCACTGCAACCTCTGCCCCCTGGGTTCAAGTGATTCTCCTGCCTCAGCCTCCTGAATAGCTGGGATTACAGGCACCCGCCACAATGCCCAGCTAATTTTTGTAATTTCATTTTTTTTTTAGACGGAGTCTCCCTCTGCTCTGTCTTCTGGTCTATTTTTACTTTTTAAATGTTAAGCTGATATAAGTAGACATAAGACACACTACTGGCCGGGCGTGGTGGCTCATGCGTATAATCCCAGTACTTTGGGAGGCCAAAGTGGATGGATCACTTAAGGTCTGGAGTTTGAGACCAGTCTGGCCAACATGGTGAAACCCTATCTCTACGAAAAATACAAAAAAATTAGCCAGGTGTGGTGGTGCATACCTGTAGTCCTGGCTACTCGGGAGGCTGAGGCAGGAGAATCCTTTGAACCCTGGAGACGGAGATTGCAAAGAGCTGAGGTTGTGCCACTGCACTCCAGTATGGGTGACAGTGAGAGATTCTGTCTCCCAAAAAAAAAAAAAAAACTTACTATTTATAGCTTATCTATATCTCAATTGAGGTGCTTTATAAGAGTGCACTCAATTCAGTAAACTGGAATTAAAATTTGAGAAGTGAAGATAGGTCAGGATGAGAAGCAGGGTTAGGAAGCATGTATGCGAGCCATGGAAAGTTTGCATCTAAATCTGAATGTGAAAAGGTTCACACGCCTCCCTCTGAGACTTATTTCCTTCTACATTGTGCTTGTACCCTTTATTTGAATTCTACTTAAATAAAAATGTGTCAAGGACTTTTAGGTTTTTTAGTTATCATATGACTAAACACTTTCAAAATCACTAATCTACATTCTAGAGGTATGGCGATTATTTTCAAAATTACATTTACTAAGGTATGCACAAGTTTTTTGGCAGTTTAATAATTTTGTGTTGCAAATCGTCAACAGTCTTGACAAGATTTGTCCCTTAGCCTACAGGTGCACCTGGCTGTCGATGAGTGTAATTGTCTGAAGATGCCTTGAAACATGATTTTCTTTTTTTTCTTTTTTTTTTTTTTTTTTTGAAACGGAGTTTTGCTTCTTTTTCCCAGGCTGGAGTGCAATGGCGGGATCTCGGCTCACCGAACCTCCGCCTCCTGGGTTCAGGCAATTCTCCTGCCTCAGCCTCCTGAGTAGCTGGGATTACAGGCACGCGCCACCATGCCCAGCTAATTTTTTGTATTTTTAGTAGAGACAGGGTTTCACCATGTTGACCAGGATGGTCCCGATCTCTTGACCTCGTGATCCACCCGCCTCAGCCTCCCAAAGTGCTGGGATTACAGGCTTGAGCCACCGCGCCCGGCCTTTTTTTTTTTGAGACAGAGTTTCACTCTGTTGCCAGGCGCCAGGCTGGAGTGCAGTGGCACAATCTTGGCTCACTGCAACCTCCGCCTCCCGGGTTCAAGCAATTCTCCTGCTGCAGCCTCCTGAGTAGCTGGGACCACAGGCGCACGCCACCGCGCCCAGCTAGTTTTTTTTGTATTTTTAGTAGAGACGGGGTTTCACCAGGTTGGCCAGGATGGTCTCGATCTCTTGACCTCTTGATCCGCCCGCCTCGGCCTCCCAAAGTGCTGGGATTACAGGCTTGAGCCACCGCGCCCGACCATGATTTTCTTATTGTTAACGCCAAAAGGAAGAGGGTCCTCTTTAAGTAATATTGCTTATTTTAATATGTATTGTTAAAAGATGGTATTTATTCATGTATTTAGCACATTATATGATTATTTGTCTTGTCTTATTTTCTCAGATAAAAGAATGCACTTATTAGCCAGGCGTGGTGGTGCATGCTTGTAGTCCCAGCTACTCTGGAGGCTGAGGCAGGAGAATCACATGAACCTGGGAGGCAGAGGTTGCAGTGAGCTGAGATTGTGCCACTATTCCAGCCTGGCGACAGAGCAAGACTCCGTCTCAAAACAAAAACAAACAAACGAAAGAACGCACTTAGTGAAACCCTTACCTGTATATGGCCAGTGTGTTGTATTATGCTGTACCCTTCAGCACTGCATTTCTCATTTGGAAAATATAAATGTGTTGCTGGTGGCGGAAACAGTCTCAGAGTTGCTAGGAGGCAGCCATATGGTTAACTTTTTTTTTTCCCCCGAGATGGAGTCTTGCTCCGTCACCCAGTCACCCAGGATGGAGTGCCGTGGCGCAATCTCCGCCCACTGCAACCTCCGCCTCCCGAGTTAAGGCGATTCTCAAGTCTCAGCCTCCCAAGTAACTAGGACTACAGGTGTGCATCACCATGCCCTGATACTTTTTATATTTTTAGTAGAAACAAGGTTTTACCATGTTGGCCAGTCTGGTTTCAAACTCCTCACCCCAGGTGATCTGCGCGCCTTAGCCTCTCAAAGTGCTGGGATTACAGCTGTGTGCCACTGCGCCTGGCCAGTTTTTGTATTTTTAGTAGAGATGAGGTTTCACCGTGTTGGCCAGGCTGGTCTCAAACTCCTGGCCTCAAGTGATCTGCCTGCCTCAGCCTCCCAAAGTGCTGGGATACAGGTGTGAGCCACCATGCCCTGGCCTATGGTTAACTTTTAATGTTTCCCCACTATTAGACATGCTTATTAATAGTAATGGTTAATCTTAAATTTTTGATGTTAACTAGTCAGTTATTTCAGATTGCAAGAGTCAGCAGTATGTTCTTGCATATTTATTTGTTGACTTGTTTTTTATGTTTTTGAGACAAAGTTTCACTGTCAGCCAGGCTTAGTGCAGTAGCACTGTTAGGGCTCATTGCAGCCTTGAACTCCCAGACTCAAGAGATCCTTCCACCTCAGCCTCCTGAGTAGCTGAGACTTCAGGTACATACCACATCTGTCTATTTTTTTTTTTTTTGTAGACAGGGGTCTTGCCATGTTGCCCAGGCTGATCTCAAACTCCTGGATTCAAGCAATCCTCCTGCCTCAAATTTTCAAGTGATAGGATTACAGGCATGAGCCACTGCGCTCAGCCCTTCTTACATATTTAAAAATACTAATTTTTAAATAGATTTTTTTTTTTTTTAGACCTTTAGCAAGCAAGACTTGAGCTAAGTGTGGCTACTGAGGATCACAGCCAAGGAGTAAAGAAGATGAAAGAATTTGAATTTGCCACAAGTTTATTTGTCAATTTGTACTTTAGTGATAAGTCATGGTCTTTTTAGGATCTTGCTAATTCTTGCTTCATTATACATGGAAATTTCTTGAGGAATTTAGTAAGGACAGGAAAAGACATCAGTTATGTACCTCTTTCGGCATTCTTAATATCAACAAATAACTGATGAGCTCTTTATTTCATCAACAGATATTTGTTACTAACACACTGAGTCAGTTAGCTTAGGCTAAAAAGCAGGCTGCAGAATGAAACTTCAAGATGGCAATCTCAGCCTCAACGTGGCTCATGTTATATGTTCTAGAAGGGTTAACCACAGGTGTGTTCCTATTCTGTTCATTCTAGAACCTGAAGGAACCTTTCCAAGCTGGGACAGATGGGCCTCAAAGCAGAGAGAAAAAGAGAGATGGTAGAACCACATGTTGTATTAGTCTGTTTCACATTGCTATAAAAGAATACCTGAAGCTGGGTGATTTATGAGGAAGATAGGTTTATTTGGCTCGTAGTTCTTCAGGCTTTACCAGAAGCATGGCACCAGAATCTTCTTCTGGCAAGGAACCTCTGGGAGCTTCCAATCATGGCAGAAAGCAAAGGGGAGCAGGTTTCACATGGTAAGAGAAGGAACAAGAGGGAGGGGGGAAAGTGCAGGCTCTTTTTAACAGTCAGGGCTCATGGTCACAGTGTGAGCAAGGACGCATCTAGAAGTTCATGGGGGATCTGCCCTTATGACCCAGAGACTTCCCACTAGGCCCTGCCTCCAATATTAGGGATCAGATTTCAACATGAGATTGGGAGGGGACAAACAGCCAAACCACACATGCTACTTTCACTCACATTTTATTGGTCAAAGCAAGTTATATGGCTAAGTTCCACTCTGGACCCACAGTGAGAGGGCCAGTGAATGTTTTTGCAATAATGTCTGCCACAGTGCCTTCTCACATTTTAAAAACTGTGGTTAAAAACCCCATAATATTTACCACCTTAACCATTTTTATGTGTACAGTATAGTAATGTTAACTATACATAAACGGTTGTGCAACAAGTCTCTAGGTTTGCTCCTCTTGTAAAACAAACTCTATACTCGCTGAACTCGCCTTTCCTTCCTCTCTCTAGTCCCTGGAGACTGCCACTCTTCTAAGAGTTTGATGACCTCAGATACCTCATATAGGTGAAATTATGCAGAGTTTGTCTTTTTGTTATTGGCTTGTTTTACTTAGCATAATTTCCTAAAGATTCATCCATGTTACGGCATATGGCCGGATTTCCATCTCTGAAGGCTGAGTAATACTCCATTGTTACTCACACACTGAATCAGTTAGTTAGGCTAACTGTATACAGCATTGGTTATCGAATCATCAGTCAGTGGACATTTGGGTTGCTATAGATTGTGAATAATACTGCAGTGAACACAGATGTGCAAATATCTCTTTGAGATCCTGTTTTCTTTTCTTTTGGATATGTAGCCTTCCCATATCTTCTTCTTTTTTTTTTTTTTAAATTATTTATTTATTTATTTTACAATAGCGACAGATTCTTGCTATGTTGCCCAGGCTCAAGTGACCCTATCACCTCAGATTCCCAGAGTGCTGGGATTACAGGTGTGAGCCATTGTGCCTGACCCCACATTCTTAATCATTTAAAAAGTTAACTGTAATGGGTAATGAGAATTTATACTATCAACAAAAAACATATTTCTTCAGTTATTAATAATTTTTAGGTGTTTCTGTTTAGTACACTGCCTGTATCTAAAGACTAAAGGAAAAATAGGTAAAGACTCCACTAAATCTTTTGAACACTTTCTATAGACAGAATAAAAGTAAGTATACAATTAAGTTGAATATTCATGCTATAAGACTGAAATCAGGTCATTAAGTTGTGCTGAATATAGATTTTATTATCTAAGGATTTTCTTAAAACATGATTTATCCTAGAAGGTAACTCATCCATGTAGGGATTGAGCTTTTCTTTCTTTCTTTTTTTTTTTGAGACGGAGTTTTGCTCTTGTTACCCAGGCTGGAGTGCAATGGCGCAATCTCGGCTCACCGCAACCTCCGCCTCCCAGGTTCAAGCAATTCTCCTGCCTCAGCCTCCCAAGTAGCTGGGACTACAGGCATGCGCCACCATGCCCAGCTAATTTTTGTATTTTTGGTAGAGACGGGGTTTCACCATGTTGACCAGGATGGTCTCGATCTCTTGACCTCATGATCTACCCGCCTCAGCCTCCCAAAGTGCTGGGATTACAAGCGTGAGCCACCGTGCCCGGCGAGATTTTCTTTCAATGTGAAAATTTGACTGAAGGGAATTTTGCTGTAGCTTTTTATTATCTGTCAAGGTTTCAGGCTGATGTTTAAGGCTTTGGGAAGACTTTGAGTTTTGATATTGAAAGCCCACGCCTGTAATCCCTGCACTTTGGGAGGCCAAGGTGGGTGGATCACGAAGTCATCCTGGCCAACACGTTGAAACTCTGTCTCTGCTAAAATACAAAAAATTAGCCGGGCATAGTGGTGCATGCCTGTAATCCCAGCTACTTGGGAGGCTGAGACAGGAGAATTGCTTGAACCCAGGAAGCAGAGATTGCAGTGAGCTGAGATCCCGCCACTGCACTGCAGCCTGGCTACAGAGTGAGACTTGTCTCAAAAAAAAGGCCCTAAAAGCATCTTCATTTTAGATGTAGTTGTACATGATCCTTTAATGGTTTTTTTTTTTTCCATGTAACTTGTATGTGTGAAAGTTCTCTTAACTGGGGAACAAAGTTTATTTCAAATAATGTTTATTTTACATTAGCTTTAGCTGTATAGAAAAGCTGTGAAGGTAGAACAGAGAGTTCCCATAAACTGCGCACCCAGCTTCCCCTGTTGGCATCTTAATCTAGTGTGGTACATTTGTAAAAATTAATGAACCAATATTGATGCACTAGTATTAACTGAAGCCCATGGTATATTCAGATTTCCTTAGGTTTTTAATCAGGGTGAATTTTAAAGTGTGAAATACAGTGACATTTAGTACATTCACAATGTTGTACAAGTTCCAAAACATTTTTATCACCTCAAAAGAAAACTCAATCTATTAAACCATGATTCCCTGTTCCCTACTACATGCAGACTTTGGAAACCAAAAGCCTAAATTCTGTCTGTATAGATTTACCTACTCTGGAGATTTCATTAAATGAAATTATATAATATGTTGCATTTTGTGTTTGGCTTCTCTTTTTAGCATACTGTTTTTTAGGTTCATCCACTTTGTAGCACATATTGTTTTCATGGCTAAATAATTCCATTATATATGTATACATATTTCATTGTGTATGTATATGTGTATATATATGATATTGATACAAAACTATCAAACTTTTCCACAGTGGCTGAGTCATTTCACATTCTCATCAGTAGTATATGCTGGTTCCAATTTCTCTACAATTTTGAGAAAAAACTATTTCCTACTTATTTTCCTTTTTTTCCCCCATTATAACCTAGTTGGTCCAAAGTAGTATTGTGGTTTCAATTAGCATCTCCCTAAATGACGAATGATTTTGAGCATCTTTTTTTTTTTTTTTTTTTGAGACAGAGTCTTGCTTCATTGCCCAGGCTGGAGTGCAACAGTGTGATCTCAACTCATTGTAACTTCTGCCTCCTGGGTTCAAGTGATTCTCCTGCCTCAGCCTCCCTAGTAGCTGGGATTACAGGCAACCGCCATCCTGCCCAGCTAATTTTTGCATTTTTAGTAGAGATGGGGTTTCACCATGTTGGCCAGGCTGGTCTTGAACTCCTGACCAGCCTGATTCACCTGCCTCAGCTTCCCAAAGTGCTGGGATTACAGGCATGAGCCACCATACTCGGCCGATTTTGAGCATCTTTTTGTGTATTTGCTGCATATATAACTGCGTTTGTTGGCTGTATAACTGCTTTGGAGAAATATCTGTTCAAGTCATTTGCCTATTTTCTAATTGGATTTTTATGTGATTTTTGTTGTTGTTGAGTTGTAAGAGGTCTTTTTGTATCCTTTATACTAGAACCTTATCAGATGTATGGTTTGCAAATATCATCTCCCATTCTGTGGGTTGCCCTTTCATTGTCTTTTTTTTTTTTTTTGAGGCAGAGTTTCACTCTTGTTACCCAGGCTGGAGTGCAATGGCGCGATCTTGGCTCCCCGCAACCTCCGCCTCCTGGATTCAGGCAATTCTCCTGCCTCAACCTCCTGAGTAGCTGGGATTACAGGCACGCACCACCATGCCCAGCTAATATTTTGTATTTTTAGTAGAGACAGGGTTTCACCATGTTGACCAGGATGGTTTTGATCTCTTGACCTCGTGATCCACCCGCCTCGGCCTCCCAAAGTGCTGGGATTACAGGCTTGAGCCACTGCGCCTGGCAGTGATTTTCTTCATAATGTCCTTTGATGTTCAAAAGTTTTACATTTTGATTCAGTCCAATTTATTTATTCTTTTATTGCTTAGTTCTTGGTGCCATATCTAAGAATCCATTAAAAACAAAGTAATGAAGATTCATCCCTATGTTTTAAAAGAATGTTACAGGTTTTGTTTGTTTGTTCATTTTTTTTTTTTTTTTTTTTGGAGACGGAGTCTCGTTATTGTTACCCAGGCTGGAGTGCAATGGCGTGATCTCCGCTCACCGCAACCTCCGTCTCCTGAGTTCAGGCAATTCTCCTGCCTCAGCCTCCTGAGTAGCTGGGATTACAGGCACGTGCCACCATGCCCAGCTAATTTTTTGTATTTTTAGTAGAGACGGGGTTTCACCATGTTGACCAGGATGGTCTCGATCTCTTGACCTCGTGATCCACCCGCCGCGGCCTCCCAAAGTGCTGGGATTACAGGCTTGAGCCACCGCGCCCGGCCCTGTTCATTTGTTTTTTTTGAGACAGAGTCTAACTCTGTTGCCAGGCTCAAATGCAGTGACGTGACCTTGGCTCACTGCACCCTCTGCCTCCTGAGTAGCTGGGACTCCAGGCATGCGCCACCCTGCTCGGCTCATTCTTGGCATTTTTGGTAGAGATGAGGTTTCACCATGTTGCCCAGGCTGATCTCACACTTTTGGGCTCAAATGATCCATCCACCTCGGCCTCCCAAAGTGCTGGTATTACAGGCATGGGCCACCGTGTCCAGACAAGATTTCTATAGTTTTAGTTCTTATATTTAGTTCTGTGGTACATTTTCAGTTAGTTTTTGTCTATAGTGTAAGGTAGGGGTCTAACTATCCTTTTGTGTATAGAAATCTGCTTGTCCCAGAACCATTTGTTAAAGAGACGATTCTTTCTCTATTGAAAGTTATTGGGTCCCTTGTTGAAAATCAATTGGCCTTTCATGTATAGGTTGGTTTCTGTACTCAATTTTGTTTCATTGGTCTATATGTCTTTCCTTATACCCTTACCACACTGTCTTGATTACCAGTGCTTAGCAGTAAGTTTTGAAATTGGGAAGTGTGAGTCCTCCTGTTTTGTTCTCTTTTTCAAGGCTGTTTTGGCTATTTGGAACCTCTTATAATTCCATATGAACTTGAGGATCGCCTTTTCCTTTCCTGCCAAAAAATAAAAAACAAAACTGGAATTTTAATAGAGGTTGCATTGTGCCTGTAAGATTGCTTTGGATAGCACTGCTATCTTCAATATTAAGTCATCTAATTCCTGAACTGTATCCTATAAACTTTGGTATGTTGTGTTTTTGGCAGTATTTGTGTCAAAGTATTTTCTTTTTTCCCTTGTGATTTCTTCTTTGACCCATTGGCTATTTAAGAGTTTCTTGTGCTGGGCGTGATGGCTCACACCTGTAATCTCACCACTTTCAGAGGCCGAGGCAGGTGGATCACGAGGTCAGGAGTTCAAGAGCAGCCTGGCTTAATATGATGAAACCCTGTCTCTACTAAAAATACAAAAATTAGCTGGGCGTGGTGGTGCGCACCTGTAGTCCCAACTACTCAGGAGCCTGAGGCAGGAGAATTGCTTGAACCTGGGAAGTGGAGTTGCAGTGATCTGAGATCATGCCACTGCACTCCAGCCTGGGTGACAGAGCAAGACTCTCAGAAAAAAAAGAATGTGTTATTTAATTTCTATATATCTGTTCCTGTTTTCCTTCTGTAAAGTTTCATTCCATGTGGTCAGAGAAGACACTTGGAATGCTTTCAGTCTTTTAAAATTCATTGAGACTTGTTTTGTGGTCTAACATATGGTCTATGTTGGAGAATATCTTTGTGGATCTTCTGCCTAGTTGTCTTATTCATTATTGAAAGTAGGGTATTAACTGGGCACAGAGGCTCATGCCTGTCTGTAATCCCAGCACTTTGGGAGGCCGAGGTGGGTAGGTCACTTGAAGCCAGGAGTTCAAGACCAGCCTGGCCAACATGGTGAAACCACGTCTCTGCTAAAAAATACAAAAATTAGCTGGGTGTGGTGGCATGTGCCTGTAGTCCCAGCTACTTGTGAGGCTGAGGCAGGAGAATTGCTTGAACCCAAGAGGCAGAGGTGCCAGTGAGCTGAGATTATGCCACTGCACTCCAGCCTCGGCGACAGAGCAAGATTCTGTTTCAGAAAGAAAGAAGCCGGGTGTAGTGACTCATGCCTGTAATCCCAGCACTTTGGGAGGCTGAGGCAAGCAGATCACCTGAGGTCAGGAGTTCAAGACCAGCCTGG
The DNA here is from genome assembly GCF_009761245.1 of Sapajus apella. Classification (NCBI taxonomy): domain Eukaryota; kingdom Metazoa; phylum Chordata; class Mammalia; order Primates; family Cebidae; genus Sapajus; species Sapajus apella. The sequence goes on along the minus strand of NW_022437098.1, from coordinate 2,110,008 downwards.
CCAACATGGTGAAATCCATCTCTACTAAAAATACACACACACCAAAAAAAAAAAAAAAAAAAAAATCCAGGCGTGGTGACAGGCGCCTGTAATCCCAGCGATGGGATCCTGAGGCAGGAGAATCGCCTGAACCCAGGAGGTGGAGGTTGCAGTGAGCCAAGACTGAGTGCATCACTGCACTGTAGCCTGGGTGACAAGAGTGAGACCCTATCTCAAAAAAAAGAAAACTCAAAGAAGTAGGGGGCTCTGGCTGTTTTTGAACTATGTCTTCCTTTTGCAGGGGGCTCTGTTCTTAGGTGTATATGTACTTATAGATGTTATATATTTTTGTCTTTTCACATTCTTTTTTTAAAGGAGACAGCGTCTTGCTCTGTTGCCCAGGCTGGAGTGCAGTGGTGTGATCATAGTTCACTATAGCCTTGAACTTCTGGGCTCAAGTAATCCTCCCACCCCAGCCTCCTGAGTAGCCGGGCCTATAGGCACACACCACTGATCTGGCTAATTTTTAAATTTGTTACAGAGATGAGGTCTCACATTTGCCTAGGTTGGCCTCAAATTTCTTGCTTCAAACCATCCTCCTGCCTTAGCCTCCCAAAGTGTTGGGATTACAGTTATGAGCCACTGTACCCAACCCTGCCCTTTCACTTCTAACCTGTTTGCATTTTTGAATTAAAGCGAGTCTCTTGTAGATAGCATACATTTGGATCATGTTTGTTTTTAAATTCATTCTGCTAAATGCTGCCTTTTAATTAGAGAGTTTAACCTATTTACATTTAAATTACTGGTAAGGGAGAACCTCTGCCACTTTGTTACTTGTTTTCTATGTCATACCTATTTTGTCTCTTAATTTCTCCACTAATGCCTTCTTATGTATTTAACTAGTGTTTTTTGTAGTATTCTATTTTCTTTGAATTAATACCACCTTGGCTTTGATAGGGGATAAAAACTACTCCTATGCAGCTCTGTCCATCGCTTTTTTTTAGCTTGTGTTTACGCTGTTGCTGTCACAAATTACAAATTGTCGTCCCATTAACATGGATTTATAATTTCTTTTTATTTTTTTTGAGACAAAGTCTCTCTCTGTCACCCAGGCTGGAGTGCAGTGGTGTGATTTTGGCTTACTGCAACCTCCGCCTCCTGGGTTCAAGTGATTTTTTTTTTTTTTTTTTGGGGGGGGGACGGAGTTTCGCTCTTGTTACCCAGGCTGGAGTGCAATGGCGCGATCTCGGCTCACCGCAACCTCCGCCTCCTGGGTTCAGGCAATTCTCCTGCCTCAGCCTCCTGAGTAGCTGGGATTACAGGCACGCGCCACCATGCCCAGCTAATTTTTTGTAGTTTTAGTAGAGACGGGGTTTCACCATGTTGACCAGGATGGTCTCGACTTGACCTCGTGATCCACCCGCCTCGGCCTCCCAAAGTGCTGGGATTACAGGCTTGAGCCACCGCGCCCGGCCCTCAAGTGATTATTTTGCCTCAGCCTACCAGGTAGCTGGGACTACAGTTGCGTGCCACCACGCCTGGCTAATTTTTGTAGTTTTTTTTTTTTTCTTTTTTTTTAAGAAGAGACAGGGTTTTACCATGTTGGCAGGCTGGTCTTGAACTCCTGACCTCAGGTGATCCACTTGCCTTGGCCTCCCAAAGTGCTGGGATTACAGACGTGAGCAACTGCATCTGGCCATAATTACTGTTTTATGCATTTGGCATTTGTCTTTTATATAGGAAAGAGAAAAATGCAATAATTCTGGCTTTTGTATTTATGTAGTTACCTTTACTAGTGTTCTTTACTTCTCCACATAGCTTTGAATTACTGTCTAGCATACTTGTATTTTTGTGTAAAGAACTCCCTTTAGCATTTAATGTAAGGCAGGCAGATTTATTGGCAATGAACTTTGTTTTATCTAGGAATGTCTTTATTTCTTTATTACTTGAAGGATTGTTTTGCTGGGTATAGTATTATACTTTTTCCTCTCAGCACTTTAAATATGTCATCCCACTGTTTTCTATAGTTTCTCCTGGGAAATCAGCTGTTAATCTTTTTTTTCTTTTTCTTTTTTTTTTTTTGGATACGAATCTTGCTCTGTTGCCCAGGCTGGAGTGCAGTGGCAGAATCTCGGCTCACTGCTACCTCCGCCTCCCAGGTTCAAGCAATTCTCCTGCCTCAGCCTCCTGAGTAGCTGGGATTACAGGCACATGCCACCATGCCTGGCTAATATTTGTATTTTTAATAGAGACGGGGTTTCACCATGTTGTTCAGGCTGGCCTTAAACTCCTGACCTCAGGTGATCCACCTGCCTGGTCATCCCAATCAGCTGTTAATCTTATTGAGGACCCCTTGTGCATAATGAACCACTTTCTTTTCTTTCTGAGACCTAGTCTTGTTTTGTCCCCAGGCTGAAGTGCAGTGGCACGATCATGGCTCACTGCAGCCTTGTCCTCCCAGGTTCAGATGATCCTTCTTCTTCAGCCTCCTGAGTAGCTGGGACTACAGGCATGTACCACCACACTTGGATGATTATTATTTGTAGAGATGGGGTCTCCTTATGTTTCCCGGGCTGGTCTCAAGCTCCTAGATTCAAGTGATTCTCCTGCCTCAGCCTCCTAAAGTATTGGGATTACAGACTTGAGCCACGGTGCTTATCCAAGTACTACTTTCTTGCTGCTTTCAGGATTCCTTTTGTCATTTGACAGTTTTGATTACAACATGTCTTGGTGTGGATCTCTTTATTTTTCTTGAAGTTTATTGAGCTTCTTGGATGTTTAGATTTATGTTATATCAAATTTGGGAAATTTTCAGTCATTATTTCTTCAAATATTCTTTCTTCCCTTTTCTCTCTTGCCTCTGTGACTCCAATTATACATATGTTGGTATGCTTGATGGTGTTCCATAGGCGTCTTAGAGTCTGTTGATTTCCTTTCATTCTTTTTTCTTTCCGTTCTTCAGACTGGATAAATTCAACTGACCTATCTTCAAGTTTGCTGATTCTTCTGTCAGTTCAAATCTGCCATTGAAACCCTTTAGTGAAGTTTTTTTTGTTTGTTTTGATTATTGTAGTTTTTAGCTCTAGAATATCTATTTGGTCCTTTTTTTTTTTTTTTTTTTTTTTAAATAATTTTTTTCTCTTTTTTGGTTTTCTGTTTGTTGGGACATTGTTCTCCTGGTTTCTTGTCATTCTTTTTTTCACTTTTCCTTTTTTGTTTTTTGAGATAGGGTCTCGCTCTATTGCCCAGACTAAAGAGCAGTGGTGTAATCATGGCTCACTGCAGGCTTGACCTTGCATGCTCAAGTAATTCTCCCACCTCAGCCTCCCAAGTAGCTTGGGAGAAGTGCCACCATGCCTGGCTAATTTGTTTTTATTTTTTATTTCTTGTAGAGAGGGGGGTCTTGCTATGTTACCAAGGCTTCTTGTTATTCTGTATCCATGGTTTCTGTTAGCCTGTTGAACATATTTAAGACAGCTGATTTAAAATCTTCGTCTAGTAAGTCCAATGTCTATTCTTCTCAGTCTCTTTCTGTCAGTTTCTCCTGTGTATGTACCATACTTTTTAAAATTTATTTGCATGCTTTGTAACATTTTGTTGAAAACAGGATGTTTTGAATATTACAATGTGACTCCGGAAATGAGACCCTTCCTCCTGAGTTTTTGTTGTTTGCTGTGAGTTGTAGTTGTTCAGTGACTTTTCTAAACTCTTTCTAAATTCTCTGTTCTTTGCTGTGCTTCTTCTCTAAAGTCCCTTTCTTAGCCAGTGTTCAGCTGTTGCTTTATTTTCTGTTTTTAGAGATGGGGTCTCACTTGCTCAGGCTATAGTGCAGTGGCATCATGACTCACTGTAGCCATGAACTACTTTGCTTAAGTGATCCTCCCACGTGAGTCAGTGGGATTATAGGCATGAGCCACCACTAGTGTTTTGAGAGACTTTTTTGAATACCTAGAGCCTCCCTCTGCCACCTCCCAAAAAAAGAGTAGAAAGAAGAGAAGACAACAACCTTCTCCCCGTCTTTGCAGAATGGCTGTGTTGGGGGACACTCATTGCTTAGCTCTGCTGTTTATAGATCTGCCCTAGCCTTCATTTCTTGCTTGTGCTGAACCTAAAGTTCAGCTAGAGGCTCTTTTCAGATCTTTTCTGAGCATGCTTCCTGCCCTGGGCATATATGCATGACTTTCTAAATTCCTAACTTTAGTATAAGTGGACATTGTTGAATGCCCTAATTTCCAAAAGAAACTCTCTCCCAGCTTTTCCTCTCAGGCTGTTGGTGTGTCTGTTTCCCTCAACTGAAATCTTTTGCCCCTGGTGGCTGCAGATTGTTATTTGGGGTACAAGGTTTTTGAGCAATCCCCTCTAAATAGACCCCTCTTTGCCCTTTGCCAAGTTAAGGAAAACAAAGACAAACATATTATGTCAGTCCTTCAGGTAACCTTAAGATTCAAAACAGGGAAACGCAATTCTTTCAAATAAGTTGTACTCCCTCTGGAAGCAGGGACTAGGGAGTAGGTTCCCAGAATGAGAATGCAGACTGCTGTCTTCAAGACTGCCACTGGGGTAGGGAAAGAGAGAGGGCAAGTCAACATGCGGCCAACCTTTTCTACTGTTTTTAGTTGCTTTTTTATTGATTCAGTTTGCTGAGTTGCTATAAATGTATTTTCTGCAGTTGTGACAAAGCCGATTGTGACAGTTTTTGCTTGATTTTTCAGTCATCTGTGGAGGGATGGGCTGTTAAGAGTTAATCTACTTCACCATTTTCACTGATGTCCCTTAAGAAAGACTTTTCCTTTGTTTTTAGAGACAAAACAAAAATGTTTTGTGCTGTGTTGCCTCAAACTCCTGGCCTCAAGCGATACTCCTACCTCAGCCTCCTAAATAACTGGGACTACAAGTGTGTGCTGCTGTGCCCAGCTCCCAAGAAAGATTTTTAAAAGTTATATTATGATACATTGCTTTAATGAGTACAGTTCAAGAGATTATATTAATGTTTGCAAAAATTGTCAACAGGATGGAATCCGACGTGGTAGACCCAGAGCAGATACTGTCCGCGATTTAATAAATGAAGGAGAGCATTCATCCAGCAGAATCCGTTGTAACATCTGTAATAGGGTATTTCCACGGGAGAAATCGCTCCAGGCTCACAAAAGGACTCATACAGGTAAGTTGAGCAAATTTTATAGAGACTGTCAGAGGTAACACTTCTTTTTCTTTTTTTTGAGACAGAGTCTCGCTCTTGTCCTCCAGGCTAGAGTGCAATGGCGTGATCTCAGCTCTCTGCAACCTCTGCTTCCCAGGTTCAAGCGATTCTCCTGCATCAGCCTCCCGAGTAGCCAGGATTACAGGCCCCCGCCACCATGCCCAGCTAATTTTTGTATTTTTAGTAGAGATGGGGTTTCACCATGTTGGTCAGGCTGGTCTCGAACTCCTGACCTCATGATCTGCCTGACTCGGCCTCCCAAAGTGTTGGGATTACAAGCGTGAGCCACCGCGCCTGGTCAGAAGTAACACTTAACTGAAAGCTGATTTGAGGTTGGGAAATTGTTAGTTGGCTTATATTTTCTTACATTACCGCTATTGTGAAGTTTTCTAAAAAGGCAGTATAGTCAGTTTCTTTTTGGTGGAGAGTGGCGGTCTACAAATACCGGCTCCATGTGATTCCTCAAGTTATGGTAATTAACCTAGATATCATAGTCATGTTACTGGCAAATTTAGTTTTATCCTCTACCTACCTGAATTTTAATTGATACGCTTTTATCTGTGTCATTGTTAAAATTCATCTGTAGGCTAAAAACAGTTAATTGTCAAGTTTTTAATAGAATTTCTAGAGTCTTCAGTGTGCTATCAGAACGTTTGACCTAAGCATTAAATCTGTGGTGAACTATGGTAGGCAGCCATCCCAAGATTATTGTATATCTTTATTTGCATATGGAAATTGTAAATATCATTTAGAGAGCCAATATATATATATATATATATATGTGTATAGAGGGCCCTTGTTCTTGCTATAAAGTTAGCCCCAAAGGAAGGAACCTTTTAGTTCATCTAACAGTTTACAGGTGAGGAAACTGAGGTGCCAAAAATCCAACTACTGCTGGCTTACAATCAGTCTCTCATACCTTTAAGTGTAGAGCTACACCGCCCCGTACAGTAGCCACCATGACTCCTGAGCACTTGAAATGTGGGTAGTCTAAGTTGAGATGGGCAGTAAATAGAAATATAACCTCAAGGCCTAAAGAATAGATTGTGCTCCCCAGCAGATAGCTGCTTGGCGCCACCCAAGTGGTGCCGTTAGCATTTCCACCTGCAGCTCAGTTGCGAGCGTGGCATTTTGTTGTTACTGGGAGTCATGATCTTTCACCCTCCTCTTCTAGCCTTAGTGTCTCAGATATAATATCTAACATCTATTTACTTAGGTGAGAGGCCTTATCTGTGTGACTATCCAGACTGTGGAAAAGCCTTTGTTCAAAGCGGACAGCTCAAAACACATCAGCGTCTTCACACCGGAGAGAAACCTTTTGTTTGCTCAGAAAATGGTATGGTGTTAGAAGTTAAGTTTATGGAATAACTAGTTGTGACTTAACAGCTAAAATATCTTTTCCTTGAATTTTTTTTTGGGGGAAAGGTTTTTTTAAAACAAATTTTATAAAACTTTATAAGTTTTCTTCTTTGATAATTGTGATCCATGCTGAATTCCTCAGAAATGATTTAGAAAATTTGTTTGTTTTGATTTTTGTAGATACATAGTAGGTATACATATTTATGGGGTACCTGAGGTACTTGATACAGGCATGCAGTGCATAATAATCACATGGCAAATGGCCTCTCCATCCCCTCAAGCATGTGTCCTTTGTGTTACAAATAATCCAGTTATATGCTTAAGTTATTTTAGAATGTACAGTTAAATTATTATTGACTATAGTCACCTTGTGCTATAAAATACTAGGTCTTATTCGTTCTATTTTTTGGTACCCATTAACCATCCCCACCTCCCCTCATCTCCTAGCTCCCCTTCCCAGCCCTTGGCAACCATTGTTCTACTCCACTTTCTGTCTCCATGAGTTCAATTGTTTTGATATTAGATCCCATAAATAAGTGAGAACAAGTGATATTTGTCTTTCTTAAGAAAGACAAATGATGCCTGGCTTAAGAAATGATTGATTTTTAAATAAAGTAATCTTTTTTAATGAAACCTTAAAGGGCAATTAAACATACTATATCCAGTTGCAGGCAGTAGAAAAATCTGTTAAAGTAAATACAGCCTTTGGAGCAACATTTTAAACTTTTTATTTATTAAACTGAAGTAAGCATATTATCCTAAGTGATTTTCTTAATCTTTTATCAGTTTCTAAAGATGCACACTTTTATGCAGTTACGGCATATTTGAAATTCAGTGCAGTCTGTCTTGTTGCTCTGTAATTTTCTTGATTATTACAAATGTTGCAAAGGTCTGCCAACTTTTCATCTAGCAAGTTTGCTTAAGCCTGTACACAGTGGTTTCCTCTATGTTGGATAATGAATATTATTTAATTTTTAAAAAATTTTATTGTTTTGAATCGGAGTCTCGCTTTTCGCCCAGGCTGGAGTACAGTGGCATGATCTCGGCTCACTGCAACCTCTGCCTCTCAAGTTCAAACAATTCGCCTGCCTTGGCCTCCAGAGTAGCTGAGATTATAGACGTGTGCCACCACGTCCAGCTAATTTTTGTATTTTTAGTAGAGATGGGGTTTCACCCTGTTGGCCAGGCTGGTCTCAAACTCCTGACCTCAGGTGACCTGCCTGCGTTGGCCTCCTAAAGTGCTGGGATTACAGGCGTGTAATCCCGCCTGATTCTCTCCCTATTACCGCGCCTGGCCTGAATATTTAATTTGTTTTTTAAATGTTCTTGTTACCAGCAAAGCTGAGGGGAATGTTTGCACTTGTAGCTTTATTCGTCTTTTTGCATGCTTCCTTGTGATAGATTCCACAAATAGAATTCCCAGGTCCAAGGTTTTGAACTTTTTTTTCCCCCCTAGATGGAGTCCTGCTCTGTTGCCCAGGCTGGAGTACAATGGCTCAATCTTGGCTCACTGCATCCTCTGCCTCCCTCTCAGGTTCAAGCAATTCTCCTGCCTCAGCCTCCTTAGTAGCTGAGATTTTTTACAGGCACAGGCCACCATGCCCAACTAATTTTTGTATTTTTAGTAGAGATGGCATTTCGCCACATTGGCCAGGTTGGTCTCTTTTTTTTTTTTTTTTTTTGAGACGGAGTTTCACTGTTGTTACCCAGGCTGGAGTGCTATGGCGCGATCTCAGCTCACTGCAACCTCTGCCTCCTGGGTTCAGGCAATTCTCCTCCCTCAGCCTCCTGAGTAGCTGGGACTACAGGCATGTGCCACCATGCCCAGCTAATTTTTTGTATTTTTAGCAGAGACAGGGTTTCACTATGTTGACCAGAATGGTCTTGATCTCTTGACCTCGTGATCCACCCGCCTCGGCCTCCCAAAGTGCTGGGATTACAGGCGTGAGCCACCACGCCCGGCCTTTCAGGTTGGTCTCTTAAGTCCTGACCTCAAGTGATTCACCCACCTCAGCCTCCCAAAGTTCTCGGATTACAGGCATAAGCTACCATGCCCTTCCATTTTGAACATTTTGAATTCATGCTAATAAACCACTTTCTATGGTGTTGAACACACATGGCCATGACCAAAATGTGACTGTCTTCCTTCCCTGCTTTGGCATTGATGAGACTGTGCTAAGGCCGGTTTGGTTGTTTTCTCCTCCAAATTATAGATCCTAAATTTCACCGTGTTAATGTACCTTTCTGGATACCAGTGAAACTGAATGTTGTCCACATGTCTGTGTGCTGGATGTCTAGATCCTGACAGGTGCTAACCTTGTGTTTTGAAGGCTGCTTGAGCAGATTCACCCATGCAAACCGCCACTGTCCGAAGCACCCGTATGCCAGGCTGAAGAGAGAGGAGCCCACGGACACACTCAGCAAGCATCAGGCTGCCGACAACAAGGCCGCGGCCGAGTGGCTGGCAAGGTCAGGAATGCTGCCTTCAGTCTACCACAAAGATGCGTAGCGTGGGCTTGGGCTATGTTAGGGACTTGGGCACTCCTGTCATTTTAAATAAGCTGTGTCTATATACGTTTTGTAACGTAATTAGAAATGACCTCTGATTTTCTATAAAATTGTTACGAGTTCTATTAGCATCTTAGAATCTGTGTGTGACAGAAAATTACAATATAATTAGAGTGCGCAGATCACAGTTTATTTTAAAAGAAAGAGTTTTCCCATTTTGAAAGAAGTTTTATGTGTATTATGTTTCATTTGTCATGAATGCTACCCCTCTTCATTTTCTTTATGTTAGCATTAGCTGTGTGCCAATTAAAACAGGGATAGACAGCTGGGCACAGTAGCTCACACCTGTAATCTCAGCAGTTTAGGGGGCCGAAGCAGGTGGATGACTTGAGGTCAGGAGTTCGAGACCAGCCTGGCCAACATAGGGAAACCCCGTCTTTGCTAAAAATACAAAAATTAGCTGGGCAGTAGTGGTGCGTGCCTATAATCCCAGCTACTTGGGAGACTGAGGCAGGAGAATCGGTAGAGCCTGGGAGGTGGAGGTTGCAGTGAGCCGAGATGGCCCCACTCTACTCCTACACTCCTACCCTCCAGCCAGGGTGACAGACTCAGACCCTGTCTCAAAAAAAACCAGGGATAGATGTTAGTGGTTCTCTTTAGCTGAGGTTCCAAAGATACCAATTTAATTTTTTCCAATGGCAACAAGGAGGCCAGTATAAAAGAATTTCTGTAAGTATATTTTTGTCGAAAGACCCTGTCTGCTGTGCACAAGCTGGCAGCAGCTGCTCAGGCCTCTCCCAAGCTTCACTGGCTGCTTAGGGGGAAGTCCAGGATTCTAGCCGTGCTGCCGAAGCCCCGCCTCCCTCTGGTAAGGCAACTGTCCCATGTCACACCAGGCTGTGGCTTTCTCAACACAGCTGCCTTTGTATCAAGGCCCATGTGCACCCTGCTCCCTCTGCCTGGAGCACTTCCCCACTTGACTTAGCCTCTTGCTCGCCTTCATCTCTTACTCAGGGAGCCTTCGCTGACCTGCTCACCAGCTCCTGAAACAAATGGCCTGGGACCCACTTATCAGATGCTTTCCTTTTCCTTTTAAAAACATCCATCACAGTTTTATTTGTTCATTGTCTACCTTCCCTGCCAGACTGGAAGCTTCCCGGGGCAGGGATATTTGTCTTGTTTATTGCTGTAAGCCTAGGACCTGGCATAGCTTATGGGCCTTGATAAATATTTGAAGGAATACACTCTGTTTCGTTTGGATAAAAATACATAAGAATTAGATAATGGAATCTGGAAATACTATTTGATTATTCAAGTCCAGGGAAATTTGTTAGCACTGTCATAGAACTTGTCTGTTTAGGTGGGCTATTCTAGGGGTACCTTAAACTAAGTATCTCCATCACTTCCTTCCTCTTTCTCCTGGTTGGCTCCTACTGCCCCATTATTTCTAATTTTGTTCAAGCCAGAAGCTTACTGGTCATCCTTGTCTTTCTTTTTTTTTTTGAGACAAGGTCTCACTCTTGTTGCGGCTGGACTGTAGTAGCAGGACTATTAGCTCACTGGAGCCTCGACGTCCTGGATTCAAGTGAACCTCCACTTCAGCCTTCTGAGTAGCTGGGACCACAGATGTGTGCCATCATGTCCACCTAATTTTTAAGTTTTTTGTAGAGACAGGGTCTTGCCACGTTCTCACACTAGTCTCGAACTCCTGGGGTCAAGTGATTCTCCCACCTTGGCCTCCCAGAATGTTGGGATTAGAGGCATGAGCCACTGCACCTGGCCTCCTTGTCTTTTTCCTGTCTACTCAGTGACGAAGTTATGACATCTACCTCCTTAGTAACTCAAATTTAGCCACTTGAATGCTCTCAATCTGTTTTTCATGCTGCTGCCAGAGGGATCTTTCTAAAACGTCAGTATGATCCTCAGCCTAAAGGCTAAGCCCTTTATTATGGAATTCAAAGCCCTTCATTACCTGGTTCCTGCTGACTTGGCTGAACTTATCTTTTGCCATTCTCCTTTTCTAGTCATCCTTCAAGTTATACTGAACGACTTGCACTTCTTTTTTTAGACCTCTGTGGGCACTGCCAAAACTTTTCTACTTTGAGTAGTCTGGGTTTCCTGAAATCTGGTAGTTGTATTATTATTTTTTGTGTGTAATTTTTAAAAACAGCTTTGTTGGGGCTGGTGTGGTGGCTTATGCCTGTACTTCCAACACTTTGGTTGAGGTGGGTGGATCACTTGAGGTCAGGAGTTCAAGATCAGACTGGCTAAATGGCAAGACCCCATCTCTACTAAAAATACAGGCCAGGCGCCGTGGCTCATAGCTGTAATCCCAGCACTTTGGGAGGCTGAGGTGGGCAGATCACCAGAGGTCAGGAGTTGGAGACCAGCCTGGTCAATATAGAGAAACCCCGTCTCTACTAAACATACAAAATTAGCTGGGTATGATGGCGGGCGCCTGTAATCCCAGCTACTCAGGAGGCTGAGGCACGAGAATCACGTGAACCCAGGAGGCGGAAGTTGTGGTGAGCCGAGATTGCGCCTCTGCACTCCGGCCTGGGCGATGGAGTGAGACTCTGTCTCAATAAATAAATAAATAACCGCTTTGTTGGTATATAAGTGACATATAAGAGATTATGCTACATTTAAAGTGTACAATTTGATACATTTTAAAGTATACAGTTTGACACATTTTAAAGTGTACAGTTTGATACATTTTGACATATGTATATACTGTGAAACCATCTCCACAATCAAGATGGTGAATATATCCATCATTTCCAAGTTTCCTCATGCCCCCCTGTGACCTGAACCACACATTCCTCCCTGTTCCCCTTCTCTTCAAACAACACCGATCTGCTGTCACTGTAAAATAGTAGTTTTATACAAAAGTAGTTTGTTTATTCATTTACTTGTTGATGGGCATTTGGGTTATTTTTGGCTATTACATATAAAGCTACTATGAATATTAACATACAAGGCTTTTTTTTTTTTTGTATGTTCTGTTACTGTCATTTAAATATGCATTTTTTAAGTTACCAAAGAGTTGAATATTTGCATTTTCTCTTGTAAATTATCAGTTGGCTTTGTAGTAGAATAAGGGTAGTGTTTTCAAGTTTTTGAATAAACTCTGTCCCAGATCTTAATCACTTTGTCATAGCCTGTGACTCTAATACTTTACAGAGTTAACGCTGTCAGTTACCATCCCTCTGTGGATAGGATAAATAAGTTTCTAAAGACTGTTTTTTCTACTATTTCTATATTTTACTCTAGTCCATTTCACACAGGATCTTTAAGGCAGCAATAGTTTAATGGCAAAAACGTGATTTGAGAGCGAGTAGAAGATCTAGAACTGCCAGGTTTATTATAGAAACCTGAGCACATCTCTTAACCTTGTTGAACTTCAGTTTCTTTCCTCTATAAATAAGAAATGTACGTTAAATCGCTTTATAACTTTATAAACTGAATCACATAAAAGTAATATTGTGGTACAGAACTTTTTTAAAAGAAAAGTAAACATTTGGCATTTCATGTCTGCCATGTAACTAATTCAGCTGCATTTCACATAGGTATTGGGAAATGAGAGAGCAGCGCACTCCTACCTTGAAAAGCAAGCTGGTTCAGAAGGCTGATCAGGAGCAGCAGGACCCTCTGGAATACCTTCAGTCTGATGAAGAGGACGACGAGAAGAGGGGGGCCCAGCGCCGGCTGCAGGAGCAGCGGGAGCGCCTGCATGGAGCCCTCGCGCTCATAGAGCTTGCCAACCTGACTGGGGCGCCACTCCGACAGTAGCCTGGACACTGACTGTTCCACTGTACAGAATTACTGCCCAGTGTACTTAAAAAGTAGATCCTTGGGCATAAGCTCAGCACCTTATTTGCTTATCATAGGCTGCTATTCTGTAGAAATTTATGAAGAATGTTATTGCCCCAGAATATGGGGTGAGAGAGAAATGCACTTTTTTTATATGGAAATAGATTTGATGTAAAGTTTAAAATATTTTGTAAATATGGACTGCACAGTACAGGGTAGAAAATGACAGATTGTGGGAAGCTAGATTTTGCAAGTTTAATGCATTCATTGGAAGTAGTTCTCACAGGAAGCACTTTCTGAATAAGACACTTGCATAAAAAACGGAATGGTACAAATAACCAAAGAAGGTTGAAACAGATTATTTATAAGATCATTTTTAACAATGTATATTGGTATGTTTAACAATACTGTAAACACTGAAGCAAGCAAGAAAGTATAAGATATGTAAGATAGATAATTTTAAATTGCAAAATACTGCGCCCACTAAGGCTAGAGAAATGGAAGGCTATTTTGGAAGATGTTCTAAGTAATGGACTTAGAAGAAAATAGATATTTGAAGATCTTGGTAAGATGCACAATAGCTCAGAATTTTTGAAATTGGAGCAAAATCAGTCTTATTCTATCTTTCTGGGGCTTTACAACTCAGTATAATGTTTAAGTTTGAAAAGCGCTTGTCATCCCTAGCATGTTAACTTGGGAACTTTTGCACATTTCATATTTCTTATTGGCTGAAATTGAGTGATTAATCTTGCAAAGTCTAGGTAACATAGTGATTGTTAATTTTAAAAGTAACATTAAGGGCCCTGTAATGAGATTTGGCACTTGGATTTTTACTAAAGGGACACCTACAGGGTTGTTTTGTAGTGAAATGTTTTAGATCTTTTGTTAGCAAACACTACATTTTAATTGTACTGCTTGTTTAGAATTATTAGAAAATTGAAGCCTCCATATTTATATTTTCAGTGCATAAAGCCACTTTCTTGCTTTACTTCAGAGTAACATGCCAAGCTATTTTATGTTCACTAAATTTAGCTATCAGTTAAACACTGCAGAAAATATTAGCTACTCAAATAAGTAGGCTTCTGAAATAGTTTTAACTGCAAGTGTGTTAACTTGTATGGTGGTTTTAAGCCATTTTTCTAAATAAAGTTAAACACCACTTTATGACTGAAGCATGAACAGAAAAATCAAGAGCTGAGCAGACCACCTCCTTTACGTAGGCAAAAACTTCCATCATTTTGGCTTTTGACATGCATAGCATGGTAATTTACAGATTGCTTAATTGGAGTAAAACTCATAGTAGTAGAGGGAAATATGGGCTCTTCAGTGCCTTTTTAGCTTTTTTGAGTTGAAAGGGTTCCTACAGATGTAGTTTAAACATTAGAAAGTAGGCTTCTTTATCCAAAAATCCCAATGTGTCACAGTACACAGATAGTTTAAAATATGTAGCCTTGGGGAAGGGGAGGCATGTCAATGTCTTGGAAGAGGAGAAGAAGTATGAAAGGAGATGTGATAGTACCAATAATGTGTATGACGAGGACATACTTTAAAATGTAATTCCTCTGTGCAGTGAATTACAAATCTTTAGGGATTTAATGTGTATGACGAGGGCATACTTTAAAATGTGATTCCTCTGTGCAGAGAATTACAAATCTTTAGGGATTTAATGTGTATGACGAGGGCATACTTTAAAATGTGATTCCTCTGTGCAGTGAATTACAAATCTTTAGGGATTTAATGTGTATGACGAGGACATACTTTAAAAATGTAATTCCTCTGTGCAGTAAATTACAAATCTTTAGGGTTTTTTTTTTTAAATAAGAGAATTTATATTTGTAATGGTCTAAGAATTTTGTTTTTAATGTGGTATATAGAATTTTAATTTGGAGCACTTACAAGCTGGTAAGAGAGACTATAGCATCTGAATTGCCTTGGTTTATGTTTCAGCATTTCCTCTAGAAGTTTTCTTCTCAAATACGTGATTTAATGAACTAAAAACAACACTCATCAGTCTTAGGAAATTTAAACTTTGATCATCTTAACTAAAGGGTAGTAAGAAGTTTTCAAATACAAATATTTGCCAACTCACAGACGATAACATTTAAGGCCTTCAAAAGTAAGGGTTTTCTTTGTTTCTCCACTCAGCTTCAGTCAACAAATAGGTTTTTCATAAACATGTTTTATTTGTATAATTACAACAGTTTAAGAAATTACTACAACTATTTGCTATAGAAACATTTAAAATGTTCTCTTTTGATATAAGCTATATACTTGGATAAAATTGGTATCTAAAATTTGAGGTGTGTTAAGACTGCTTTTTGTTTTAAAAAATGTGGTTTACATTCAAATTTTGGAAGTGTTTTATGCTTCATATGGCTAAGATGTAGCTTGGCAGAGTTAACAGCATAAGAATAAACATGCTGTAATTTTAAAGGATGCTTTGAATAAAAATTTATTTTAATTTAAAATTTGAAGTACATGGTAATTCTTAAAGCCTGTATAATTTGTTTTCCTATCAAAAATATAGTAACCATGATATGAAAAATTTTAAATGATAGCAACATCACCAACAGTCTTATGTTCATCCATCAGCATTATTTCAGTACATGTTTGCATAGTTATAATTACAGTGTGAATTGTTTTTCTTACTTTAATTATGGCCTTTAAGATTATAGATGTTTAACTTCCTTATCTGGTTCATTACTATAGTATTAAAAACATACTGCTGCTGTGGATAAGTATTAAACTATTGCCACCCCATCCCCAGGCCTTAAACTAGGGTAATAAGGAACTGGGATTTCATTTCACTTATATTTAGGATGGGTTGACTCTGGGGTCACCTCCTCAAGAATCCTCTTAAAGCCTGTGTATTTTTCTTTCTTTTTTCATCGGTTATTTCTGGTAGATCTTTAGTTATGTATTCGCAATAGCAAGGGTCAGTCTGTCCTACCCTTGTGCAGCAGAATATCACAAGCAACTCCTTAGTGTGAGCTGCGGTTTAAACAGTTAGTAAGGATGAGATTTTGACAGGTAAGGTCCTGGAAGTATGTATATACAAGCAAATTAAATGCAATTATGATGAAGGCCATCATTAAAGGTGACTTTAAAATATTCTTTTTGCAGTCGAAACATTTGGGGACTCACAAGAACACTGAATGTTCTGAGGAAATTAACCAAAATGACTGTTCAACTTTAATATGAATTCATTTTCTCTTAAAATGGACTTACATGTCTTTTTTTTTTTTTCTTTCTTGTTTTCGGTAACTTGGGTTCTGGTCTTTTCAGTGCTATTTTTACACGTTCTGCTTTAGTTCTTATCAGGGCTGAAAATGTTTCTCAGTTTTCATTTTCCTCGTTGTTCAGTGCCTTAGAAAAACAATTCTCTGCGCGTCTATGCAGTTAGGCCCCAACTTTTATTTAACTTGGAATATTCAGGTTTTCTAAGAAGCTATAAGTTTATATTTTTGTTTTATTTATTTATTTACTTTTTGAGACGGAGTTTCACTCATGTTACCCAGGCTGGAGTGCAATGGCGCGATCTCGGCTCACCGCAACCTCCGCCTCCTGGGTTCAGGCAATTCTCCTGCCTCAACCTCCTGAGTAGCTGGGATTACAGGCACGCGCCACCATGCCCAGCTCATTTTTTGTATTTTTAGTAGAGACGGGGTTTCACCATGTTGACCAGGATGGTCTCGATCTCTTGACCTCGTGATCCACCCGCCTCGGCCTCCCAAAGTGCTGGGATTACAGGCTTAAGCCACCGCGCGCGGCCTAAGTTTATATTTTTAAAGACGAGAGTAGGCAGTTCTGAGAAGTTCTTCAACTGACGTGGCGCAAAGGCAAAGGGCCCACCGTGAGGAGTGGACCTCCCACAAAGCACCCAGCGGACACCCAAGTCCCAAGGCTTCACCCACCTTACTCTCAGCCACGCCACTCCTAGATACTTATTGAAGAGAAATGAAAACACAGGTCCCACAAACGTTCGAATTTTCCTGGGAGCATTTTTCCTAATGGTCCTAAGCTGGAAACAACCAATGGATACACAATTTGTGATACTGCTCAACAATGAAACAAACCACATGGGCGAATCTAACACATGGACTGAAAAACCCTGAGAGCACATGCTCATTCATAAATTCTAGAAAGCACCCTGTTCATTTGAAATTGCGAAAAAGGCAAACCTAACTGACAGCAATGGCGATGAGATGCGGGCGTTAACTCCAAAGGGGTAGCGAAGAGAACTTTCAGAAGTTAGCTCGGGTGGATGCCCTTGCCGAGGCTCATCTCAAACTGTGGACTGGCAAGATGTGTACATTTCATTGTACGTCAATGAAAAGCTAAACAAAAAAGCTGTAGGAAAAATTAAAAAAGCAGAACAGGCCCTGAGACTTGCTGAAGCGTTTCTCCCCAGGGAAGTCTGGAAGAAGGCAGCGCTTTTCGACTCTTCAACGCGTTTCTGGCCCTGGAGACCGAAGGAGGTGCCTGGAGCCAGGGTGAAGCCCAGCGCGCAGGGGCCTCCAGCGCCGGCTTCGGGGCGCTCTCAGGGGGCGGGCCGGGACCTGGGGTTGCGCCGGGCTCTTCCTGTTCCTGCCGCGCCCTCTTCCCCGGCCCGGCCGGGCGGGACCAGTGCGCGGCTGAGGCTGGCGGGCGGTGGGGTCCGCTCGGCAGCGGGAGATGACTGCCGGCGGCCAGGCCGAGGCCGAGGGCGCGGGCGCGGAGCCCGGCGCGGCGCGGCTGCCCTCGCGGGTGGTCAGGCTGCTGTCGGCGCTCTTCTACGGGACCTGCTCCTTCCTCATCGTGCTGGTCAACAAGGCGCTGCTGACCACCTACGGGTGAGGCAGGCCGGGGCTGGGGGGTCTGCGGGAGCGCGGGGCTGCCCCTGCCCTCCTTGCGCTTCGGCCGCTCCCGGGCCAGGGCGGGTGGGGACGGGAACCCTGGAGTCTCAGCTGGGCGCATTGGCCGAGTTTCCCAGGCGCCCTCCTGAACTTGGGCAGATTTCTGCACTCAGGCCACAACCTGAGAAAGTCGTTCTCTTCCTGAGCGCGCCGGCTCTGCTGCCAGGCGCCCCGTCCCGGGCGGGCTGGTGGCGCTCAGACATGATTTCACACACCCGGCGAGCTGAAAACAGGGGTTCACATGCCTGCCTCACAGATCCTGATGTTCAACGGTCAGGTATTCCCGTGCCTGTAAGTCTGTTTGTATTGATTGACTATTGGTTCTCAAATGACCAGCGAGTTCGCGGAAAGCTCGGAAAAACAATTGGAAGTTCATATGAAGTACTTTTTTGGGTTAGTGTGAAGTAAACCAGCAAACTTGTGATTGCCTTGAACCTATTTGTAAGGACTAGAAAATCCTGCTTAATTCTGCTAGCATTGTAGCGGCACTGACAAAACTGTGGATTTAGCCTCAGCTCTGCCGGTTAACAGCTGTCGCTTTGGACCAGTCGCACAGTCAGCAATTTTTTTCGGATGCAAAAACTGAATGATTACAATCGTGTTAATTACCTTCCAGGGCTCTGCATGAGCTGTTATACATGAAGGCTCTTTGTAAACTCTACTGTGTTGCAAGAATGTACCATCAACATTTCAGAGCCCAAAGAGACCTAGAGAGTATCTTTGCTAGAGAGTATCTTAGAGTATCAGCTTTCTTATTTATATATATGTGTCCCGATTGAGCTTATGTGGGTCTCAGTTTTCTCGAATATAAACTAAGAATGCTGAGGCTGGATGAGGTGGTTTGCAACTGTAATCACAGCACGTTGAGGGGCCAAGGCAAGCATATGGCATACATATACATATACGTATACATACATATATATATATATATATAATTTTAAACAGGATTTCACTCTGTTGCCCAGGCTGGAGCATAGTACTCATTGCTCACTGCAACCCCAGCCACCCGGGTTCAAGCAGTCATTCTGCCTCAGCCTCCAGAGAAGCTGAGACCATAGGATAAGTGTGCACCATTATACCGGCAATTTTTTTATTTTTTGTGGAGGTGGGGTCTCAGTGTGTTTCCCAAGCTGGTCTTAAACTCCTGGCCTCTAAACCTGCCTTGGTCTCCCAAAGTGCTGTGATTATAAGTGCAAACTATCTCATCCAGTCTCACATTCTTTATTTTATATTTGAGAAAACTGAGACCCACATAAGCTGGATTGGTTGCACCTCCAACAGATATTTACTGAGCACCTACTAACTGTTGAACCCATTGCAAACACCACAGAATCCTCTATGAACAGCACAGAGCCCCTGCTCTGGAGATTCTGCTTCAGTGGTAGAGACAGGAAATAAACAAGTAGCTTCATGAATAAACAAGACACTTTCAGATCTGACAGGAGGGGCAGAGCATTCCAGGCAGAAGTGTGCAATGTGCTGAAGTGGGCATGAGCTTGGCTGCTGGAGGAACAGAGAGAAAGTCACTGTGGCTGGGCAGGGAGGTAGGCAGGGAAGGTGGGAGTCAGTGCTTTCTCTCATTCCATAGCTTTTGCTAAGCCCTGTGATGTGCCAGCACTGTTTGGGGAGAACAGTATTTTCCCACTGTTCTTGGGAAAGAAAAGTGCAGAGAGCAGATTGGAATCCCTGACCTCTTGGAGCTGCATCCTTGTGGACCAGTAAATGAGCCAGTAATATTTACATTATGTCAGATGTGGCCAAGGTGCTGGGGAAAAAATAAAACAGGAGAGAGAGTGAGGGAGAGAGGGAGGGGGGAGTATGCCATGTGAGCGTGATCAGTGGAGCCTCAGGAGCAGATGGCATTGGAGCCAAGACCGGAGTAAGGTGGGGACATAAGCCGCACTGGGGGACGGGGGAAGAGCATTCCAGGCCTGGGGGAGTGAAGGGTTTGAATGGGAATGGTACCACATGGGGTCTGAGAGTAATGGATTGCTGGCCTGTGTGGGGCCTTGGAGGCCACTGTGAGGGCTCTGGCGTCAGCTCTGAGTGAGGTGGCAGCCACGCAAAGTGTTGGACAGGGGAATTACATTACCTAAATCACTCTGGCTGCTGTGTTGAGAGCAGATATCTGGGACCAGGCTGGAAGGATGAGACTGGATAGTTTTAGTTTCATGCAAAATGCAACTGGAAGTCCCTTAGAAGGTTAGGACATGGGAGTGACCTGACACAATTTGTGTGATTAAAAAGATCTCTCTTTGGGGGGAAATAGGGGAGGGACAGCGGGGGGTGGGGAGTTGGGGAGAGAGAGCATGGGGAGAAATGCCAGATGTAGGTGATGGGGAGGAAGGCAGCAAATCACACTGCCATGTGTGTACCTATGCAACAGTCTTGCATGTTCTTCACATGTACCCCAAAACCTAAAATGCAATTAAAAAAAAAAAGAGATCTCACTGGCTGATGGCGAGTAGAGAACTGACAGTACTGGCGGCAGGGAGAGGGGCTGGAGAGGGTTCCAGGTAAAGATGGTGTGGACTGGGCAGCCATAGCAGCAGAGGTAAAAGGAAGGGGTGGATTGGGGGTATTTTTTGGTGATCCTGTGGCTGTCGGTATTCTTGACAAGGTCTCTCCAGTGTGTTGCAGCCTGCTGCCTGGTGTCCATGGAAACACAACCCTACCTCAAGGAAATGAACACCAACATACTGTACCTAAACCTGGAGCATTTGACACTGAAGCTAATGAAGGAAAATGAAAACAAACAGGATTAAAAACAAAAAAACAAAGGCGGGCGTGGTGGCTCACGCCTGTAATCCCAGCACTTTGGGAGGCCAAGGGGAATAGATAGCTCACCTGAGGTCAGGAGTTCGAGACCAGTTTGGCCAACATGGTGAAACCCTGTCTCTACTAAAAATACAGAAATTAGCCAGTCGTGGTAGCAGGTGCCTACAATCCCAGCTACTCGGGAGGCTGAGGCAGGAGAATCGCTTGAACCTGGGAGGTGGAGGTTGCAGTGAGCTGAGATAGCGCCATTGTGTTCCAACCTGGGCAACAGAGCAAGACTCTGTCTCAAAAAAAAAAAAAAAAAAGAAAGAAAGAAAGAAAGAAAAAGGAAGAAAGGCTCTAGCCTATCCATCTTTAAATTGTTGAGTTTCATGATTGAAGGAGAAAATTGAATTCTTGCCTTAGGAAGGTCAAAACCCTCATAATCCTTTTAAATAAACATTCAACATTTCTGTAATGTAATACACAGTTGGAGAACCCTTGTCACATAACATTGTTCATTGTTTCCTCTCCGAATGCTTTAAGCACACATTATTGACGGGGGAGGGCTGGGGTGATGTGGTTACAAGAAACCATAGAAATCGGATCCAAGCATGAGCTGTGTGAGGGCAGAATGTTGTGTTGTGGGATAGAAGAAAGGACCTTTTGGTAGTTACCTAATTCACGGGGTCGTGGGAATGTAGCTCAGGGGATGCTTTTTTCTCTTTCTTTTTGGGCAGATAGTTTCTGGTCTGGGTACAAAACAAATGGGTAATCTTAGTGATTGGTTCATTTTGTATTCATTGTAATGCCAGATTTACCTGGTTGGACAGAGAGGCCTTTGAAGGCTGTGAACTGTGAGAACCTATTGGGGTGAGAGGGGAAAATAAGGGCATTTAAGAGTTTGTGGCCAGTTGGTTATGCTGTTGTTTTTTTTTTGAGACAGGGTCTCGCTCTGTTGTCCAGACTAGAGTGCAGTGGCACCATCACAGCTCATCTCAGCCTCTACCTCTGTGCTCAAGTGATCTTCCCACCTCAGCCTCCTGAGTAGCTGAGACTACAGGAGTGCAGCACCACACCTGGCTAATTTTTGTATAGATACGTATTTTTGTAGAGAGGGGTTCTTGCCCTGTTGCCCATTCTGGTCTCAAACGCCTGGGCTCATGCAGTCTGTCCATCTTGGCCTCCTGAAGGGTTGGAATTTTAGGCATGACCCCCTGTGCCTGGCTTGATTGCGCTCTTGGTCCTTTGGGATCAGGCTCATAAGGGTTGTATAATTGTTCTGGAGTTGTGGATTTTTTTCTCTTCTTTCTTTTGAGATCGAGTCTTATTCTGTCGCGCAGGCTGGAGTGCAGTGGCACGATCAAGGCTCACAGAAGCCTCTACCTCCTGGGCTCAGGTGATCTCACGTCAGCCTCCTGAGTAGCTGAGACTACAGGTGTGCGCTACCACTCTTGGATAATTTTTGAATTAAAAAAAATTTTGTTTTGAATTTTTCATTTTTACAGAGATGGAGTTTTGCTATGTTGCTCAGGTTAGTCTCAAATGCCTGGGCTCAAGTAATCCTCCTGCCTCAGCCTCCCAAAGTGCTAAGTTTACTAGTGTGGAACCGCCACACCTAGCTGGACTTTTCCGTTTCAATATTGTACGCCTAGTCTATGACATGGAATAATTTACTAATAATGCTTAATAAAAATGTCTAACTTTGCTGTATTCATTTCAACAAATATTTGCTCAGTATTTGCTATATATGTTTATTATGCATCCCAAGGCTTGATATCTTTTTTGAGATAGGATCTTATTCTGTCACCCAGGCGTAATTTCAGCTCACTGCAATCTCTGCTGGCTCAGGCAGTCCTCCAAATTCAGCCTCCTGAGCAGCTAGGACTGCAGGTGCACACCACCATGCCCAGCCAATTGTTTTTTTTTTTTTTTTTTTTTTGAGACGGAGTTTCACTCATGTTACCCAGGCTGGAGTGCAATGGTGCGATCTCGGCTCACCGCAACCTCCGCCTCCTGGGTTCAGGCAATTCTCCTGCTTCAGCCTCCTGAGTAGCTGGGATTACAGGCACGTGCCACCATGCCCAGCTAATTTTTTGTATTTTTAGTAGAGACGGGGTTTCACCATGTTGACCAGGATGGTCTCGACCTCTTGACCTCGTGATCCACCCGCCTCGGCCTCCCAAAGTGCTGGGACTACAGGCTTGAGCCACCGCGCCCGGCCTTTTTTTTTTTTTTTTTTTTGTAGAAATGGAGTCTTAATATGTTGCTCAGGCTGGTCCCGAACTCCTGGGCTCACATGATCCACCCGCCTTGACCTCCCAAAGTGCTGGGATTACAGGCATGAGCCATCACGCCCAGACTAGACACAGTAATTTCCAGACCTGCCCAGTAGTCTGAATCACTTGGAGAGGTGTTTTTTTTTTTTTTTTTTTTAATTTTTAATTTATATTAAAGATGGTGTTTCACCATGTTGGTCAGGCTGGTCTTGAACTCCCGACCTCAGGTGATCCGCCCGCCTTGGCCTCCAAAGTGCTTGGATTACAGGCATGAGCCACTACACCCGGCATGTTTTTGTTTTTTAATAAAAGCTACTAAGCTGGAATCTTCAGTGGTGGGAACTGGAATTCTATATCCCAAACCAAAAGCAACTCCTAATGTGCTCTTACTTTAATGAAAACGTGGCTCTGTCCTGAAGGCGCTGCTCCCTTGAGCCCCCTTGATGGAGCTGGCTCTTTGCCTCACCCACCAGACCTGGGCCAGGAGATGAGCTTGGGTCCTCCTAGCTCCCAGCTGCTCATGCTCTGTTGAGACTCTGGATGTGCTATCCTTTCTGCCCTTTGTAAAATGGTGCCTGAGCTTCTGGTGACTGATTCTGTTAATCTTAGCCTTCCTCTCCACCTAGCTCCGGTCAGCTTTCCTGTGGTTTCAGGGTTCACATGCTGAGCTGTCACAGTCTACTCTGATCACCAGCAAACTCTCCTGAATCCTGCTTCCCACGACCCTCTCTGCTGCCAGGACCCTCTCCTCACAAGTGTCAAAATCAGAATAAAAGTGTGGAGACAAGGCTCTGAATTTGATGTTTTATTTGGGAAGAAAGAATTGCAATGTGAGTCATACATGCAATCTCGGTGGTCTTTGGTATGTCTGAGGAACAAAGAGAAGGTTCGAGGTTTTTTTTTTTTTTTTTTTTGAGACGGAGTTTCACTCTTGTTACCCAGGCTGGAGTGCAATGGCGTGATCTCGGCTCACCGCAACCTCCGTCTCCTGGGTTCAAGCAATTCTCCTGCCTCAGCCTCCTGAGTAGCTGGGATTACAGGCACGCACCACCATGCCCAGCTAATTTTTTGTGTTTTTAGTAGAGACGGGGTTTCACCATGTTGACCAGGATGGTCTCGATCTCTTGACCTCGTGATCCACCTGCCTCGGCCTCCCAAAGTGCTGGGATTACAGGCTTGAGCCACCGCGCCCGGCCTAGGTTCGAGGTTTTATTGGAAAAGAAGAAATGTTACGTACGGTGCTGGGAGAAAGATGATTGGCACTGTCAGGGTTCGGGGAGCTGGCAGGCTCTGACTGGTGAGCGAAGGTGATGGGTAAAATGAGTCCCGAAGCTGCAGCACGTGGTCTCAGAAGCTAGAGATAAAACTGGTCTCAGGTTACAACAAGCAGTTCCAGCAGTTGGGCTTGCAGAGAGTTACATTCCGGGAGCAACGGTTTGTACCCTGAGTGCTTTTCCTACCTGGTTACTGTTTTAGTTTGATATGATAACAGTGGCCCATTTCGGATGATCAGTGGTAACGCAAGTAACCGCCCCTCTCCGAGATCTCCCCTGCAGGCTGTCCACGCTTGGCCTCCCCGGATCTCCTCCTTACTCCCTTCCTGTTGCTGTGACTGCGCCTCCTGGCATTGTTTCCCTGCTTGGTCCGCTGAGAGCCACTCTAGGAAGGACACGTGAGACTCCTTTCCTCTCACCTCGGCATCCACTTGTCTTCTGCTTGCTTCTTTCAGCACTTGAACAGCTCTTGAGCCAAAAACCACATCTGGCTGGCTGGTTTGCTTTTAAATTGTTGACCCCATGGCCGGGCGCAGTGGTTCACACCTTTAATCCCAGCACTTTGGGAGGTCAAGGCAGGTGGATCACTTGAGGTCAGGAGGTCGAGACCAGCTCTGGCCAGCCAACATGGTGAAAACCCGTCCCTACTAAAAAGACAAAAATTAGCCGGGCGTGGTAATCCCAGGACAATTGGCATTGTAGGGGGAAAAGAAGAAAAGAAACTTTTTATCTATGGGATTATCAGGCAAAGAGAGGCTCTGGAATGTAACAGCAGCCATATCAGGACTCAGAAGTGCATATCAAACTTAGGAGTGCAGTGGCATGATCTCGGCTCACTGTAATTTCTGCCTCCTGGGTCCAAATAATTCTGCCTTGGCCTCCTGAGTGACTGGGATTACAGGTGCCCACCACCACTCCTGGCTAATTTTTGTATTTTTAGTAGAGACAGGGTTTTACCATGTTGGCCAGGCTGGTTTCAAACTCCTAACCTCAAGTGATCTGTCTGCCTTGACCTCCCAAAGTGCTAGGATTACAGGCATGAGCCACTGTGTCCCACTGCTGGCTAACTTTTGTATTTTTAGTAGAGATGGGGTTTCGCTTTGCTGGCCAGACTGGTCTCGAACTCCTGACCTCAAGTGATCTACTTGCCTCGGCCTCCCAAAGTGCTGGGATTACAGGCCTAAACCACAGCATCCAGCCAGAATCAGAAGACTCTTGAAAGAGTTCTGTCCACAGGATCTTCACTTTCTCATGTTCACACCTGCAAGAACTCAGTTAAAACATTAGGGATACAGAAATGAGCAAAGAAGACAATAATAATTCCCACTACCTAGAATTAATACTTTTTTTTTTTTTTTGAGACAGAGTTTTGCTCTTGTCTTCCAGGATGGAGTGCAATGGCACAATCTTGGCTCACTACAACCTCCACCTCCTGGGTTCAAGCAATCCTCCTGCCTCATCCTCCTGAGCAGCTGGGATTATAGGGACCAACCACCACGCCCAGCTAATTTTTGTATTTTTAATAGAGGCAGGGTTTCACCATGTTGGCCAGTCTGGTCTTGAACTCCTGACCTCAGGTGATCTATTCGCTTCAGCCTCCCAAAGTGCTGGGATTATAGGTATTCGCCACCATGCCTGGCCATCAGTACCTTTTGGAAGAAAAGTTATTCTGTTGTGATTATTATAAAGAATTCAAACAAAATAGAAATATTAGGGTGAGATTATAAAAAATTTACTATAATGCACACGAGGCAACAGTTTCACATATCGTTTTGGGTGGATGGATGGATACAGATAAATAGATGGAGACAAACATAAATGAATTACTTTTTATAAAAATTGATTCATATTATAAAAGCTATGTATTTGTAAATTATCTTCTTTAATCCAAAAAAAAGTTGAAAAGAAGGGGGCTTTAATTTAATTATTTAACTTTTTTTTTCTTTTTTAATTTTTTTTTTTTTTTTTTTTAAGACGGGGTTTCACCATGCTGGTCAGGTTGGTCTTGAACTCCTGACCTCCGGTGATCCGCCCGCCTTGGCCTCCAAAGTGCTTGGATTACAGGCATGAGCCACCATGCCTGGCCTAATTATTTAACTTTTATGAGGATTACTTAGATTCCTCCTCCCCCAAACTTTTTATTGTGAAAAGTTTCAAGCATACTGAAAATGAGAAATAAAGGAGAGTGAACACACAGTACTGAGACTCCCTCCAGCCATTGAAAGTAAGTTGTAAGCTCAGAGCACTGCCCTGTCAAATACTTCAGTTCGCCTCTCCTGAGGCCTCAGGACATTCTCCTATATAGTATCATTTCACTTTTAACAAACTTAACGATAACTTCCTAAAATCATCTACTACCAAATAAATCTATAATCATCTGGTCTACCTAAAAAGAAGCTGAGGCAAAATTAATACAGAGAGCTGATTTGGGCTGAGGTTGAAGACTGCAGCCTGCGACACTTGAAATAATTACAGGTTTCTTTGGGGAGTGCTCAGGAGAACAAAAGAGAGGCTCAAGTTTTTAAAGAAAAAAAGGACAAATCAGGGAGGGGTGATTACAAAGTGGTTTGTCAGGAATTCTCACTGGTTGGCAGAAATAACATTGGTTAGTAATTGGCTACACATTGTCCAACTATAGGGTGTGTGACATTTTGTGGCTACTTGGTATCAGTCTAGCTCCCACATAGCAAGTGGCTTTAAGAGGTAATTATTTAGCTCAAAGAGGAGTGATATGACTACTGTTACATTCCAGAGCCTCTCTTTGCCGGATAATTCCTTAGATAAAAAGTTTCATTTCTCCTTTTCCCCCCACAATGCCAATTGTCCCAAAGATGTTTTTATGGTTTTATGATGCAATCAAGGCTCATGCAATACATACCGGTTTGTCTTTTTAGTTTCTTTTAATGTAGAAAAGTTCCCTATATCGCCCCCTCCACATAATACTGACTTTGAAAAGCCTGGACCAGTTGTTTTGTAAAATGTCCCACATTTTGGATTGTCCAATTTATTTTTTGAAGTCTCAATTAACTTATCTTCTGCTATTTTCTAACTGAAAGTTAGATCTAAAGAATCGATTTCATTTGGTTGAAACATTTTTTGGCAGGAATACTTGATACCCACCCTGGGAATTTCATCTCGAATCGTATCAGGAGTGGCCACAGTGAGTCATGCTGGCTGCACTTGAAGAGTTATTTAGATGGGGAGTGTCATAGCATGTGTATATGAAATTTAGTTTTAACTGAATTGAATGGAGAAAAGAGAAATAGAACTTCAACTGAAAGAATGACTGACTTTCAAATATATTTTTCTTCATTACAAAGATTAATATGTCTTAAAAGGGCCGGGCGTGGTGGCTCACACCTGTAATCCCAGCACTTTGTGAGGCTGAGGCAGGTGGATCATGAGGTCAAGAGATTGAGACCATCCTGACCAACATGGTGAAACCCCCTCTCTACTAAAAATACAAAAATTAGCTGGATGTGGTGGCGTACGCCTGTAGTTCCAACTACTTGGGAGGCTGAGGCAGGAGAATTGCTTGAACCTGGGAAGCAGAGGTTGCAGTGGGTGGGGATTGCATCACTGTTCTTCAGCCTGGGAGACAGAGTGAAACTCCATCTCAAAAAAAAAAAAAAAAAAAAAAAAAGTCTTGAATGATCCCTCTAAATTTAAGAGGTCTAAGATCAGTAAAAAAATATTAAAAACCTAAGGTCATTGTGTTTCCTTTAGACCCCGTGTTTCAGTTTTATTTTCATATTTTTTTGAGATGGAGTCTCACTCTGTTGCCCAGGCTGGAGTGCAGTGGCACGATCTCAGCTCACTGCAACCTCTGCCTCCTGGGTTCAAGCGATTCTCCTGCCTCAGCCTCTTGAGTAGCTGGGATTACAGGTGTGTGCCACCACACCTGGCTAATTTTTGTATTTTTAGTAGAGATGGGGTTTCACCATGTTGGTCAGGCTGATCTCAGGTGATCCAGCTGCTCAGCCTCCCAAAGTGCTGTTAAAGGCGTGAGCCACAGCATTTGGCCTATTGAGTAGTTTAATAACTCAGTAAGGTGATTCAACTTTAATTATAGAGTAGAATTCAATATAAAGTTATGGAATATAGTCTTCTAAAGTCGAGGTCCAGTAACTAGCCCTGTATGGTGGTGGTTTTCTGTCTCCCAGACTGATTGATCTTTTAGAGTTTTCTTCTGCATGCACTATGATCACCTCAGGTGTTGATGATTCCATTTCCAGCAGTGGCCATTTAGCTCCTGGGTGTTTCTAGAGGTATTTCCTCATGTGGCAGTTAGGTTGTGGGATCCTCGGTTGGTTTCCTTAGGTCTGCATGCCTTCTTTTCATCTCCTTTGACTCTCTCATCAACTTAACTTTGAGCTCTTGTTTTTTTTGGTTTTATTATTTCTGAGGTGTTCTGTGGCCTGAAGCAATTAGGAAGACTTCCTTCTCCTCCATGCATTATATTTTCTTCTAGGCTGGGCTCTTTGTCTTACCGTCTGTGCGTCTTTTTGTTGTTGTTTTACTGTTTATTTCTTCAAAATTAATTAATTAATTAATTTTTTGTAGACAAAGTCTCACTCTGTCGCCCAGACTGGAATGCAGTGAGTGGTGTGATCTCAGCTCACTGCAACCTCCACCTCCTGGATTCAAGCCATTCTCCTGCCTCAGCCTCCCAAGTAGCTGGGATTACAGGTGCCCACCACCATGCCCGGCTAATTTTTGTATTTTTAGTAGAGACGGGGGTTTTCCATAGTTGATCAGGCTGGTCTCGAACTCCTGACATCAGGTGATCCACCCCCTCAGCTTCTGAAAGTGCCAGGATTACAGGTGTGAGCCACCGTGCCCAGCTATGTGACCGCTTTTTGTTGTTGTTTTACTGTTTGTTTATATTGTTGCCTTGTGATTTTGCTTAATGTTACAGGTTGTGTTCTCAGAGGCTTAGGAAGTGTGTTGGAAAGTGATCCTGGGAAGCTGAATTAGGCAGAGGGAAAAGTCGAGCTCTGATGCAGTTACAGGAAAGGCCTTGTCCTAGGGGCTCTAGAGCCAGACTGGCTCTGCAGAGCTGTCCTGAATTGGGGCTGGGGTGTAGCCGTTAGGCCCCTGCAGAGACCAACAGTTAAAATGCAGGCTATGCTCAGGGAGTAGACATGCTACTATCAGACAGCTTTCTTCAGCAGAGAGCCCAGCTGGGGAATGGGTGCTTCTATGAGGAAGGGAGTGTATGGGTGGGATGAACTAGCACTCACTAGAGTTAATTTTATTTGCATGCTCTTACTGTTTTTTTTTTTTTTTTGGGATGGAGTTTCGCTCTTGTTACCCAGGCTGGAGTGCAATGGCGCAATCTCGGCTCACCGCAACCTCCGCCTCCTGGGTTCAGGCAATTCTCCTGCCTCAGCCTCCTGAGTAGCTGGGATTACAGGCACACGCCACCATGCCCAGCTAATTTTTTGTGTTTTTAGTAGAGACGGGGTTTCACCGTGTTGACCAGGATGGTCTCAATCTCTTGACCTCGTGATCCACCCGCTTTGGCCTCCCAAAGTGCTGGGATTACAGGCTTGAGCTACCGCGCCCGGCCCCATGCTCTTACTGTTTAGCCATTCATTCTGTTTTCTCTGATAAGGTATAAGGTAGATTTGTTCCTTATTCTCTTCTTAGCCTGTCTGAGATAGGTGTGTTTCCCCTCCAACATACAGGTTGATGGCTGAGTTTTATGGGGCATTCCAGTTTTGTAAGTAGCCTGAGAAGTGACTGGGAGCCAATGAAGGGTTGAGCCAGTGCAGGTGTGGTCCTGCCTTGTTAAATATGATGTGAGGTAGGGGTCAGGAGTCTGCATCCAAATCACCCAGTGCTGAAAGATCTGGGTTTGCTGAAAGATCTTTTCCCCACTGCTCTGCAGCGGCATCTGTATCATAAATCAGGTGTCCATATATGTGTGTCTTGGTCTTGACCTTTGTTCTTTCCCATTGTCCCGTTGGATTACCTTTGTGCAACTACCACCCAATCTCATTTATTGTAATTTGAAAATGAATTCTGACATCCATTAGAGTAATTCCTCTGATTTTGCTTATCTTCAGGATTGTCTTGGGTGGTTTGTGCTCTTTGCCTTTTTTTCATTCAGCTTTAGGATCAGCTTGTTAGTTTCCACAAAATATCTGTTGATATTTCTGCTGAGATTGCACTGATTCTATAAATAAATTTGGGGATAATGGACATCACTACAGTATCAAGTTTCCAACCCATGACCTTTATTTTAGTTCTTTAATTTTTAGAATATTGATGTATAATGATTTATACAGATGCCTTTCTTGCAAATCTTTGATTAGATTTGTTCCTGGGTATATTATCTTTTAAAACGAGTATAATGAATCACTATGTAACTATTACCCAGAGTCCACAGCTTTGCTGCATTTGTATCCCTCTCCCACTCACTCCACCATTGCCCCCCCAAAGTATTTTGAGGCAAATTAAAAATATGTCATGTTTAGCTGGGCACAGTGTCTCCCGCCTGTAATCCCAGCACTTTGGAAGGCTGAGGTGGGTGGATAACTTGAGGTCAGGAGTTTGAGACCAGCCTGACCAACGTGGTGAAACTCCATCTTTACTAAAAATACAAAAATTAACTGGGCACGGTGGCGCAAGCCTGTAATCCCAGCTACTCAGAAGGCTGAGGCAGGAGAACCACTTGAACCTGGGAGGCAGAGGTTGCAGTGAGCTGAGATTGCAGCACTGTACTGCAGCCTGGGTGATAAGAGTGAGGCTCCATCTCAAAAAAAAAAAAAAATGCACACACACACGCACACACACACATATATGTTTACAAAATATATATATATATATATAAATGTATGTATATATAGTTTAGCTGGGGGTGGTGGCCTGTGCCTGTGGTCCCAGCTACTAGGGAGGTGGAGGAGGAAGGATGGCTTGAGCCGTCACACCACTGCACTCCAGCCTGGGTGGCAGGAAGCTGAGGTGAGAGACCTTCTGAGCTCAAAAGGCTGAGACTCCAGTGAGCCACGTTTACACCACTGCATTCCAGCTAGGGCAACAGAGCAAGACACGGTCTTAAAAATAAAATTAAAAAAAAGAAATAAACGAAAAGTGAACAAGCTTGATAAATTTTCATTTTCTCAGACTTTTTAATAACTTGTCATTATTTATTATGTACTATCTTCAGATTGTTATATTTGCTTAACTGATTTGTTGTTCTGTGTTCTTTGTAGTTTCCCGTCACCAATTTTCCTTGGAATTGGACAGGTGAGTGGAAACATGGAATTAACCTCCTATTTTGCCATCAGTGTACGTAACGACATTTTGAGTCCTTTTGTTTAAAGCTGTGGTTTGTAAATTTATTCAGCTGGCAGAGGACCAGAGGCTCATGGCACTCTTGGTGAGACAACAGGACTTATTTTATTTAAGTCTACAATTTAGGAACACTCGTATTTATGGGAAAAGCAGCTGCTTATTTTAAGTTCCTTAACTGAATTTAATTACTCTAAAGCAGGGGAATACAAGACTTAAAGCCCCCAAGGCCTGGAGGGTAACACATGAGTTGACTGAGGACTGGGTGGGAGAGAATCCTTGTCCCACTTAAAGTGTGAGCTTGATACTTAGTTTAAGCCATTGTGCCTGATAGGAAAAGGGTTGGGACGTGGCATGGGACTCACCATGCTGCCCTGATTATTAGCATCAGGTGCTTTTCAAGAGAGAGTTTGAATTTTTTTGATTTTTTAGACAGAGTTTTGCTCTTGTTGCCCAGGCTGGAGTGCAATGGTGCAATCTTGGCTCACTGCAACCTCTGCTTCCCTGGTTCAAGAGATTCTCCCACCTCAGCCTCCTGAGTAGCTGGGATTACAGACATTTGCCACCATGCCCAGCTATTTCTGTATTTTTAATAGAGAAGGGGTTTCCCCATGTTAGCCAAGCTGGTCTTGAACTCCTTACCTCAGGTGATCGCCCACCTTGTCCTCCCAAAGTGCTGGGATTGCAGGCATGAGGCACCACGCCCAGCTGAGAGTTTGATTTTTTTTTTTTTTTTTTTTTGAAGCAAAGCCCAGGCTGGAATGCAGTGACATGATCTTGGCTCACTACAACCTCTGCCTCCCAGGTTCAAGCGATTCTCCTGCCTCAGCCTCCCAAGTAGCTGGGATTACAGACGCACGCCACCATGCCCAGCTAATTTTTTGTGTTTTTAGTAGAGACAGGGTTTCACCATGTTGGCCAGGCCGGTCTTGAACTCCTGACCTCGTGATCCACCTGCCTCGGCCTCCTAAAGTGCTAGGATTACAGGCGTGAGTCACTGCGCCCGGCGAGAGTTTGAATTTTTATATAAAATCTTCAAATTCATAAATGCTGGCAACTGATTCAAATTTTTACAAAACTCCCTATGTGCCAAACAAAACGTTTGCAGTTTGCTTCCTGGAGTTTGTGATTTTTGCTCTGAAGTACAAGGATGAGCTTGGGTAAGCTTTCAAACTATGCCCATTTGGCAGTTTCTGAAATTTCCCATTCATGTTAATTTGTGGCTCATTTATTCTTGTGGTTGTATCCTGGTGATTTCCAGATAAACAAGTGTAACAGGCCCCAATGTTTTTTGTTTGTTTGTTTGTTTTGATTTTGCTTTAATTTATAGACGAAAAAGCTTAACATTATGAAACTAGTATCTGTTAACTAAATTTTTAATTGTGAATCTGGAAAAGCCTGTCATTTATGTGGGTAAACATTATTCTGATTAAATGTCTTGCTAATAAGCAACTCTTTGCAGCATCATTTTAGGGAGAAAATTTGTAACAAGAATTTTCTTACAGTAAAAAAATTATCTTTATATTTCAATGTAAAAATATTTTAAAAATCACATTAAAAAAAAAAAATCAGGCCAGGAACAGTGGCTCATGCCTATAATCCTAGCACTTTGGGAGGCCGAGGTGGGTGGATCACTTGAGGTCAGGAGTTCGAGAGCAGCCTGGTAGAGATGACGAAACTCCATCTCTACTAAAAATACAAAAATTAGCCAGAAATCACTTGAACATTCACTGTGAGGCAGAGGTTGCAGTAAGCTGAGATTGCACCATTGCACTCCAGCCTGGGTGACAGAGCAAGACTGTGACTCCAAAAAAAAAAAAAAAAAAAATCAGTGATAAGGTGCCCTTTGTAATCACCAAGTGAAATAAACTCATTACTCTTTAACCCACTGGCTTATACTCAAAGGTGAAGCCTTTCTAATTTGCAATTTGTTGAGGGAAGAGGCCAGTCAGACCTAATTTTAAAAGTCTGAATTACATTTATTTTAAGTAAATGTTTGTACATTTATTTTATTTTATCCTTCTTTCTTTTTTTTTTTTTTTTTTTTTTGACAGTGTCTGGCTCTGTTGCCTAGTCTGGAGTGCAATGGCGTGATCTTGGTTCACTGCAGCCTTGACCTCCTGGGCTCAAGTGATCCTCCTGCCTCAGCCTCTCAAGTAGCTGGGACTACAGGCATGCCCCACCACACTGGCTAATTTTT
The DNA here is from genome assembly GCF_009761245.1 of Sapajus apella. NCBI lineage: Eukaryota > Metazoa > Chordata > Mammalia > Primates > Cebidae > Sapajus > Sapajus apella. The sequence goes on along the minus strand of NW_022437098.1, from coordinate 2,076,445 downwards.
TAAATTTTCTGTAGAGATAGGGTTTTGCCATGTTGCCTAGGTTGGTCTTGAACGTCTGGGCTCAAGCGATCTGCCACCTTGGCCTCCAAAGTGTTGGGATTATGGGCATGAGCCACTGTGCCTGGCCAATGTTATTGTATTTTTTTAAGAATTATAAAGTGAGGCGTAAGTACAAAGTACAGTTATAATTCAGGGTAGTCTTAATTACATAAATATATGATAGGTATTAAGTTTGTAAACTCAGGAGCAAGGTATAGGATTATAATCATGTTGAAGGAGTCTTAAATTTTTGCATCTTAATACAGAGAAAATTAAGTTCCAAAACTTGCATGGAAGATGACATTAAATTTTTTAATTTCATAATAATGATACGGAGTATTTCCGGTATACAAAGGGTACTCCAGATTAAGAGGATTTGAATGAGGCATTCTTGCTATACCAGCTAGATTGAAAAGTAAATCTCTCTTTAACCTTTTTTTCTCTTTGTTAGTCTTCTGTTTTACGGAAATAATGGACTTTAAAAAAATGTGCTTATGTGTGGAGTTTCTTTTAAAAGAATGTCCCCGTGCCTTTACGGGGGAAGATGACTGTATGTTTAGTATACGGGAAGCAAGGTCCAGGATTAATGTGTCGCCTCACTGACTCTGGCCACTTTTGCACATTTGTCACTGTCAGGGACACCACCCCCTTTCTCCTTCTGCCGCAGTTCCGTTCCTAGAACCCCTTGAGAGAATGTGTATGTGTAAGTCTATTTGATATTATTTATATATATATTATTATGATGATTTTGAGATAGAGTCTTGTTCTGTCGCCCAGGCTGGAGTGCAATGGCATAATCATGGCTCACTGCAGCCTTGACTTTCCAGGCTCAGGTGATCCTCCCACCTCAGTATCTTGAATAGCTGGGATCACAGGCACACGTCACCAAGACTGGCTAAGTTTTTGTATTTTTTGTAGCGATGAGTTTCACCATGTTACTTAGGCTGGTCTAGAGCTCCTAGAAGGATCAGGTGATCCTCCCACCTTAGCTTCCCAAAGTGGTGGAATTACAAGCATGAGCCACTGCACCCAGCTGATATTATTATTATTATTATTATTATTATTTTTTAGACAGTGCTGTGTCACTCTGTTGCCCAGGCTGGAGTGCAGTGGCGCGATCTTGGTTCACTGCAACCTTGGCCTCCTGGGTTCAAGCGATTCTCAGGCCTCAGCCTCCTGAGTAGCTGGAATGACAGGTGCCCACCACCATTCTTGGCTAAGTTTTGTATTTTTGGTAGAGACGGGGTTTTGTCACTGGCCTCAAACTCCAGGCTGGTCTCAAACTCCTAGCCTCAAGTGATCTGCCCGCCTCAGCCTCCCAAAGTGCTGGGATTATAGGTGTAAGCCACCTCATCCTGCCCAACATTACATTTTTTGCCTAGATTTCTGATGGAATCTGCACTGTGGCAAGAAAAACAATTTTAATATTCTAAGAAATAGTTGTTTTTTCTGGAACTTGGAAAATGAATTTTTTGCCATATTTCTTTTGATGAATGTGTTTTCTTCCGATGATGTCATTGCACCTCCAGCAATCTGCAGATATTTTGCTGAAGTTTCTCTCTCCCTTTTTCTTCAGATGGCAGCCACCATAATGATACTATATGTGTCCAAGCTAAATAAAATAGTTCACTTCCCTGATTTTGATAAGAAAATTCCTGTAAAGGTATGTAATAAAAAGTATATACAGCTGTGATAGAAGATGGGAAAATACACATTGATTTTAGAGTACAGGTCCATTTCTATACACACTGTACTTCCTCCCTGCAGTTGATAGAAACCTTTTTTTGTTTGAGATGGACTCTCGTTCTGTTGCCCAGGCTGTAGTACAATGGTGCTATCTCTGCTCACTGCAACCTCTGCCTCCTGGGTTCAAGTGATTCTCCTGTCTCAGCCTCATGATTAGCTGGGATTACAAGCACCTGCCACCACACCAGGCTAATTTTTTTTTTTTTTTTTGAGGCGGAGTCTCACTCTGTCACCAGGCTGAAGTGCAGTGCATCTTGGCTCATTGCAACCTCTGACTCCCGAGTTCAAGCGATTTTCTGGCCTCAGCCTCCCTAGTAGCTGGGACTACAGGCATGCACCACTATGCCCAGCTAATTTTTGTATTTTTAGTAGAGATGGGATTCACCATGTTGGTCAGGCTGGTCTCGAACTCCTGACCTCAAGTGATCCACCCACCTTGGCCTCCCAAAGTGCTGGGATTACAGGTGTGAGCTACCGCTCCTGGCCAAGAAAATTCTTAATAAAGATTGTATATCATTCAGTTGTTCATTTATGTGATGGAATAGTAGTAAAAGTATATGCTTAACAACATACATCAAATGAATGAATACTCTGACTGTGTGTCTTCTCAAGTGAGAGAACTCTAAATTAAGGGTTGGCAAATTTTTTGGTAAAGTGTCACATCATCTCTTGTAATCATTCACCTCTGCCGCTATACTACGAAAGTAGCCCTAGATGACATTTAAATGGATTGATGTTCATGTGTTCTAGTAAAACTTTACTAACATAAACAAGAGCTGGGCTGGATTTGGGCCCTAATTTACTGATTTCTGTTTTCAGTGTTCATTTTTAGCCTGGATTGACAAAAGCTCTGAGTGGAATGAAGAATGCAATTTGATATACATAGAAATACGGAGTTTTTTCCATCATGGAACTAGAAACAAAATCTGCCATTCCTTCCTGGACTGTGGAATGGAACTAATATTATTTGTTGAACAGTTACTGAGTTCCAGACATTAGGGCAGGCATTTGGTTCTTGGACCAGTCCCATGCAACAGGTGGGATTAAATGGATTATGACAGTATTTGGATTTAAATTAGACTGTCAGTTCCCTGAGGGTGAGGACCCCATGTGGCTGGTTTGCTGCTGTTTCTCTAATGCTTGGAAAAGTGTCAGCATCTAGCGGTGGATTATTTATCAGACAGACTAAAGAAGCACATGCTTACAGCATCCGTAATCAGGGGAGCCCTGTGCGGTGGCTCATGCCTATAATCCCATCAATTCGGGAGGCAAAGGCAGGAGGATCACCTGAGGCCAGGAGTTGGAGATCAGTGTGGGCGGAGTAGTGAGATGTTGTTTCAAAAAAAAAAAAAAAAAAATTAGGGACATCCAGAAAAAGAGAAATAAAAGGTTGAAGTATATGAAGGCTGTCAACCTAATCATCATGAGAAAAAACAGAAAATTGCTGGGCTTGATTACTCTTATTTATGGCATATTATAATTTTAAAATGGTAAAATCTGATCTATACATAGAGAAAAAGGCATCCTATTTGAATGTGTAGTTGAATGAATAATTAACCTTGTAAAACATTACTTAGGTCATGAAATGGGATCACAAAGTCTTCCTTACCCACTGTCCTAACTTTTCTAACAATAATTTTCTTGCTTTCTTTGTAATTTTTCTAAATCTAGATGCATCCCTAAATTCTTACCTGCTTTTTGACTTGAGATAAAGGGAATATACTCTATCTTATTTTGTATCTTGCTTCTTTCACTTACTATTATGATAGTGAAATTCATCTGTGTTATGTGTGACTGTATTCTTTTCATGTATGAATATACCACAATTTACTTATCTGTTCTATTGTTGATGGTAATTTGGATGTTTCCAGTTTGGGGGCTAGAAAAATAAGAAGTACCATTCTGATCATGCTTATAGTTGGACCCTGGTGCACATGTGTTACCCGGGGCTGCCATAACAAAATACCCCAAGCCAGGTGGCTTCAGCAACAGAAACGGGTCTCCTCACAGTTCTAGAGGCTGGCGTCCGGGACCAAGGTGCTGGCAGGGTTGACTTCTGGTGAGGCTTTGCTTCCTGGCTTGCAAATGGCCACCTTCTCACTGTGTCCTCAGTGGCCCTTCCTCTGTGTGTGCACTCCTGGTATCTCTTCCACTTCTTTTTTTTTTTTTTGTTTTTCTTTTCTTTTCCTTTCTTTTTTTTTTTTTAGACGGGATTTCGCTCTTGTTACCCAGGCTGGAGTGCAATGGCGCGATCTCGGCTCACCGCAACCTCCGCCTCCTGGGTTCAGGCAATTCTCCTGCCTCAGCCTCCTGAGTAGCTGGGATTACAGGCACGCACCACCATGCCCAGCTGATTTTTTGTATTTTTAGTAGAGACGGGGTTTCACTATGTTGACCAGGATGGTCTCGATCTCTTGACCTTGTGATCCACCCGCCTCGGCCTCCCAAAGTGCTGGGATTACAGGCTTGAGCCACCACGCCCGGCTATTTTCATTTTTATTATTATTATTTTGAAACAGGGTCTAGCTCTGTTACCCAGGCTGGAGTGCAGTGGTACATCCACAGCTCACTGCAGCCTCGAAATCCTGGGCTCAAGTGATCCTTCTGCCTCAGCCCCCCAAGTAGCTGGGACTGATGCATTTGCTACCATGCCTTGCTAATTATGTTTTTTTTTTTTTTAAGAGTCAGGGTCTCACTATGTTACCAGGGCTGGCCTTGAGCTCCCGGGCTTAAGCTATTTTCCCGCCTGGGCCTCCCAGTGTTACGATTACAGGTATCAGCCACTGTACCTGCCCTCTTCTCTTCATATAGGGACACCATTCCTGTTGGTCTAGAGCTCTGTCACTATGCCCTCATGTAACCTGAATTACCTTGGTTGAGACCTCATCTCCAAATACAGTCACATTGGGGATTAGGCTTCAGCATATGAATTTGGGGAAAGACAATATTCAGTCCATAACAATGCATATGAATGAGGAATGTATCCATTAGGGAGTGGAACTGCTGGCCCCTGGGGTGTGCGTATCTTCAGTTTCAATATGTAATGTTGAACTGTTCTTCATGGTGGCTGCACCAGTTTACGTTCTGACAAGCATGCATGAAAGTCTCTGTTGCTTCATATTCTTGCTATGCGAGTCATTTTAAATGTTGCTAATCTGGGCGGGGTGTGGTGGCTCACACCCGTAATCCTAGCACTTTGGGAGACCAAGGTGGGTGAATCACCTGAGGCTAGGAGTTCGCGACCATCCTGGCCAACATGGCAAAACACCGTCTCTACTAAAATACAAAAAATTAGCCGGGCGTAATGGCAGGCGCCAGTAATCCCAGCTACTCAGGAGACTGAGGCCAGAGAACTGCTTGAACCTGGGAGGTGGAGGTTTCAGTGAGCCAAGATCACACCATTGCACTCCAGCCTGGGCAACTAGAATGAAACTCTGTCTCAAATAAATAAATAATAAAATTTGCTAATCTGGTGAGTGTGTCATGACATCTTATGGGCTTTAATTTGCTTTTCCCTGATGACTAGTGAGGAGGAGCACCTTTTCTTTCTTTCTTTTCTTTCTTTCTTTCTTTGTTTGAGATGAAAAATACAAAAAATCTCGCTCTGTTGCCCAAGCTGGAACTGGTCTTGAACTCCTGACGTTGTGATCCACCTGCCTCTGCCTCCCAAAGTGCTGGGATGCCACCACAGCCTGCCAAAATTGTTTTTTAATGCCTTTTTGAATATCCTCTCTGGTGAAGTATCTGTCACCATTTTTATATGTGAAGGAAAATGCCTGTTGGAGTTCTAACCAAATATTCATTCTTTTTTTTTTTTTAATTGAAGCTATTTCCTCTGCCTCTCCTCTACGTTGGGAACCACATAAGTGGATTATCAAGCACAAGTAAATTAAGGTAGAGTGCGGGATTATGGCTCTGCTGCCCAGTGGTACAAAGACCAAGTTTGATTTTGCCATTGATGCTGCTTGCACTATATATAGAAGACAGTAACGTTTAGTAATTTAAGAAAGCAAGGTGGAGTTTTGAGTTTAATTTGTCGATGATTTTAGGAATGTTAAAAAGCTTATGTTTTATATTGTATTCAAGCCTGAACATAGCACATGAGAGCTGTAACATTAAGATAGAGAAAGTCTGATTTATTCAGTAGGATTGTTGGTATGAATGTGGTTTTGTGTGACTTTGGTTTCATCTCAGTTTTGTTTTTTTTTTTGAGAGGGACGGAGTCTCGCTTTTCTCAGGCTGGAGTGCCTGGGATGGCTCGCCGCCCGCTCACCCCACCGCCTCCCGGGTTCAGGCAATTCTCAGCCTCCTGAGTAGCTGGGATTACAGGCACGCACCACCATGCCCAGCTAATTTTTTGTATTTTTAGTAGAGACGGGGTTTCACCACGTTGACCAGGATGGTCTCGATCTCTTGACCTCGTGATCCACCCGCCTCGGCCTCCCAAAGTGCTGGGATTACAGGCTTGAGCCACCGCGCCCGGCCTCATCTCAGTTTTATAAGAGCAGGAACATCGCCTCAGGCTTGGTGTAGACCAGGTTTGGTGCAGGGAAAAAGAAATGGCAGATATTTTCAAGTGTGCTATGTAATTCTGAAATTCGCATCTACATTTATTTCCGTTTTTTTTCTTTTTTTGTGAGACAGAGTCTCATTCTGTAGCCCAAGTTAGAGTGCAGTGGTACTATATCAACTCACTGCAACCTCTGCCTTCCGGGTTCAAGTGACTCTCCTGCCTCAGCTTCCCAAGTAGCTGGGATCACAGGTGCCCGCCATCATGCCTGGCTAATTTTTGTATTTTTAGTAGAGATGGGGTTTCACCATGTTGGCCAGACTAGTCTTGAACTCCTGACCTCAGGTGATCTACCTGCCTTGGCCTCCCAAAGTGCTGGGATTACAGGTATGAGCCACCGCGCCTAGCCTATTTCTGGATCTTTTGATTATGGGGCACATAATACCTTGTCCTTCCTGGAATGCTATTAAATGGATCAATTTCACTGTTAATGATTTTATAGGGTTGATCTCTTGTCCCTTCCTTACAAGGTTCACAATCAATATTACCCGTAATTGTTTTAACAGCTGTTGATAATCATTGTCTAAATTTATTATTGAATTACAAATTGCAAAATAGTTACCTTCTGCCTTTATTGTCTAAACATTTTCTTTTTCACTTTTTTTTTTTTTTTGAGATGGAGTCTCACTAGGTCATCCAGGCTGGAGTGCAGTGGCGCAATCTCAGCTCACTGCAACCTCTGCCTCCCGGGTTCAAGTGATTATCCTACCTCAGCCTCCCAAGTAGCTGGGATTCCGTGCCTGCCACCATGCCCAGCTAATTTTTGTACTTTTAGTAAAGATGGGGTTTCACCATGTTGGCCAGGCTGGTCTCGAACTCCTGACCTCAAGTAATCTGCTGGTCTTGGCCTCCCAAAGTGCTGGGATTACAGCCACGAGCCTGGCTTAAACTTTTTCAATAAGGACAAATTTTCATTACTTCATATAGGAAAAGCAGGATAAAAACTTCCTTTATCAACGTTCAGACTAATCAGTTAGTGTCCTGACACCTTCATTAGTGACTGGGGAGGGTTGTTTTTTCCTATCATGGATTTATGGCTTTTCATTTACTTGTTACAAGTCCTTTATCAAATATGTGTTTTGCAAATTTTTCTTCCTAGTTTGTGGCTTACCTTTTTATTTAATTAACACTTCTTTCACAGAGCTGAAGTTTTAAATTTATTTTGAGATGGAGTCTCGCTCTGTCATACAGGCTGGAGTGCAGTGGCGCCATCTCGGCTCACTGCAACCTCCGCCTCCCGGGTTCAAGCGATTCTCTTGCCTCAGCCTCCCGAGTAGCTGGGGCCACAGACGTGTGCTACAACGCCCAGCTAATGTTTGTATTTTTAGTAGAGACAGGATTTCACTGTGTTAGCCAGGATGGTCTCGATCTCTTGACCTCGTGATCTGCCCACCTTGGCCTCCCAACCAAAGTGCTGGGATTACAGGCGTGAGCCACCACACTTGGCCTTGAGGTTTTTAATTTTAATGAAGTTCACAATCAATTTTTTTCTTTCATGAATTATGCTTCTGGTGTGGTATTTGAAACTCATCAACAAACCAAGATCACCCAGATTTTCTAGGCTATCTTCCAGATTTTTTATAGTTTATATTTTACATTTAATTCTCTACAAATTTGCCTACTCTAGACATCTTATACAAGTGGATTTGTTCAACAGTTTTGCCTTTTTTTGTCTGATTTATTCACTTACATAATATTTTCACGGTTTATCCAGGTTATATTAGGTATCAGAATTTAATTCCTTTTTCAGGCTGATTTGTATTTCATTGCAGGTATATATATTACATTTGGTGTATCCGTTTATAAAAATGTTATTTATTTATTTTTCGAGACAGGGTCTCGCTTCATTACGCAGGCGGTAGTGCAGTAGTGCCATCATAGCACACTGCAGCCTCAACCTGCTGGGCTCAAGCGATTCTCCTATCTCAGTCTCCCGAGTAGCTGGGGCTGCAGGTGTGTGCCACCATGCCTGGCTTATTTTTATACTTTTGTGGAGACTAGGTCTCGCCATGTTGCCCAAGCTGGTCTTGAACTCCTGAGCTCAAGCAATCTGCCCGTCCCAGCCTCCCAAAGTGTTGGAATTACAGGAATGAGCCACTGTGCCTAGCTTATAAAAGTTTTAAAATTTTTATGAATTCTAGTTTTTCTATTTTTTATGTTTTGTTGCTTGTGCTTTTGATGTTTTACCTAAGGCTTTGCCTAACCCAAGGGTCATAAAGATTTACTCCTATACTTTCTTCTAAGAATTGTATAGTTTGGGCTCCTATATCCAGGTCTTTAATACATTTCAGTTAATTAAAAAATTATTTGTTTTAAGTGATGGGGTCTTTCTATGTTGCTGTGTTACCCAGGCTCAAATGCTGTAGCTATTCACCGGTACAGTCATGGCTCACTGTGCCCTCAAACTCCTGGGCTCAAATGATTCTCCACCTCAGCCTCCCGAGTACCTGGGACAACAGGCACATGCCACAGAACCCAGCCGGTGGGTTAATTTTTTATGTATGGTGTGAGATAGAAGTTCAGATTCATTTTTTCGCAGGTGATACCAGTTGTCACAGCACCATGTGTTAAAACGACTGTTCTTTTTCCATTGTATTGTCTGGGCAGCCTGGTTGAAAATCAAGCGTAATTTTAAGAGTGTATTTCTTGACTCTCAATTCTGTTCTATTGATTGCATATCTACCTTTATTGTTATTTTTTTGAGACAGGATGTTGATCTGTCACCCAGGCTGGAGTGTGGTAGTACTGTCAGCACTCACCATAGTCTTGAGCGTCCAGGCTCACATGATCCTCCCAACTCAGCCCCCCAAGTAGCTGGAACCACAGGTGCGCACCACTACACCTGGCTAATAATTTTTTTTTTTAAAATTTTTTGTAGAGACTGTGTTTCACCGTGTTGCCCAGGCTGGTCTTAAACTCCTGGGCCCAAAGGATCTGCCTGCCTCAGCCTCCTAAACTGCTGGGATTATTGGCATGAGCCACCATGCCCAGCCATATATATTTATATATCTTTAAGCCAGTACTAGCTAGTTTTGATTGCTGTAACTTTGTATTAAATTTTGACATGGAAAGTAGGAATGCACCAACTTTGTTCTTTTTCAAGATAGTTTTGATTTTTTGATTCCCTTACATTTCTTTATTAATCTTAAAATTAGCTTGCTAATTTCTGCCAAAAAAAAAAAAAAAGAATAGATCAAGCCAGGTAAAAGCTAAGATTTGATAGGGATTGTGTTGAATTGGTGACTTTGTTGGTGTTGCTGTAAAGGACTACCTGAGGCTGGGTAATTTATCAAGAAAAGAGGTTCATGTGCTTCACAGGTGTGCAGGCTGTACAAGAGGCATGGCACCTGCATCTGCATCTGGTGAGGGCCTCAGGCTGCTTCCGCTCCTGGGAGAAGGGGAAGGGGAGCCAGTGTGTGCAAAGACCACGTGGCAAGGTGGGGCGGGTGCTATCAGGCTCCTCTAACAATCAGCTTTCATGGGAACTCTAGTTTGAGACAGGTTATCCCTCGGTTGCCCAGGCTGGTCTCGATCTCCTGGCCTCAAGCAATCCTTCCACTTCAGCCTCCCAAAGTGCTGGGATTACAGGCATGAACCACTGTACTTGGCTTCTTTAATTTTTTTAAACAGTGTTTTGTAGTTTTCTCCACACAAGTCTTACACTTCTTTTGGTTAAAATTGTTTTTAAGAATTTTATTCTTTTTGATGCTTTTGATGCTATTGTTGATGAAATTGCTTTGCTAACTTCATTTTTTTTTTTTTTTTTGAGATGGAGTCTCGCTCTGTCACCCAGGTTGGAGTGCAGTGGTGTGATCTTGGCTTACTGCAACTTGTACCTCCCAGGTTCAAGCAATTCTCCTGCCTTAGCCGTCTGAGTAACTGGGATTACAGGCATGCGTCACTACGCCCAGCTAATTTTTTGTATTTTCCATATAGGTGGGGTTTCTCCATGTTGGCTAGGCTGGTCTCAAACTCCTAACCTCAAGTCATCCACCCACCTCGGCCTCCCAGAGTGTTGGGATTACAGGCATGAGCCACTGTGCCTGGCCTAATCTCATTTTTGGATTACTCATTGCTAGTGTATATTTAGAGTTGACTTTTGTATATTAGTTTTATTTCCTGCATATATGCTTGATTCACTTATCATAGTTCTAATAATTTTTAAGTGGATCCCTTAGGATTTTCTGTATATAAGATGTTCTCTGCAAATACAGATAGCTTTAGTTCTTCCTTTCCAAATGAGATGTTTGTTTTATCTAATTGCACTATCAAAACCTCACTGAATAGATACAATGCTGAGAGTGAACATCCTTGTCTTGTTCCCGATCTTAGAGGGAAGATATTTTAACCATTAAATATACTTTATTTGCTTTTAAAAGGCATAATCTAAAATACTTTTTGGACTTAATTGAAAATATAGAAAGTTTTGTTGTTATTGCAGCTTTGAAAAATGTAGGTCCAGCCAGTCTCATAAGTCATCTTTAGGTGTGAATATAAAATTCCTGAACATTCTTTCTTAGCTGCTCTCTGGATGCACTGTGTTTGACAATGTGAAGCCCGTGCTGGGTCTGGTTGGCTGAGCTGCCACTCTCCCTGTGCTGCTGTTCCGGCTCTGACTTTCTTTCTCTAGCTCATTGGCCGCTCAGGGTCGCATCTGGAAGCAGGTGGAGATGGGCTATTTCAGCCCTGGCAGTCTGTTGACTATGCATTGAGCTGCATCCTGGAATCTCTGGGTGTTAGGAGTGGGTGAAAGGTTCGTAAGTATATATTTTAAGGCAGTATAGCCTCATTACGTAAAATTTGGGCAAGAAAATCACCCATAAGTCTACCCTTTAACACACAATTTTAAATACTCATTTTCAGCCCAGCGCGGTGGCTTATGCCTGTAATCCTAGCACTTCGGGCGGATCACCTGAGATCAGGAGTTCGAGACCAGCCTGGCCAATATGTCGAAACCCTGTCTCTACTAAAAATACAAAAATTAGCCGGGTGTGGTAGTGGGTGCCTGTAATTCCAGCTACTTGGGAAGCTGAGGCAGGAGAATCGCTTGAGCCTGGGAGGTGGAGATTGCAGTGAGCTGAGATCATGCCACTGCACTGCACAGCCTGGGGGACAGAGTGAGACTTTATCTCTAAATAAATAAATAAATAAATAAATAATCATTTGCAGCCTTTTTCCACATACAGAATGTATCTTGTTATAGTTGCAGACCCTACATGGTTTTGTATCCATTCGTTTTATTTAATATTCATTTTCCAGTAGTATTTGTACTGTAGAGTTATAATGTCAGGTTCCCTCAAGTACGTACCCTAATTTATTTAACCATTGTGATGCTGTCTGACATTTATGTTTTCCCACAGAAAACTGTTCACTGCAGTGAACACATTTATGCATGCGTTTTTTTTCTTTCTTTAGATTATTACCTTAGAATAAGTTTCCCAATAAGAAGTAATTAGATGCAAGGTTAGAACCTTTTTTTTTTTTTCTGAGAGTCTTCGCTCTGTTGTCCAGGCTGGAGTGCAGTGGCGTAATCTTGGCTCACTGCAACCTCCATCTCCCGGGTTCAAGCGATTCTCCTGCCTCAGCCTCCCAAGTGGCTGGGACTGCAAGTTCCCACCACCACACCTGGCTAATTTTGGTACTTTTAGTACAGATGGGGTTTCACCATGTTGGCCAGGGTGGTCTCGAACTCCTGACCTCAAATGATCCACCTGTCTTGGCCTCCCAAAGTGCTGGGATTATAGGCGAGAGCCACCGCTCCCAGCTGGTCAGGACCATTTAATGATTGCTGATGCATATGCCTGACTTGATTTGTCAAACGATGTGTCAGTTCACCTTGTGAAGTATTTTCAGCACAACCTTTAGGATGGTTGGACAGTATGGTGTCTTAAATTGCCAAGTGAAGACTGGGTGCGGTGGCTGACACCTGTAATCTCAGCACTTTGGGAAGCTGAGTCAGGTGGGTTACCTTAGGGCAGGAGTTTCAGACCAGCCTGGCAGGAGAATTGCTTAAACTCGGAAGGCGGAGGTTGCAGTGAGCCAAGATTGCGCCGCTGCACTGCTGCCTGGGCAACAGAGTGACACTCTGTCACCAAAAATAAAAAATAAATAAATTGCTAAGTGAAAGTGGTATGAAATTAATCTCCATGTATTTTTTTTATTATTCAATGTAATTTATTGATGGTAAATGTGAAAATTCATTTGGAAAATTAGTAAGCTTAATTAAAAATATATAACATGTAAAAGAAAAAAACCAATCAACCAACCCGGGTGTCTGACATACTTCGCTCTTTTCCTGGCAGCCTGCCGATGTTCACCGTGCTCCGGAAATTCACCATTCCACTTACCCTACTTCTGGAAACCATCATACTCGGGTGATTTTGTTTTTCCTCCGTTCTTCCAGTGTGTCTCCCATCCACTGCGTTTCTTTTGCCCAGCAAATTCTAGTGGCCGTTGCTAGTTGCAATAATTTAAGGACCAATGGTTTATTCACTTAACAGGAGTTGCTGCTTCTGTGATTCCCCACAAACTTAATGAGGGATTTTTAAAAAGTTGTAATTTTACCGTAGACAAATAATACATGTTTATGGCAGAAAATCATAAGGAAGAAAGAAGAAAAACACTCCAAAACAGACATGAATATGTATCAGCACTTGTTTGGTATATAAACTGGCTCCTGTTTCCTGAGCCAGATGGAATATATACCAATTTTGGAACGCCAAAGAGAATTGTCCATGCGTACATACAGGATAGGTGTGCAGGGTATTGGGATGTCCGTTCTGATGCAGTGATTATAATATATCAGAAGAAGTTAATTTTTATATTGTTGGTATAAAATTTCTCACAAGGATATTTAGTCTGATGTCTAAAAAGGTGATTCTTGATTTTGCTGGGAGGATTATTAGAAATGAATTTTGGCCAAGTGCGGTGGCTCACGCCTGTAATCCTAGCACTTTGGGAGGCCAAGGCAGGTGGATCACGAAGTCAAGAGTTCCATACCAGTCTGGCCAAGATGGTGAAACCCCATCTCTACTAAAAATGCAGAAATCAGCTGGGCATGGTGGCAGGTGCCTGTAATCCCAGCTACCTGGGATGCTGAGGCAGGGAAATGCTTGAACCCGGGAGGCGGAGGTTGCATGTGCCGAGATCGTGCCACTGCACTTCAGCCTGGGCGACAGGGCAAGATTCCATCTCAAAAAAAAAAAAAAAAGAATTTTGGTTGGTGGTTCAGTGTTTTAAGCCTTCGCGTTGAATTTTATCTTAATCTTTGAATACTTACTATCAGTTTGTACAAACTAGATCCACCAACAGGACCGCTTCTGTTTTTTATCCCAATACCTCTCTAGTGAGAACTGAGAAATCAGTTTGTAATTAGATTAAGAAAACTGCTTAAGAAATGATGTAAATTTAGTCTGACTTAGAAGCACCTTTAGTGCTTTCTCTACATCAAGCACAGTCTACTAGATTTTACCTATAAATCTGTTTACGTCTATTTTCAATTTGCTTAAAAAATATAATCACATGTCAATGTTCTCCTCTCTGCTCCCTTTCCTTTCTTATTTATGTATTTATTGCAGGAAGCAGTATTCACTGAACATCATCGTCAGTGTCTTTGCCATCGTCCTTGGGGCTTTCATAGCAGCTGGGTAAGACTTTGGACTGTTTCTTCTCAATAACTTCTTTGTGTCTTTGACAATAGGCCCAGCCCCATCCTCAGTTTTTCATTTTCCATCTGGCTGCAGTTGAATTGAGTAGCCAAGAGACAAATTTGTCAAAGTTAGTGGAATCCCCATGTGTTCCTGGGAAAGTCAAAGTGGGTCCCACATTGGCCAGGACATTTCTGAGAATATATGAGGAGAGCATGGCAAGATGTTAATATCGCTTTTCTTCACAAAAAGCAGTGAACTGTCTACGGTTCTTACTGAATGCTTGTCTTCAATATAACAACTTTACTTGAGAAGTTCATGGGCATTTGATTAACAATAAGAGACTTACAAAGCCTTTGTGTGCGGATTTATTTGATTATTCCGTGATACCTTTGCAGTGGCTATTTCTGATGGTAGAATGTTTGGGATATGAGCCAACACTGGTGCACAACTACTACTTTAATAATTATTTTGTAAAAGGAATAATGAGGACGCCAAATCTTCATGTGCAGGCAGGCACTCAGATTCCTCTGTTATAGAATGGTGGATAGTGCATGTGAATAGTTACATTCCCTGGGTTCAAAGCTGAGCTGGAGGCTGGGTGTGGTGGCTCACCCCTATAATCCCAGCACTTTAGGAGGCCTAGGTGGGAAGATCGCTTGAGCCCAGGAGTTTGAGACCAGCCTGGGCAACAGACCCTATCTCTACAAAAAAATGAAAATAAAGAAAATTAGCCTGGCATGGTGGTGTGTGCCTGGAGTCTCAGCTACTCAGGAGGCTGAGGCAAGATCTCTTGGGCCCAGGAGCTGGAGGTTACAGTGAGCAATGATTGCACCACTGCACTCCAGCCTGGGCAACTGAGTAAGATCCTGTCTCTAAGAAAAAAAAAAAATCATGCTTATTGTCATTATAAATGTATTTAGTCCATTGTGTAGACTGAGGTTTATTACTTCCATTTCATCCGTACCTTTCTGTTGCCTAGTCCTAGCTGTGGGCTGAGTTCACCCCTTGAAAGCTGGCCCTGTAGTCTCAGTGTTCTGGCTCACACCACGGGTATAGTGCCGGCACACACTAGACAGCAGTGCTCAGAGCCTGGTCTAGTCATGATAAGCTTTTTTTGGAATGAAATGTTATGAATAAAGAAGTTAAAAAAAGGGACGAGTTCTGTGGAAGATGCCGTAGATGCTAAGGGGGACAGCTTCCCCTCTACTCTCTGAAGGTTCATTAAAAAAGGAACTGACAGCCTGGGCGTGGTGGCTCATGCCTGTAATCCCAGCACTTTAGGAGGCCGAGGCAGGCAGATCATCCAAGGTCTGGAGTTCAAGACCAGCCTGGCTAACATGGTGAAACCCTGTTTCTATGAAAAATACAAAATTAGCTGGGTTTGGTGGCAGGTGCTTGTAATCCCAGCTACTCGGGAGGCTGAGGCAGGAGAATCACTTGAACCTGAGAGGTGGAGGCTGCAGTGAGCCGAGATTGTGCCACTGCATTATAGCCTGGGTGACAGAGCGAGACTCCATCTCAAAACAAAAAACAAAAACCAAAAAACGAAGGAACCAACGAAAGAGCAGCTTGAGAGGAGAAGGAGAAAAAGACACACACATTTACCTTCCCATGCACGGGCGGGGTGCAGGTGCTTCTGTGTCCTTCACAGGGGAGAGCGGCGAATGGAGTCAGTGCTTTGAGAGATCAGAAATGGTGACTGGGGAGAATGAATGGACCTGGGAGACAGAAGTTGTAAAGAATTGATTCTCTTTGGAATTTGTACTTGAGAAGCAGACATTATATTTTTTAAGTCTGCCCAGATGTGGCTGCATGCCTCAGTCTTCTTCTCTATAGTAGATTTTGGAGAGGGGCATGGAACGCGAGTGTGTTCTTGTGGGTGAGCCCAGGCTTTTAAGGTAGAAAAGGGGGTATCCAAGAAAAGCCTCTTCAATATCTGCTGTCCTTCAGTGGCCTTCCATGTGAAAGAATCTGCATGCCAGGGCACCATATTTTGGGGTATAATTACCTGGGCTCCTCCCACGGCATTCTGAGGTCTCCCCCGCACAGCCGTTAGGGCTTCGTTAGGGCTCACTTTAAAAAACCTCTGACAGGCCGGGCGCGGTGGCTCAAGCCTGTAATCCCAGCAGTTTGGGAGGCCGAGGTGGGTGGATCACGAGGTCAAGAGATCGAGACCATCCTGGTCAACATGGTGAAACCCCGTCTCTACTAAAAATACAAAAAATTAGCTGGGCATGGTGGCGCGTGCCTGTAATCCCAGCTGCTGGGGAGGCTGAGGCAGGAGAATTGCCTGAACCCAGGAGGTGGAGGTTGCGGTGAGCCGAGATTGCGCCATTGCACTCCAGCCTGGGTAACAAGAGCGAAACTCCGTCTCAAAAACAAAACAAAACAAAACAAAACAAAACAAAACAAAAACCACTGACTTAGAGCCAGTCAGACTTTTGCAAAAAATGGTTTATGAAACTGATGGTAAGTCTTTGGTGAGGAATGGCCCTTCAGTTACCATGTGTATGTAGGCAGGTTTCCAGAACCAGTGAGCAGAAATCCAGCCTGTGCTTCACATATGTAAGGACAGTCTACAAACGATCTGAAAGGGTAAACTGGGGTTCTAAAAGCATCTAACTTTCAACCAAGAGCCAGCCTGGAGTAGCCATGCTCAGCCTGGCCTTTCCTCTGGCAGTCACAGAACGGATCCTTCCTGGTGGCTGCCATTCCCAGTGCCTGGGCACAGTGCTTAGCTACAGGCCAGCAGTGACCCCATCCTGTTCTCCTCTTACATTAGTGCATCCAGATGCAAGCAGTGGCAGATCAGACTGTGATCTGTGGGTGAGCAGGTGACGCTGCTGTAACAAACAACCTCCACTTGGCGGTAGCTTCACTCACCGGATGTGTCCCGCCCACCCCACACACGCCATCCCACTCCAGGCAGTGCGCGTGTGAGGGCTCTGCTCCCTGTGGTTACTCAGGGATCCAGGCTGATCGAGTCCCTGCCTCAGAGGGCACTTCTTTGTTAAACATGCAGGAAAAGGGAATGTGGCACTGGATCTTAAAGCTTTTGCCCAGAAGTGACATGTGTTACCTTCTCTTACGTTTTATTCAAAAGCAAGTCACATGGCTAGAAAAAGTTAAAATACAACATCTGGGCTGGGTGCAGTAATCCTCATGCCTGTAATCCTGTTACAGGAGAGGAGTCCCAACCCAGACCCTAAGAGAGGGTTCTTGGATCTCACACAAGAAAGAATTCAGGGCGAGTATGCAGTGCAGAGTGAAAGCAAGTTTATTAAGAAAGTAAAGGAAGCCGGGCACGGTGGCTCACGCCTGTAATCCTAGCACTTTGGGAGGCTGAGGTGGGTGGATCACCTGAGGTCAGGAGTTCAAGACCAGCCTGGCCATCATGGTAAAACCCCATCTTTAAAAAAAAAAACAAATAAATAAATAAATAAAAAAAGAAAGTAAAGGAAGAGGCTGGGCGTGGTGGCTCACACCTGTAATCCTAGCACTTTGGGAGGCCGAGGCGGGCAGGTCACCTGAGGTTAGGACTTCAAGACCAGCCTGGGCAACATGGCAAAACCCCGTCTCTACTAAGAGTACAAAAATTAGCCAGAAGCCTGTAATCCCAGCTACTCAGGAGGCTGAGGCAGGAGAATTACTTGAACCTGGAAGGTGGAGGTTGAAGTGAGCCAAGATCGTGCCACTGTACTCCAGCGTGGGCGACAAGAGCAAGACTCCATCTCAAAAAAAAAAAAAAAAAGTAAAGGAATAAAAGAATGGCTACTCCATAGAGCACCCTGAGGGCTGCTGGTTGCCCATTTTAATGGTTATTTCTTGATGACAGGCTAAACAAGAGGTGGATTATTCATGCCTCCCTTTTAGACCATATAAGGTAACTTCCTGACATTGCCATGGCATTTGTCAACTGTCATGGCACTGGTGGGAGTGTAGCAGTGAGGACGACCCGTGGTCACTCTCGTCGCCATTTTGGTTTTGTGGGTTTTTGGCCAGCTCCTTAACTGCAACGTGTTT
>NW_022437098.1:2048570-2058018 GCF_009761245.1 Sapajus apella | reverse complement strand
TTTTTTTTTTTTTTTTTTTTTGAGACGGAGTTTCACTCTTGTTACCCAGGCTGGAGTGCAATGGCGCGATCTCGGCTCACCGCAACCTCCGCCTCCTGGGTTCAGGCAATTCTCCTGCCTCAGCCTCCTGAGTAGCTGGGATTACAGGCACGTGCCACCATGCCCAGCTAATTTTTTGTAGTTTTAGCAGAGATGGGGTTTCACCATGTTGACCAGGATGGTCTCGATATCTTGACCTCGTGATCCACCCGCCTCGGCCTCCCAAAGTGCTGGGATTACAGGCGGGAGCCACCGCACCCGGCCAGTAAGGTTTTTTTTTTAATCAGCAAGGTCTTTATGGCCTGTATTTTGTGCTGACCTCCTATCTCATCCTGTGACTTAGAATTCCATAACAGTCTAGGAATGCAGCCCAGTAGGTTTCAGCCTCATTTCACCCAGCCCCCCTGTAAGTTGGAGTTGCTCTGGTTCACAGGCCTCTGACAATCCAGCACTTTGGGAGGCCCAGGTGACAGGATTGCTTGAGCCCAGGAGTTCAAGACCAGCCGTGGCAGCATAGTGAGCCCTGTCCCTACAAAAATAAATGTAAAAAAAAATTAGCCGGGCACGGTGGCACATGCCTGTAGTCCCGGCTTCTCAGGAGACTAAGGTGGGAGCATCGTTTGAACAGCTGCAGGGGTTACATACATTTTCTGTAATTGATTAAACAAGTGAATTCTTCAGAAACGTCTGTGCTGTCACCAGTAGCCTTAACAAACAGTGGGTAAGCCACCTGACAGTGGTCCCAGCTTCTGGGAGTGGGAACAGCGCTGCTGGGAACTTCTGGTCCCCTGAGTAGGCGTTCCCTGCAGCTCTCTGAGGAGGTGGGCGGCATCTCCCCCATCCCCTGTCCACTCTCTTAGCTCTGCCATCTCAGGGGGCGCCAGACTCTGCTCTTCTCGATGAATCACAAGTGGGTAGGTAAGAGATTTGGAAGACCCTGATTTTGGAGAAAATCCTTCTTTTTTAAACTGTGACTGAGAGATAATTCTGACTTATGATGACCTAAAATTAATCCCTTTTCACAAATATATTTGTAGATAATAATGTGTGGAGGCCTGAAGCCAACATCTAGTTTAATTTGCATTCAGATTTTGGTACAATTTTTGCTGTTTCATTCTCTTTGGTTAGAGATAATCTTATTTTGACATTGAAGAAGATTCAGGATATGCCACTGCAAAATATGCCACTATGGGATCAGGATGCTTTTGAGCCGAGGACAGTTAAGAATCCACAGATGCAGCAAGTTTGCTGCCTTCTCCTTTCTGCCTAAAAAGCCATTTAATTGATAATGGTATCAATTTCCCATTGTGAAGGGGCCCCTTCTCCCATCTCAGGAAGAGGAGAGCAATTCCTATCACTGAACGGAGGGTCAGCCCTGCGATGCGTCTGCAGAAACAAACCCTAAAATAACCCTTCTCATTCATCATTTCCACCGTAGATTTCCTAGTTACTTTTTAATCATTACACAATGTATTTGTCCCTCAAAGCCCAAATCCTCTTTCCTTCGTTAAAACGTAAGTCCCCAAGTCTAACTGTTTCTTTGAGTTTCACTTCTTTTCTGTGAACTCCGGGGAACATATTAATAAGATTTGTATTCTCTTCCTCCTGTTAATCTGTCTTTTGTCAGTTAAATTAGCGGGCCCACAGGCACTGAACCTAAGGGGGTACGGGAAAAGGCTTTCCTCCCTGGCAATGTATATTTCTGAGTTATGACATGGGTCTAGCACTGTCTGCAAGGACGAAGTGCAGGTGGTGAGCCGTGCCACGGCTCAGCCCTTGTGCTTCCCTCCTTCCTGTCATTGCTCCCAGATGTTTTACGCTGGTGCCATTTACAATGGAAATGGAAGAGAAGATATTTGAAAAGAATGGGAAGAAAGGAGCCTTAGAGGGGCAACATAGAAGGATGGATACCTACCTGGCCATTTTGGTGGACAGGGTGCGGTTTGGTCCAGATGGAGGTGTCACTGTCTCACACGACCCCTCCTACCCAGTCTCTGCCCAGCTGCCCCTCACTGGCTGCACCCTGGGGTTGGACCTGTTCACTACAATAAGCAAAGCCCCTGGGTGGGTTGGGGCGAAAGACTCCCCTTCGGAAAGTCAGGGCTCACCGATTGTTACGCGGATTCATCAGCTAGCAAAAGAAAGGGGTTGCAGTTGAAGGAAGATGGTTAGTGTCCCTCTGGTTTTAAGCCATTCACGATGGAATTGAAGCCACCTGATGGCCGTTTTGGTTTTTGTCTGGAGGCAAAGCAGAGGAATTAACCATTCACTACCACAAAGCAGGGAAAGTGTGCCACAGAAAGGCAGGTTTGATTAGCAAAAGATAGAACAGGCTGGCTTGGAGGCCAAATTGTGAGTTTTTGAATAATCATTCTCCTTTTGCGGTCTCCTTCCCAGGTCCGACCTTGCTTTTAACTTAGAAGGCTATATTTTTGTATTCCTGAATGATATCTTCACAGCAGCAAACGGAGTTTATACCAAACAGAAAATGGACCCAAAGGTATCAGATCTTGCCTATGGCGTTTTGGCTATGTCATCTGGCCCCTAGAATAACATGCAAAGTGAAAATGAATGTGTACAGCTGGTCCGTAATTTAACCTATATAATATGACCTGTAAATTACGAATTCTTTTTAATTATCTGTATAAATTCTTATTATTTGCAAAATTTTGGATGAAAATGAGATAGGATGGGCAAAGCTACTAGTTTAGATGCACACTCAGAATGTATAAAAAGAGATTATTTGGAAAGGCAAATTAACTTTTATACCAGCGTTATCAGTGAACAAGGCAAGGTCAGGGGTCACAGTGTTTGTTCTGAGAGCACTAGTTTGGGGTCTGGGGATGTGGGTTACAGATACAAGTTTTGCTGCTTACTGGCTGTTGTGACTTTGAGCCGTAACTTTGCTCCAAACTTTGGTTTCCTCACCCGTGGAGTGAAATGACTGGAATGGATAATTTGTAAGGTCTCCTCCGGCAATAGCTGATGCTTCTGATGATGAGGGGCTGGGGCAGAGGAGCTCTGCTTTTGTGTGTCTGCCTGTCACGTGGTGGCCCCGTCCCTCCCGCACCCCCAGCTGTTACAGGAAGCTGGGGAGGAGGAGTCAGACATATGTTTCTTTGTTCCAAGCTCTTTGTGCTGGATGAGGGAGTTCACTCTGACCAGCAGGCTTATTTCCATGAGCTATATATTTTTTTATCTCCACTGTTTTGTTTTTTACCCCCCGCATGGCCATTTTTTTTTTAAATGGTGGCAGTTTTACAAAAACTGGTTTGTTGTCTTTTGCGTATCACAATATGTCATCCTTTTTTGAAAATGGTGAAGTGGGGTGGCCACTTTAATGAAAGTAAATATAGAATGCTGCTGTTCTTTAGTGGAAAGAGCAGATGTTTTTGAAAGAGTTTTGTTTATATTAACATTTTTAATGTTCTTTATTTCATTCCTGATTTCCCATTTTGAATAACATGCTTTTAAAAAGCCCACACAATTAGAATGCTGCAGACGAAGGGGACCCTAGAGGCTTTCCTCTGCCATGTGTTTTCTCTGTAGTTTTGGTGTAAAACAAATGTTTATTCCAAAATCTCAGTACCCTCAAAATGAAGCATTTTGTGTCAGAAATTGGCTGAAAATATTCCAATAGAGTTGCTCAGAATGCGTGTTCTAACTTTGTATGAATATGCAGTAGTATAAGTGGCTCCAGGAAATCCATGCCTCATGTCTGCAAAATTGAGTGGTTTTCTTTTTTGTTTCTGTTTTTGCAGGAGCTAGGGAAATACGGAGTGCTTTTCTACAATGCCTGCTTCATGATCATCCCAACTCTTATTATTAGTGTCTCCACGGGAGACCTGCGACAGGTGAGCTGATACAATCATTCCTGGCTTCCTTAGCTGGCTGTAGAAAGTTAATATTTAACATTTGGTATGCACTGAAATAAAACATGTCGAGGTAGCTGGGACTACCAGGAAGGGTGCGTCATAGGAAGGTGTTTGAGATCCCTAACAACACCTTTTGGCACTACTCTTGCATTGGCATGCATCCTTGGCCACATATCAAGGAGTGCCAGGAGCTCTGGACTTGGAACTTTTTGGAAAACAACAATAAGAATCTGAGTTTGAGCCGGGCGCGGTGGCTCAAGCCTGTAATCCCAGCACTTTGGGAGGCCGAGGCGGGTGGATCACGAGGTCAAGAGATCGAGACCATCCTGGTCAACATGGTGAAACCCCATCTCTACTAAAACTACAAAAAATTAGCTGGGCATGGTGGCACATGCCTGTAATCCCAGCTACTCAGGAGGCTGAGGCAGGAGAATTGCCTGAACCCAGGAGGCGGAGGTTGCGGTGAGCCGAGATCGCACCATTGCACTCCAGCCTGGGTAACAAGAGCGAAACTCCGCCTCAAAAAAAAAAAAAAAATAATAATCTGAGTTTGAGTTCTGTATCCCCCTTTGCTAATGTGGGGGCCCTGGGAGAGCTACTTACCCTGGAAGGGGATTTCGATAGTTTTAAAAACTAGGTTTTATTATTCATGTGACTGTCTATTGTGGACATTTTGAAACATGCACAAAATAGAATAATTCAATGAATTGTCACAGACCCACCACCTAGCTTCAACACTTTGACATTTTACTGTCTTATCTGTCCTCCTCCACCCCCACGTTTTTGTTCCTCTGGAGTATGTTGAAACCTATCCCTGCCATCACACCGTGTTACTTCTAAATATTCCAGGAGCCACGTTTGAATTTTGGGTAGGTGTTTTTCTTTCAGTATTTGCCCTGGTAACCCTATCTGCTGCTGGTGAGACAAATGAAACAGCGAAATAGTAGTAAGATCTGAGGCCAGTGGAGCGGTGGAGGCCACGTCTCTTAGGACATATGGACATTCACCATAGTGACAGCCACAGTGCCCACCCTTCAGGGTGCAAGCCCAGACTTCTTCAGGAAGTTACGGACCACACAGCCTCTGAGAATTTTGCTGGATGTGTAACTGAATCTGAGAAACGAGTGTGATGGGCAAAACCCTCCTCAGCGGGGCCTCCACCCACAGACTCAACTCCAGACACAGCCCTGCCCAACTAGGTGGTAACCCCGCATTGCTGGCACGAGGCTGGGGCAGCACCCATTCACCCTCGGACAGGACACCATTTCCGTATTTAGCGATCAGCATGGGTGTGATGCACATCTGTTGAACGTCATCCATTTGCAGCCCTTTTAGGGTCGGAGTGAGTCTGAACCGCGGCAGGCTGCTGTGGACTCCTGGGCGGCTCATTGTTCTTTCTCCAGCTGGACTTTCTCACTTGTCAGTTCCCTTCCCGGAAGGAGGGATCAGCAGAAGGGCTTAGCAGCCCCGTCCCCGGACATAAATAGCCATTTTCACGGGTTTATATGGAAAACCACCAAGTGGCACCGATCTCAATAAAGAGCTCTCTGTTTCAGGTTAGTCAGAACATTGTGAACCTGGGCCTCTCTGTTAATTCCGTGTTGGAAGATAAAGCAGGCACCTGCACCTCTACTGGGAACGAGCAGGGCAGGAGACCTGAAAACGCTGTATTTGTTTTTCAGCTAACATCAATCAATTTTAAACTGAGTCAGTGCCAGCAACATTACCCAAAACAAAGTGATGAACTCTTGGCCAGGTGCTGTGGCTCACGTCTGTAATCCCAGCACTTTGGGAGGAGGAGGCAGGTGGATCACCAGAGGTCGGGAGTTTGAGACCAGCCTGGCCAACGTGATGAAACCCGTGTCTTGTAGAGAGTATTTTAGGTAGTAAAATACAAAAAGTAGCCGGGCTTGGTGACAGGTGCCTATAATCCCAGCTACTTGGGAGGCTGAGGCAGGAGAATCACTTGAACCCAGGAAGCAGAGGTTTTGGTGAGTGGAGATTGCACCACTGTATTCCAGCCTGGGTGACAGAGCGAGACTCCGTCTCAAAAAAAGAAAAAATTATGAACTCTTAGTGAAGTGGTCCTAGTGGCTTGTTTCCTTTCGTTATTATAAAAACAAGTTTTTTTTTAATTTAAATTTTTATTTTTTTATCACTGGAGTTTATCTGTTCTGAAATTCTGGTTATATATTTACATATTCAGAAGTAGAAATCTAGAAACTCCTAAAGATTGTTAAAACATCTTCTTGGGGCCGGGCGCAGTGGCTCAAGCCTGTAATCCCAGCACTTTGGGAGGCTGAGGCAGGTGGATCACGAGGTCAAGAGATCGAGACCATCCTCGTCAACATGGTGAAACCCCGTCTCTACTAAAAATGCAAAAATCAGCTGGGCGTGGTGGCGCGTGCCTGTAATCCCAGCTACTCAGGAGGCTGAGGCAGGAGAATTGCCTGAACCCAGGAGGCGGAGGTTGCGGTGAGCCGAGATCGCGCCATTGCACTCCAGCCTGGGTAACAAGAGCGAAACTCTGTCTCAAAAAAAAATAAAAAAATAAAAACATCTTGGGACTAAAAGCACATTTCCCCATGGGAACAATGCTGTGAAAGGCGTAGTGACCAGAAACTGAATTTTAGGTACTTTATGAGTAAAATAGATTAGGTATATTAGGTTAATAATATATAACATTGTTTCAGAAGATATAAGTGTTCTCATATCAATGTCATTGACTTCTAAACTTGTAGCATGGTGTTTTCAGAAGTTGCCACCTGCCCGTAATGATTATCTTGCAGAATTCTTCTACTTTCTTATGTAATAATAATACTAGCTAATATTTGTTGAGGGCTTATGTCAGACATTTTTCAAAGCATTGTTCATGAACTGTTTCACCGCATTTCCACAACGGAAGAGAAGGTCCCGTTACTATTTCCATCGTATAGGCAAAGCACCTGGGGCACTGTGTTTAAATATCTTCCCAAGGATAGCAGGTGCTCTGGCTCTAGAAACACATCCTCCAATGTCATCTCAATTACTTTATCTGTATATGAAAAGTGTTTGCTTTCTCCTTCATGTGTGAAAAACATATCCCTCCCTTATATAAAGTACAAGAGACCTAACATACACTTTATTTTTATTTATTATATTTTTTTGGCACAGAGTCTCACTCTGTTGCCCAGGTTGTCATGGCAACTGCAGTCTTGACCTCTTGGGGACAAGTGATCCTCCCAGGTGGCACATCTTTTTTTTTTTTGAGACAGAGTCTCACTGTGTCACCCAGGCTGGAGTGCAGTGGCGCAATCTCAGCTCACTGCAGCCTCCACCTTCCAGGATGAAGCCATTCTCCTGCCTCAGCCTCCTGAGTAGCTGGGGTTACAGGCATGCACCACCACACCTGGTTAATT
Source organism: Sapajus apella (assembly GCF_009761245.1). Taxonomy (NCBI): domain Eukaryota; kingdom Metazoa; phylum Chordata; class Mammalia; order Primates; family Cebidae; genus Sapajus; species Sapajus apella. The sequence continues at coordinate 2,050,706 of NW_022437098.1, read as the reverse complement.
TTTGTATTTTTAGTAGAGATGGGGTTTCACCATGTTGGCCAGGCTGGTCTTGAACTTCTGACCTCAAGTGATCCACCTCCCTCGGCCTCCCAAAGTGCTGGGATTACAGGGGTGAGTATATAATTACATGCACCTGGCTGACATATACTTTGACTTATTAAATGCTAAAGATCTAAGAGAATATCCTCCTCCTATTCTGGCTTGTGGTACTGGAATATCCCAATAGTTACCCTGTCTAGCCTCTTCTGTTTGACCAGACTCCAAAGATTTCAAATAGAAGTTCCTTTAGAACTTCTTTAAGTACCTTAGAGCCCCCAGAAGGATTGCTAATCGTCGAGATTCCAGAATGACCAAAGTGCTAACTATATGATTTATTTTTAAAACCTATCAGAAAAAATATAATTAGAAGAAAATAGAGTATAGTTATAACTATAAGAAAAGGCCTTCTATAAAAAATGACAAAGTACAAGTCATGGAGTTAAAAAATTGACTAGTGTTTTTTTTTTTTTTTTTGAGATGGAGGAGTGTTGCCTAAGCATGTAGAAGTTCTTGAAAACAGTTTATGAACTTAAACTTTTCTTGCCAACATTATTAATTAAGAATAAACTTTCTGGCTGGGTGTAGTGGCTCATTCCTGTAATCCCAGTACTTTGGGAGGCCAAGGCAGGCTGATCACTTGAACCCAGGCTGGAATGCAGCGGCGTGATCTGGGCTCACTGCAACCTCCACCTCCCAGGTTCAAGCAATTCTCCTGCCTCAGCCTTCCGAGTAGCTGGGATTACAGGTGCATGCCACCATGCCCAGCTAATTTTTGTATTTTTAGTAGAGACGGGGTTTCACCATGTTGGCCAGGCTGGTCTCTAACTCCTGACCTCAGGTAATCCGCCCACCTTAGCCTTCCAAAGTGCTGGAATTACAGGTGTGAGCCACTGCACCTGGCCCCAAAAGTTTAACTAGTTTTTAAAAGTTTTGTATGACAAGAGAGGCCAAAATACACGAGACACTCACAGTAATCTTCAAGAAAAAAGCCATCAACCCCACAGGAAAAAAAAAATGAGATTTCCACTGCTAACATAACTCTGTATTCATTGAATCAGGGCAGACTTCTTCCCGTTGGTCACTTTGACCATGGTGGAATTTATTTTAGATTGTAAGCCAAATAGAAAAAAGAAATGAATTTATGTCATTAGGTGTGTTAGCCTGTAATATAAGATTGCTTTTTGTTTACCAAGTTTGGTTTGACTGTTCTGAAAGCTAACTAATGAATTAGAGCAAAATGTTAACTTCTCTTGTTAATGGAAAGAAACTTGATGAGTCATTTTCCCTGGTTAACTGGGACTAGGAGAGATGGAGAGGATGAGAGATTGTGGTAAATACATGCGTGTGACTCACTCTTCGGGGAATTCAACCCAAGACTTTGGACTTACACAGTCAATAGATCTGTTAACAGTGCCTCAGTTCTATCTCAGATGAACAAAGTCAGAGATGACAGCTTCTAATTTGTTAACAAATTAGGTCCTTGGAAAATATTCAGTGGGTGAACTTTCTTTAGTATTTGAATCACTGCAATAGGTTCAAAGTACATCTAGTATAGGGATAAATAATAGGACCATTTTTTCCTGATTAAACAACCCTGAGTACAAAGTGAAAAAGTCTCATATTCCAATACACTTTTACCGCCCTAGTAAATCTAAAGGAAGATGGGCTTTATTGTTATTTACCTTTAATTATTTCTATTTATTTATTTATTTATGAAGACGGAGTTTCGTTCTTGTTGTCCAGGTTGGAGTGCAATGGCGAGATCTTGGCTCACTGCAACCTCTGCCTCCTGGGTTCAAGCGATTCTCCTGCCTCAGCCTCCCCAGTAGCTGGGATTGCAGGTGGGCGCCATGACGCCTGGCTAATTTTTTGTATTTTTAGTAGAAATGGAGTTTCACCATGTTAACCAGACTGGTATCGAACTCCTGACCTCCTGATGATCTGCGTGCCTCAGCCTCCCAAAGTGCTGGGATTACAGGCATGAGCCACTGTGCCAGGCCTCATTTCTTTTTAAAAAGAAATGTCATGATACATTATTTTTAAGATGCTACTAATACAGTCTCATCATTATTAAGGAAGCAAAAAAAATGTATAAAA
>NW_022437098.1:2043019-2048470 GCF_009761245.1 Sapajus apella | reverse complement strand
GGAGTGCAATGGCATGATCTCAGCTCACTGCAGCCTCCATCTCCCAGGTTCAAGTGTTTCTCCTGCCTCAGCCTCCCAAGTAGCTGGGACTACAGGCGCCTGCCACCACACCTGGCTAATTTTTTGTACTTTTAGTAGAGACTAGGTTTCACCACGTTAGCCAGGGTGATCTCGATCTCCTGACCTCGTGATTCGCCCTCTTTGGCCTCCCAAAGTGCTGGGATTACAGACATGAGCCACTGCACCTGGCAAATCGAAATATTTTTATGAGAATTACAAATAGCCCTCAATGGATTATGTAGTATCAGGAATACATACATAGTTTTTATTTATTTCTTGTTAATGGATTGATTAATTTTTACTGTTTGCATAAATACTTCTAGCTTTTTCAGAAAATAGATGTTTTTCTACCCTTGGTTTGAAATTTAAAACTTATGTATTTCTCTTATTCCCAATTTTATTTTAATTTTAGACACTAAGTGTTTCCCATGATTTTTGTGGTTTTGTTTTGTTTTGGTTTTTGTCTGCCTTAAGCATAAACTTTTTTGCTTTAACTCTCTTGGATGTTTTCTACTCTTTTGATTATCTTGGGGCTTGCTGGTAAGACAGATTTATAATCATTATATTTTTCTTTCACAAATAAACTTTTCTTTTGAGAGGGAGTCTCGCACGGTTGCCCAGGCTGGTGCAATCTCTGCTCACTGCAATCTCAGCCTCCCAGGTTCAAGGGATTCTCCTGCCTCAGCCTCTGGAGTAGCTGGAATTACAGGGACCTGCCATTATGCCTGGCTAATTTTTTGTATTTTTAGTAGAGACAGGGTTTCACTATGTTGGCCAGGCTCGTCTTGAACTCCTGACCTCGTGATCTGCCTCGGCCTCCCAAAGTGCTGGGATTACAGGCGTGAGCCACCGCTCCTGGCCCACAAGTAAGCATTTAACAAAAAGTTAAATGTTTTTATGATGCAAGGAAACTGTCAAATGTATACAGAAGGAGACAGAGGAGTATGACAAACTTCACGCATGTACCCATCAGCCAGTTTCAACAATTAGGACAGTTAGGAACATATAACGTCTATCTTTCTTTTCTTTTTCTTTTTCTTTTGAGACGGGGTGTCACTCTGTTGCTTAGGCTGGAGTGCAGTGGTACCATCACAGTCACTGTAGCCTCCATCTCCTTGGCTCAGGTGATCCTCCCACCTCAGCCTCCCCAGTAGCTGGGACCGCAGGTGTGCATACCAGCATGCACAGCTAATTTTCGTAATGTATTTCTTTTTTTTTTTTCTTTGGGACGGAGTTTCGCTCTTGTTACCCAGGCTGGAGTGCAATGGCGCGATCTCGGCTCACCACAACCTCCGTCTCCTGGGTTCAGGCAATTCTCCTGCCTCAGCCTCCTGAGTAGCTGGGATTACAGGCACGCACCACCATGCCCAGCTAATTTTTTGTATTTTTTTAGTAGAGACGGGGTTTCACCATGTTGACCAGGATGGTCTCGATCTCTTGACCTCGTGATCCACCCGCCTCGGCCTCCCAAAGTGCTGGGATTACAGGCGTGAGCCACCGCGCCCGGCCTCGTAATGTGTTTCTTTTTGATAAGTGGGCAAAGCATTACTAATGAAACAATGACAGTGAAATGTGACAAGATGGTACTAATCAGAGGAGAGGATGCTACCTTGTTTAAAAATGTGAATTACAAACTTTAAAGATCTCATTTTAAACGTATAGCGTTGCTAAAACTTGGCTAACAAAGTATTGCTTAGTAGAAAGTGAGTAGAACTTATATTCAATCATGTGATTGAGCACATCCTATGGACAGTTTCAGACACCTTCAAATCATTTTTGGATACAGGCAGGGGACCAACCATGAATAAAATACTCCTTCTTATGGTCACCTGTCATTTCAAGAGGGTTAATTTTATTTTCTCAGCTAGGGATTAAACTCCTGGACAGCAGAAATTGAGTATTTTTTTTTCTTTTCTGAGATGGAGTTTCACACTTGTTCCCTGGGCTGAGGGCAGTGGTATGACCTTGGCTCACTGCAACCTCCACCTCCTGGGTTCAAGCGATTCTCCTGCCTCAGCCTCCCAAGTAGCTGGGATTACAGGCACCTGCCACTATATCTGGCTAATTTTTGTAAGTTTAGTAGAAATAGGGTTTCACCATGTTGGCCAGGCTGGTATCGAACTCCTGACCTTCAGGTGATCCACCCGCCTCCGCCTCCCGAAGTGCTGAGATTACAGGTGTGAGCCCCTGTGCCAGCCAGAAATGAAGTATTATACTTCTTTGTCTACCATCTCCTCCACCCCAATTACTTGATTGCTTTATAAGTAGCAAATAATAGTTTATTTGTTCACAGTACTTCCTAAGCATGTGGAAGTTCTTGAAAACAGTTTATGAACTTAAACTTTTCTAGCCGACATTATTAATTAAGAATTAACTTTCTGGCTGGGTGTGGTGGCTGATGGCTGTAATCCCAGTACTTTGGGAGGCCAAGGCAGGCAGATCACTTGAGCCCAGGAATTTGAGACCAGCCTGGGCAACATGGCAAGACCCTGTCTACTAAAAAAAAAAAAAAATTAGCCGGACATGGTGACCTGTGCCTGTAGTCCCAGCTACTCAAGAGGCTGAGGTGGGAGGATTGATTGATCCTAGGAGACAGAGGTTACAGTGAGCCACGATCACACCACTGCACTCCAGCCTGGGTGACGGAGGAAGACCTGGTCTCAAAAAAGAAAGAAAAAAAGAACGAGAGGTAATAAACTTTCTTCTGAAATTATTTATAAAAAGTAAACCCAACCTTGAATTTGGGACCACAAATTAAATTAGCAAAGATGTATAAAGTCCGTAAATCAGCAATAGTAGCGCCAGGATTTTGTGCTGGTCGTCTGCACAGTCCTAAACAATTTCATTCTGTCCTTATATCAACCCTTTTGAGGAAGGCTTTCTTTTTAAAAATAATCTACATTCTGCAAAGTGAATCTGAGGTTCAGGGAAGAAAATTAATTTGCCCAACATCACATAACTAGTATCACCTAGGATTTTTAGCATTGCATTTTCTGTTCGGGAAAATGGTTCCTGTATCAAAATGCAGTTTGGTAAAACCAATAAATTTAAACTGCAATGTAATTAACCTAATCATTAGCTTTTTTCTTTTTGATAATAGGCTACTGAATTCAACCAATGGAAGAATGCTCTGTTTATCCTGCAGTTTCTCCTTTCCTGCTTTTTGGGGTAAGAAACCATAAATAAGTAGAAGCATTGGTCGACAGTATCTCTTGACAAGTCAAATCAAGATGTGCCTCTGTCTATTCTGTCAGAATCCCTTTGTGTTTCTCTGACTTTCTCTGGAAAGTCACCTCCCTGCAGCAAAGGTGGTGGCAGGACCTGGGATACCTGGAAACCCAGCCCAAAAGACCAGAAGCAAACATAAAACTGTTGTTTTTGAAAGTCATGCTAATGTCCCGTTCTCCAAAATATGATGTTGCCGATTGATTTCTGAAAGTTTGTCTGAAATGAAGTCAGCTGACATTTCGAGTTCAATGCCGAGGATTTTTTTTTTTTTTTAATAAAGAGATGGGGAGCCGGGCGCGGTGGCTCAAGGCTGTAATCCCAGCACTTTGGGAGGCCGAGGCGGGTGGATCACGAGGTCAAGAGATCGAGACCATCCTGGTCAACACGGTGAAACCCCGTCTCTACTAAAGCTACAAAAAATTAGCTGGGCATGGTGGCGCGTGCCTGTAATCCCAGCTGCTCAGGAGGCTGAGGCAGGAGAATTGCCTGAACCCAGGAGGCGGAGGTTGTGGTGAGCCGAGATCGCGCCATTGCACTCCAGCCTGGGAAACAAGAGCGAAACTCCGTCTCAAAAAAAAAAAAAAAAAAAAAAAAAAAAAAAAGAGATGGGGTCTCACTGTGTTGCCCAGTCTGGACTCAAACTCCTGGGCTCAAGCAATCTTCCTGCCTTAGCCTCCTGGTTAGCTGGGACTACAGGCTCTTGCCACCATGCCTGGCAGTAATACATTTTTGTCTTTGTCACCATGTCCTTAGTTTTTCAAGATCCCTTCTTCACGTAATTGTGTGGCTATGACAGCCATTTCCTGTAGTGCTGTACCTGCTACAGTCAGGAAAATTTCCAAAGAGAGACATCCAGGCTAGTCTATTGTCCAACAGTTAGGCTTTTTTGTTCTTGAATTTTTTTTTCTTTTTTGAGACAGAGTCTTGCTCTGGCACCAGGCGCCAGGCTGGAGTGCAGTGGCGCGATCTCGGCTCACTGCAACCTCTGCCTCCTGGGTTTAAGCAATTCTCCTGCCTCAGCCTCCCAAATACCTGGGACTACAGGCGTGCAGCGCCACGCCCAGCTAATTTTTGTATTTTTTAGTAGAGATGGGCTTTCACCATGTTGGCCAGGATGGTCTCAATCTCTTGACCTTGTGATCCGCTCACCTTGGCCTCCCAAAGTGCTGGGATTGCAGGCGTGAGCCACTGCGCCTGGCCGAAATTTTCTTTTTTTTGAATTGGAATCTCGCTCTGTCACCCAGGCTGGAGTGCAGTGGCGCTATCTCGGGTCATTGCAACCTCCGCCTCCCGGGTTCAAGCAATTCTTCTGGCTCAGCCTTCTGAGTAGCTGAGATTGCAGGCACATACCACCACACTCAGCTAATTTTTTGTATTTTAGTAGAGACGGGGTTTCACCATGTTAGCCAGAATGGTCTTGATCTCCTGACCTCGTGATCCACCCACCTCGACCTCCTAAAGTGCTGGGATTATAGATGTGAGCCACCGTGTCTGACCCTGTTCTTGAAATTTTCTTTAGGTGTATCTTCTTGTTGAGAGGCCATATAGTTTGCATCTATTTCAATCTTCTGAAGACTTGAAAATCCCTTTGCATAAATAGGTGATACATGCAACCAGGAAATCATTTAAAAGGCGCGAAAGAATAAATAGGGAGGCTGAGGTGGGTGAATAACCTGAGGTCAGGAGTTTGAGACTAGCCTGGCCAACTTGGCAAAACCGCATCTCTACTAAAAGTACAAAAATTAGCTGGGCATGGTGATGCACACCTGTAGTCCTAGCTACTCGGGAGTCTGAGGCAGAAGAATCTTTTGAACCCAGGAGGTAGAGGTTGCAGGAAGCCAAGATCATGCCACTCGGCTCCAGCCTAGGTGACAGAGGAGACTCCACCTCAAAAAAAAAATAGGGAACACCAGCTCCCCTTCATTCTTCCCTACCTCCAGCACCGCCACACTTTGCATTCTGTGTAAATGAACTAAGACAACTCATGACCTCTTTGATCAACACTCTTTAATTCTCAAACTTGATTTCAATTGCAGTGATATAGTCACATGTAGTAAAAACATTTCTGTATATCTTCCATTCATTAATTCTCTCTTTAGCTGTGTCTGATTTAATGTTTAACCTGATGATGGAGTTTTTGATTTTAATGATTTTATATTTTAT
>NW_022437098.1:2026975-2038019 GCF_009761245.1 Sapajus apella | reverse complement strand
GAACTCCTGACCTCAGGTGATCCTCCTGCCTTGGCCTCCCAAAGTCCTGGGATTATAGGCATGAGCCATGGCGCCCAGCCCCAAAGTGGGTCTTTTGAGGACACTGAGATCATGGCACCATTCCAATCATTAAGTGCCTGAATCTTGGAATGGAATGGCCTGGGTTTGAATCCCAGCTTTGCCACTTATTAGCTCTGGGTCCTTGGATAAGTTACTTAACCTTTCTGAGCCTCCATTTCCTTATCTTTAAAATGGGAACAACAAGTGAAAGGACCTGATTCTTAGGGTGGGGTCACGTGGACTGAATGCGTTATGATGAAGAAGACTTAGAACAACACTAGATTCATAGAACATGTCCAATAAGAAATGCCATTTTTGTTAATATTTCTGTTTCTTAGCCCAGCCTGTTGAGTTTGGCTATCTTATTTTCACTCCAGCTAGATTTGGCTCTACCTGTTGCTCTTGGCTTTAACAGTTTTCCTTCTTTTACATGAACTTTACTTTTTTTTTTTTGAGATAGAGTCTCGCTCTATTGCCCAGACTGGAGCGCAGTGGCGTGATCTTGGCTCACTGCGATCTCTGCCTCCTGGGTTCCAGTGATTCTCCTGCCTCAGCCTCCCAAGTAGTTGGGATTTCAAAATGCATGTGCCACAATGTCCGGCTAATTTTTTATTATTGGTAGAGATGGAATTTCACCATGTTGGCCAGGCTGGTCTTGAACTCCTGACCTCAGGTGATCTGCCTGCCTTGGCCTCCCGAAGTGCTGGGATTATAGGTGTGAGGCATCACACCCAGCCAACGTGAACTTTACCTTTAATGGTGAAGTTTTAAGTCTGAAACCACACTGCAAGGAAACTTCCATTTTGGCATGGCGGCTTCAGAATCCTGCTTTCTTGCAGTTTCTCAGTCAAAGTACGCTAGGATCTGATCATCTGCATCCCCATAGTAAGCCTCTCAGCACATGCTTGTTTTTGGGAACTGGTGCTGGGCTCTCGAGCTCACTCAGCCTCTTACTTATTATCACCACATTCAGGTTTGCATTTCAGACTTGCATTTTTCAGCCAGCAAACCTCTATTCCGAGTTGAAAATAGAATGAAAAAATTATTATGCTTTGAAAAGTTTTGTTAAGAAGTCGATAGAATGCTGAAAGGGCCAGTGCAAACCGCAACCCTGAAAAACACTGTAAACCAGCAGCCCCCAACCTTTTTGGCACCAGGGGCCAGTTCCTTGGAAGACAATTTTTCCATGGATGGAGGATGGGTAAGGTTGGTTTTGAGATGAAACTGTTCCCCTCAGATCATCAGGCATTAGATTCTCAGATGGAGCACGCAACCTGCATCCCTCAAATGCGCAGTTCACAATAGGCTTTGTGCTCCTACAAGAATTGAATGCCATCCCTGATCTGACAGGAGGCGGAGCTCAGGCAGTAATGGTTCCTAACTGGCTGTGGACTGGTACGGGTCTGCGGCCTGGGGCTTGGGACCCCTGCTGTAAACCAAAAAGTGGCTGAGACAGGTCTCAATCCATTTAGAGCTTCATTTTTCCAAGGTTGATTGAGGATGCACTTGGGGAAGAAGAGACTCAAGTCACAGTAGGATCTGTGGCCTGTGCTTTTTCTAAGGACAGTTTTGAGGATTTCAGTGTTTAAAGGGCAAAGAGTGGCGGGGGCGAGGGGGCAGGGAAAAGGAAAAAAAGGGAGGGAGGGTATGTTGGGAGGTGAGTGGTTACATTCTTGCAAGACTTTGATTAGTGCTCACTGAATCCACATGTTACCCGTGAAAGGAGGGGTCGGGAACAATTATTCATTTGCCTGGCTTTCAGCAAATCTACATTTTACATAAGATAAAAGCAAGCATAGAGGAGAAGAAGGCAATCATGCATTTGTCTTGGAGTGGGTGGAGGGATGATTTCTAGTTCCGTCCGGTACCCGTTTAAGATAAGCTATAAATTTACATTATCAGCCGGGCATGGTGGCTCACGCCTGGAATCCCAGCACTGTGGGAGGCTGAGGTAGGCAGATCACTTGAGGCCAGGAGTTTAAGACCAGCCTGGCCAACATGGCAAAACCCTGTCTCTACTAAATATACAAAAATTAGCCAGGTGTGGTGGTGTGCACCTGCAGTCCAAGCTACTTGGGAGGCTGAGGCATGAGAATCTTTTGAACCCGGGAGGTGGAGGTTGCGGTGAGCTGAGACTGTGCCATTGCACTCCAGACTGGGTGATATCACAAGACTCTGTCTCAAGAAAAACAAAGAAAATCAGGGTGAAATTCAGCAGAATTCTGTTTTAGGGCAAAGATTTTGGGACCTGCAAGGAATTTCCTTGTGAGTGATTTGTGAGGGAGGCCACCTGGGGAAATATGTGGCCCTCATTCTTTGCAGTTATCTACTTAGGAACAAAATGGAAGGCAGTTTTTGTGTGACTCAGTTTCCAGACTTCTGCCTTTGGCGTCGTGAGTCTGGGGTCCTGATTAATTTTTCCTTTCACAACACTATTCTGAATGTCATAACCCCCCAAAAATCTAAGTTCCCAAAAGTATAATCCTGAAGGATTAAAATCTCAAATGTCAAAATCCTGAAAGCTGAATTCTGGGGAAGGGATTGTGTATTTGGTTGTATGCAGGATGGTTACATCATGGATGCAACTAAATAACACAATTACTTTGTTATTGTCTTCATTGGGAAACCAGGTGTGGTTTAAGGCGATGCATGTGGGTGCCGGGTTGACAAGCAGGGGAATTGTGGAGTTAATTTCAGGTATCAACTTGACTGGATTAAGGAATACCTGGAAACCTGGTGAAGCTTTTTTTAGGTGTGTGTTTGTTGGGGGGGTGGTTTCTACAGGAGATTGGCACGCGAGTCTGAGTGGACCAGGTGGGGAGGATCTGCCCTCGTGGTTGGCAGGCACCAGCCAATTGGCCATGGGTGCAGAGAGATCAAATACAGAAGGCAAATCCATCCCTCTTTGGAATCTGGGACAGACTTTCTTCTGCTGCCTTGGACATCAGAACTCCCAGCTCACTGGCCGTGGGAATCTCGGGCTTCCACCAGCAGCGCGTGGTCAGGAGGGCTTTGGCCTTGGACTGAGAGTCACACTGAAGGCATCCCTCATTCTGAGGCCTTTGAGCTTGGTCTAAGCTGCGCTACCGGCATCTCAGGGTGTCCAGCTTGCAGCTGGCCTGTCTTGGGACTTTTTAGCCTCCATAATTGTGGGAGCCAATTCCCCTGATAAATTCCCTCTCACATACCTGTGTATTCTATTGTTCTGTTCCTCTGGGGAACCCTGATATAGATTCCTCTATTGAGGAAGCCAAATGTCATTCCTTCTTACTGTATTCCTAACAACACAAGAGAAGAGGTCCATGAAAATGTTCCCTCACAAAAGGGCTGTGAAAGATAAAAGTTTAAAAGCTAGTTCTTACTGGTGCCGCAAAAGCAGAACATTGCTTAATTGCAATGGCTGAGCAATAACGAAACTTGCAAATGGACAGCCTGTGCTTACAAAATCAGTAGCCCACGGCCACTCTCCAAGTACCAGTGCAGGAGGGTTTTGAAGATAATACGTGAGAAATGTAAGAAATCTAGGCCAGACACAGTGACTCATGCCCATAGCCCCAGTGCTTTGTTTGGGAGGCTGAGGTGGGAGCATCACTTGAAGCCAGGAGTTTGAGACCAGCCTGGCAAGCATATGAGAACTCATCTCTATAGAAATAAGTTAGCCACATGTGGTGGCGTGTTCTTGTGGTTCCAGCTACTCAGGAGGGTGAGGCAGGAGGATTGCTCTAGCCCAGGAGTTTGAGGCTGCAGTGAGCTATGATGGCACCATTGCACTCCAGCCTGGGCAAAGTATATATGTCCAGGGGCGGTGGCTTATGTTTGTAACCCCAGAACTTTGGGAGGCCAAGGTGGGTGAATTGCCTGAGCTCAGGAGTTCGCAACCAGCCTGGGAAACATGGTGAAACCCCATCTCTACTAAAAAAAATACAAAAAATCAGCTGGGCGTGGTGGCATGTGCCTGTAGTCCCAGCTACTTGGGAGGCTGAGGCAAGAGAATTGCTTGAACCTGGGAGGTAGAGGTTGAAGTGAGCCAAGATTGAGCCACTGCACTCCAGCCTGGGCAACAAAGCATAAATCTCTCCTGCCAAATTATTCAATCCTGTAGAATTTCTGCTCCTTAAAAATAATAAAAAATTTTTTGGGTTTTTTTTTTTTTTTTTTTGAGATGGAGTCTCACTCTATTGCTCAGGCTGAAGTGCAGTGGTGTGATTTGTCTCACTGCAACCTCCTCCTCTTGGGTTCAAGCAATTCTCCTGCCTCAGCCTCCAGAGTAGCTGAGATTATAGGTGTGCACCACCACGCCCAGCTAATTTTTGTATTTTTAGTAGAGATGGGGTTTCACCATGTTGGCCAGGCTGGCCTTGAACTCCTGACCTCAGGTGATATGCCCACCTCAGCCTCCCAAAGTGCTGGGATTACAGGCGTGAGCCACCGCGCCCGGCCTAGCTTGCTTTTGTGTTATGGTGAAGGACTCAGTGCTGGGAAATGGTCATGTGTGTAACCATGGGTTTGGAAATGGAACATGTGGTGGAGTGAATTTGCTTCAGGAATTACAACTGGATTCAGGGAGCTAAAATAATTTAATGCAGTCAAAGGTAAGATATAGACTGGAATTTAAGTTGATAAACTAGATTTTTAAGAAAGTTAGGTCTGCAGACCTTTTTAGCCTTGCTGAGAAATTACAGGTTCCACTTCATTCCCATCAGGGCGGCACCAATCCCCGGGGGTCCTGAGAGAAGTCACCTAATCTGTACCTGCCGCAGGAGCAGTCCCTTTGATCCCACAGAAGAAGTAATATGTGTCTTAATTGAGACAGAAAACAGTCAAATTTTCCATACTCACAGTAAAAGAAAGTATAATTTTTAAATCTTCAACTTGTACGACTGTAGATACACTGTACCAGAGAAAACAAAATGTTGCTTCTTGCTGGGCACCGGAATGACGACTGCAAAGAGCACCCGCGTTCCCGCCACCCCCGACAAGGCAGATCTCAGTGGAAAACCCATGCTCTGAAAGGTGTACCGTATTTATCCCATGACCTGGTGCATCTCGGGTGCTCCACGAGTTCTTGGGGTAGGAGTGAGTTCTTCCCAGAGATGGTGAGGATGAGGTTCCTTGGGATTCTTTGAAATCTGGAATTATAAGAGAATGAGGTGCTTGGGTGCCATGGTGGTTGGTGGAAGGAATGTAAAAGTAGCCTGTGAATATTTGAACATCTGTGTTGAGTTTCTGTATCTGTTGAGGCAGGGCACGATAATCAGTAACGAGGTGTCAGCTAGGTCATTTGAGTTCTGTTTGTGACTGCCACAGTGTTGGGTAAGTCAGTTTTTTTGGTGCTGTTTTTAGAACAGGAAGAAGCCTTTGAGCAGAGGTTCTGGTCCAGCAGTTTCTACTCAGACACCTCCACCCTGGGGGCCCTAGAAGCAGAACAGTCGTCTGGCCTATGTTGCTTGGATTAATGTGCGTCAGATGATGTGCTGTTATGTTTCAAATGTACACAGATGATAGCATGACTTCAAAAGCTCTGTGGCTCACACCTGTAATGCCAGCACTTTGGGTGGCCGAGCCCAGGAGGTGGAGGCTGGCTCATCTGAGCCCAGTGAGTTGTGATTGTGCCACTGCACTCCAGCCTGAGCGACAGAGTGAGACCCTATCTAAAAATATGTAGGATGGAAAAAAAGGTAACTAAGAATTTTAAATACCTTTGCATTTTATGAATTACATTTTATTCATCCACAGATGGTGAAGTCAAAGCTAGTCATGTGGAGGTTGACATTTTCAGTGTTAAAAGTGGTGTGGTTTCCCCTGTACTGAGTTAACGAACATTCTTTTAGTTTAGAGTCTTGGTTTTGGCCAAAGCACTGTGCAAGTATTTGTTTGCATAAAAATGTAATATGCTACTACTTTGAGCCCAGCGGTTCTATATTTGGCCTCTCTGGGGACATCTAGTGGGTATATTAAGAAGTGCAAGCTGGAAGTGGTGGCTAATGCATCTAATCCCAGCACTTTGGGAAGCTGGGGAGGGAGGATTGCTTGAGCACCCGAGTTCCAGACCAGCCTGGGTAAGATAGCAAGAGTCTGTATCTAGAAAAAAATTTAAAATTTAGCCAGGTTTAGTGATGTGTACCTGTAGTCCCAGCTACTTGAGAGGCTGAGGTGGGAAGATTGCTTGAGCCTGGGAGGTGGAGGCTACAGTGAGCCATGATCACACCACTGCACTCCAGCCTGGGCAAAAGAGTGAGACCTTGTCCTAAAAATTAATTTAAAAAAAGGAAAGAAAGAAAGAGAAAAAGAAGTGCGGTCTTTCTGTCTAGTCATCATCTGTTGCTAAGGAGGATGGCTGCATTGAGGCTCACTTCAGAATGTTAGTGAGGGGTCTCCATCCCCTGGCTCCGCCTGGCTGGTGAGTGATGTCCTTGTCACCCACAATCATGACAGATGGGTGCTGGCATCTTAGATCCGTGATGTCTTCTGATCCTGAATGCAGGCTGAGGTGGTTTCTTTAAGATGGAGCAGGGTGTGATGGCACGCATCTATAGTCCTAGCTACTTGGAAGGCAGTTGGCAGGATTGCTTGAACCCAGGAGTTCAAGTCCAGCCTGGGTAATACGGCCAGACCTTGTCAAGGTAGGTTCCCCCCACCACTTTTTTAAGAAAAAAAAATGTAGGATAGAGAAAATGTTGCATGACTGGAACCCTTGAGTTGGAATTTTAAAGCAAAAGTGGAAGTAGAAAACTTCCATGCTGTCTTTGGCTTAAGGCTGCACTGGTGCATAGGCGCCTGCAGGAAGCTCCTCTCTGCCCCGTGTGGGGCTGGGCCCTGCGCTGTGCTCTCGCTGCTGTGCAGCTCTCGCCTCTGATCGGAGTCTGAGCGCCTCCGGGGCAGGCGCTGTGGGTGGTCCCTCCCATGGCCAGGGCCTGGCGGAACAGGCACCTAGTGGCATCAGTTTGAGTTTTAACTTTTTTTCATTTTATGTGTAAATAGGATTATTTATAACCCCTGGGAATCTAAATGAATGTTGGATTTTTAAAAATTATGATAATTTGAGAAACTTAGATTTTCTTAAGCCTTAAAGTTCAACTTACAAATATCTTTCTTTTTCTTTCTTTCTTTTTTCCCAAGGTGGAGTTTCACTGTTTTTGCCCAAGCTGGAATGCAATGGTGCAATCCAGGTGGAGGTCACTGGAACCTCTGCCTCCCAGGTTCAAGTGATTCTCCTGCCTCAGCCTCCCGAGTAGCTGGGATTACGGGCATGGGCCACCACGCCCGGCTAATTTTTTGTATTTTTAGTGGAGATGGGTTTCTCCATGTTGGTCAGGCTGGTCTTGAACTCTCGACCTCAGGTGATCAGCCCACCTTGGCCTCCCAAAGTGCTGACATTACAGGTGTGAGCCAATGCACCCGCCCAGCCAAAGCTAACAATTTTTCTATAAAATAACCTTTACTTTCATTATTTGATAAATGGTTTATTAACTCAAGTTTAACTGATTAAAATCCCTAAACAATGTACTGTAAATCAGTTTCATTTGCAACTCAGTGAATTGAAAGAATTTAAGCATTTTCAACTGCTTTAACAAATGGGAGCTGCCTATCTTTTCTTCAGCATTTCCAACCCCCGAGGCCAACTAGCAAAGGTAGTAGATTGCTTTCTGTACTTAAACAACTCTTTGAAATCTAATAAACCAAATTTGGAAATGGGGTAAATCAGCTTCTTAAAAACATTCAAATCCTGGATGGACTTTGATGCTCTTCTTTCAAATGACTAATATCAATTACATATTTCAAATTAGGACCACTTGCTTTAATTACCTTAATAACTAAGGCACATAGTATTTCAAAGATGACAACATTTAAGTTTGAAATTAAGTTTATTCTTCAACCTGTAAAGCTGGATATTCTAATTTTTCCCTCTGCCTCCTCTGGTAATAAGCACACTCAGGCCAACAGAGGTTACTGTGTTGAAGGTTCGTGACTCTGATCTCCACCAGAGATTTGAGCCTAGGGCCAAGACTGGGTGTTACATTCTAGCAGGATTCTAGAATTTAATAAATTCTGTGCTTACCCAAGTGCAGGTGCACTGAGCCCTTTCCTAGAGTTGCGTTCACTTCTCTCTGTCAATGGGGGATCCAAACTCCTGCCTTTGACCTGGGATTGATTGATTGATTGAGTGAGTGAGACTGAGTCTCGCTCTGTTGCCTAGGCTGGAGTGCAGTGACACAATCTCAGCTCACTGCAGCCTCCGCCTCCCAGGTTCAAGCGATTCTCCTGCCCCATCCTCCTGAGTAGCTGAGGTTAGAGGTGTGCCACCACACCCGGCTAATTTTTGTATTTTTAGTAGAAACAAGGTTTCTCCTTGTTGGTCAGGCTGGTCTTGAACTCCTGACCTCAGGTGATTCACCCACCTCTGCCTTCTAAAGTGCTGGGATTACAGGCATGAGCCACCGGCCCAACCTGAGCTGGGATTTAGCTTTCTAATCTCACCCATCTTGTGCTCTCCCTGTACATTCCATCTTTCCTTCTCAGCTGGTTTGTAATCCCTTTCATCATTGGATCTGAGCTGCAGCTTAGGTGAGGTTGCAGCTAATGTCCATCACTACTTAACTGGAATTAGCTCACTTTACCTGATTGGATTAGGCATTCTTTTCCTGTGTATGTGTTTTCTGGACTGGTGCATGTTCTCAGGCTATAGTCATTTTTTTTTGAGATGGAGTTTCGCTCTTGTTACCCAGGCTGGAGTGCAATGGCGCGATCTCGGCTCACCGCAACCCCCGCCTCCTGGCACGCGCCACCATGCCCAGCTAATGTTTTGTATTTTTAGTAGAGACGGGGTTTCACTGTGTTGACCAGGATGGTCTCGATCTCTTGACCTTGTGATCCACCCGCCTCGGCCTCCCAAAGTGCTGGGATTACAGGCGTGAGCCACTGCGCCCGGCCCTGCTATAGTGATTTTATTGGCAAGTAAGTATCAATACCTACTGTCACGTTAAGTGCCTGAGTTAACTTCGGTAACAGATACGGGAGCATTATCTGTTTCACATTATATTCCACATTATCACGTGGAATCTATTTCTATTTCAATCTCCCCTGTCCGAAGGCAGCAATCGCTCAGCAGATTTTCTCTTCCGTCGCCACTCTGGCAGCAGGTCAGAACCACCTGAGGACCTTTCGTGTCGTGCGCGGTCAGGGCCCTACCTCAAACCATGTGAAGCAGAGCCTCTGCCCAGGCATCGCTGTGTACTGAAAGTGCAGCAGGTGACTCAGACACACGGAGGATTAAAAACCCCAGTCCTCAACTTTATTTAACATGCTGTGAAACCAGAGATTTCAGGTCATTAAACAAACCTTGTTCTCCTTACCCTCATGTTGTGGAAACATTCATGGGAAGTGTACAGAATGAGAAGGATACCTTACATAGAAGGTGTAGCTAATTCACAGCTGGACTATTTTCCTGTCATAAGACCAATAGCAAGGTATCTTAAGGTGTGGGTTACAGAGCCTTTATGATATATGTTTCTTTTTTTTTTTTTTGCTTAAAGTGCTCATGTGGGGGTCAGTGCTGACCGTAAGTATTTATTATGACCCAGCGTAGTGAGGTGTGCACCCTGGTGTCTGCTTCCTTGCTGCAGGTTTCTACTGATGTACTCCACGGTTCTGTGCAGTTATTACAATTCAGCCCTGACGACAGCAGTGGTTGGAGCTATCAAGGTGAGTGGATGGAGCCATGGAAGGAACAACTGAGTCAAGGAATGGATTGTGAATCCAAATTTTCTGCTGGAGGCTGGGCGTGATGTTGTTGTTGGTGGTGTAAGAACAGGAGCTGTGACCTTTTCAGGTGGACCTGTGTGATCCTGTCTTACTTCTTTTGTTTTTTTTTTTTTGAGAAAGAGTCTCATTCTGTCACCCAGGATGGAGTGCCATGGCATGATCTTGGCTCACTGCAACCTGTGCCTCCCGGGTTCAAGCAGTTCTCCTGCCTAAGCTTCCTGAGTAGCTGGGATCACAGGTGCCTCCCACCACACCTTGCTAATTTTTTTACATTTTTAGTAGAGACAAGGTTTCACCATGTTGGCCAGGCTGGTCTTGAACTCCTGACCTCAAATGATGCATCTGCCTCAGCCTCCTAAAGTGCTGGGATTACAGGCGTGAGCCCTGCACCCAGCCCCATCTTACTTCTTCTAATCTGTGGCATAGAACAGAGGCACAGATTGCTAATTTATAGAGAGACCAGTGATAATTTTTGGTCAGGGGTGACTTGGAGGGGATGGGTCTGGGAAAATGAAGTAAAAAGCTAAAAAAAACACAACCACTCCAGCTCTCAATGATCAGTAAGGTACCTTGTGAACCACAATATGGTTTTCTGGGAGAATCTGCCCACTAAGAAGTAGAGCCCTTGTGGAGAAGCATTTTCCACGTAGGTGTGCACTGTGTTATGAGGCATGAACCTGTGGGTTGGTGTGTGGGTGTTTGCATGTGTGGATGCATCTGAATTCACACACACACACACGCACGCACACACGCGCGCGCACACACGTATGCGCACACACACACGCACGCACACACACACGCACGCGCGCGCACACACACACACGTGAATGAATGGGGGAGACATGTTCTGGATTCTATTCCATACTTGCTTCGTTTTTCTGTTCACATGAAGTCCTAGAATGCGTGAAAACACTGCCTGCTTCAAGAATTCACCTGTCTCCTGACTACCCAGAGGTCTCCCAGAATGCAGTGGGCAGAGCACAGCCTGAAATTTAATGATTGTCTCTACTCAGTTCAAATTTAGGGTCAAGAAAATTAACTCACTCCTTGGCCCTGGTGTGCCCACAGATGGCAGTGCAGTGTGGGAGCTCAGGGTTGAAAAAAAAAAGAAAAACAAACCTGGCGCAGTGGTTCATGCCTGTAATCCCAGCACTTAGAGTGGCCAAGGCTGGTGAACCACCTGAGGTGAGGAGTTCAAGACCAGCCTGGCCAACATGGTGAA
>NW_022437098.1:2019754-2026875 GCF_009761245.1 Sapajus apella | reverse complement strand
CAACATGGTGAAACCCTGTCTCTACTAAAAATACAAAAATGAGCCAGATGTGGTGGCAGGCGCCCTGTAGTCCCAGCTACTTCGGAGGCTGAGGCAGGAGAATCGGTTGAACCTGGGAGGCGGAGGTTGCAGTGAGCCAAGATTGCGCCACCGCACTCCAGCCTGGGCAGCAGAGTGAGACTCTGTCTCAAAAAAGAAAATCCAAAAACCCAATGATGGTAAAGAGATAGGACCTGGCAAGCAGATGACAGCCCCACTCTTCCTCTTTTGCCTGCATGCCAACTGGAACAGGGGAGACAATAACACAATTTTCTGTTGTTATCATACCATGATTTATTTATTAAGCCCCATATTTAATGGCTTATTTATTTATCTATTTTTCTGAGGCAGGGTCTTGCTGTGTTGCCCAGGCTGGAGTACAGTGGCGTGTAGCTCTCTGCAGCCTTGACCTCCTGGGCACAAGCAGCCCTCCCACTTCAGTCCTTGTGGAGTAGCTGGGATTGCAGGCATGTGCCAGCCTGCCCGGCTACTTAAAAAACTTTTTTTGTAGAGATGGGATCTCACTCTGTTGCCCAGGCTGGTCTTAAACTCCTGGGCTCAAGTGATCCTTCCACTTCGGCTTCCCAAAGTGTTGGGATTACAGGCGTGAGCCATGATTCCTGGACTGTAATGGTGTTTATTTTGTTCAACCCCTGTGAATATCCCTCTGTACAAGCCTCGATGCAAAGTAACTACAATGTCTAGTTTCAGGTTTTACCACGTTTTCCCCTAAATATTTTACTTTGAAAATGACAAATCCTCTGTTTTTCTGCAGAATGTATCTGTTGCCTACATCGGGATGTTGATCGGTGGAGACTACATTTTCTCTCTGTTAAACTTTGTAGGGTTAAATATTTGGTGAGTGGGAATTTTTAATGGACTCGCTTTGGGAAAACAAGAATCTTAAACAATTTGGTTAATATGTAATAAGCACAAGAGCCTAGAGAATTCGTTCATGTTAAGCCAAGAGGAGTTTTGACATTCTAATTTCGGAGCTAATTTTACTTAGATCGCTAGGTTCATCCTCATGCGGATCCATGGGGACACGTGTGGTGACAGTTCGAGGGGCTGGGATGGAATTTAACTCACCTGTCTTCCTCACAGAAGGCCCCTGTGTCCTCTGCCCTCCTCCTAGAAGTGGGGTGTGTTACCTTTGTGCCCACTAGGCTCAGCATGCAGGGGGTGTGGACTAAGCCAGCTTTGGAAGGCGTTTGGGGTCTCAGCAGAGGGATGCTATTTAAGGCTAAGGGTATGTAGTTTGTTCAGTAAAAACCACGTGCTTATTTTCTCTCCGAGGTTCTGCATTAGATTTGATGACTGTTTTTCTGCCTCCAAAGGCTTGTAAATAAGATGGGCAATTCTCATCAAGCAATGTGCAAAGTTGAGGATATTGGAATAGTTCCCTCTGCATGAAGCAGGCTGAATTGATAAAGGAGCAGCAGCAGCTGCTGGTAGCCCGTGTGACATTCCCAGTCACTTACTTTCACTTTTTTCCCTCCTTTCAGCATGGCAGGGGGCTTGAGATACTCCTTTTTAACGCTGAGCAGCCAGTTAAAACCTAAACCTGTGGATGAAGAAAACATCGGTTTGGATTTGAAGAACTAGAGTCTGCAGCGGGGTGTAGACGGACTTGTGACTGGGGTCTGGGGGTTATTCCCACTAGGAATGTGAAGCCAGAGGTTTCAGATTCGGGACATCCACCCCCGGGGCAAGCGAGAACATCTGCAAAAATGCAAAGAACTACCTCATACGCCCGCACCATGAGCCACTGGCAACCCTGAAAATGTACTTGGGCCGCACCTTACTAGTGGAAAGCAAAGCTTTTCAAAAGAAGCCGCTGGGACTCGGTAGGTGGAGCCTCAGGTGCTCTTCTAGGGACCGATGGCGCCTTTGTGGCATCTCCGTGCCATGTGCTGGGGAGGAGGTCGATGTGATGGTGACTGTTTTCTGATTAGCACCTTGGCCTGATTTGCAAGGTCCCAGCCACAACAAAGGGCCAATTGTTTAGTTTAAACAGACACGTCTTTATTTTAATAAAATTAGTCAGTTGACTGCCAGTAAAGTTATTTGCTAGCTTCGATGAAAGCTATGTTGGTATCTTTTCCTAATCATCAAAGTAAAATAAAAAATTATTTCTGGGTATGTCTCATGCTGTGATATTACTGGAGGCAGAAAATAGTGTCCGTCATTCACAAGGTAGCAGAATATGTCACTTTGAAGGAATCATTCCAAACTCTTTTTATGACTTGAGGCTGGGGAAAGCTACAAAGTAACTCAATGGGAAACAAAAATACTCAGGCTTTATCCTGTCAGCATTTTTTTTTTTGTTTGTCCTTTTGGAGACAGAGTCTCCCTCTATCCCCCAGGCTGGAGTGCAGTGGTGTGATCTCTGCTCACTGCAACCTCCACCCTCCGTGTTCAAGTTCCTTTCATGCCTTAGCCTCTTGAGTAGCTGGGATTACAGGCACCTGCTACCACGCCTGGCTAATTTTTGTATTTCTAGTAGGGACGGGGTTTGGTCGTCACGTTGGCCAGTCTGCTCTCAAACTCCTGACCTCGGGCGATCTGCCCACCTCGGCCTCCTGAAGTGCTGGGATTATAGGTGTGAGCCACCACCTGGAGCCTCTGGAGTAGCGGGGACTACAGGCTCACCTGCCTGGCTGCGTTTTTAAGCGCTCACCTGTTTTGTCTCTCCTCATCTCCCTCCAGGTTCATTCAGGAGCTTTAACCAAAGGTGCATGTCCTCACAGGCTCGCCTACCTCCAACCTCTGCTGTATGGGAAGGAGGCCCGAATGGGTAGGGTGCCTTTACCCCCCGTGTGTGGAAATGGCTGTCCCCACTGGAATTGGAGCACAGGGTAGAGCAACAGTCTGGGAGTCAGGAGCCAGACGAACTAGCCTTGTCTCTGCTATTAAGTTCGGGAGACTTTTCCCAAGTCACTTTGCCCATTGTGGCCTTCAGTATTTTAATCTATAATATTAAACTAGATCTTTAAATCCCTGCGAGCTGCAGCTTTCTAAGTTTCGAGGAGCTGAGTCAGATCTGGAGCAGGCCAGCACAAGAAAGAATCATTGTGTGGATGTGTTGTTTCAATCTACTCAAAACAATTGTTTCTGGGGCTGGGCGCAGTGGCTCATGCCTATAATCCCGGCACTTTGGGAGGCTCAGGTGGGAGAATCACTTGAGGCCAGCCTGGGCAACAAGGTGAAACACCATCTCTACAAAAAAAAAAATCAGGCGTGGTGGCACACACCTCCGATCCCAGCTACTGGGAAGGCTGAGGTGGGAGGATGGCCTGAGCCTGGGAGGTGGAGGCTGCAGTGAGCCGAGATCATGCCACTGCACTCCAGCCTCGGTGACAGGGTGAGACCCTGTCTCAAAATTAAAAAAAAAAATTGTGGTAAAGCCCAGGTGCGGTGGCTCACGCCTGTAATCCTAGCACTTTGGGAGGCCGAGGTGGGTGGATCACCTGAGGTCAGGAGTTCAAGACCAGCCTGGCCCTCGTGGTGAAACCCCATCTTTATTTTTAATAAAAAAAAAAAACAAAGAAAGAAAAAATTGTGGTAAAATACACAACAAAATTTACCAATCTAACCATTTTAAGTGTATACAGTCCAGTAGCAGTGAGCATATGCACTGTGCAGCCCACCTCCAGAACTTTGCAAAACTGAAACGCTGTACCCATGAAACAAAAACGCCTCATTTCCCCATCCCCCCAGCCCCCGTTCTACTCTGTCTTTGTGAGTTTGACTATTCGAGATACCCTAAGTACAATCATAGTATTTGTGTTTTTGCGACAGGTTTATTCACTTAGCATCATGTCACCAAGACTCGTCCATGCTGTATATGAGCGTGCCCCTCCTTAGGTCTGAATACGGGGTGTGGATTTGCCACATTCTGTTTATCTGGCCATCTGCCGATGGGCACTCAGCTTGCTTCCACCATTTGGCTATTATGAATAATGCTGCTATTAATATCGGTGTACAATATGTCTTCAAGACTCCGCTTTCAATTTTTTTAGATATACGCCTGGAAGTGGAATTGCTGGATCTTACGATAATTCTATTTTTAATTTCTTGAGGAGCTGCTATGCTGTTTTCCATAGTAGCTGCAGCATTTACATTCCTACAATCAAGGATTCCAATTTCTCCACATCCTCAGTAACATTTGTTATTTTCTGTTTCATTTTTACTTGTAGTCATCATGATGGATGTTTCCAAAAATAATTTATTTTTATTTTATTTTGTTTTTAGAGATGGGGGTCTCACTATGTTGCCCAGGCTGGTCTGCAACTCTTGGGCACAAGTGATCCTCCTGCCCCAGCCTCTGGAGTAGCTGAGACCGCTGGCTCAGCTGCCTGGTTGTGTTTTGGTTTTGATTTGTATTTCCCTCATTAATCGATTAATGGTGTTGAGCATTTTAAAATGTCCCTGTTGGCCATTTGTTTATCTGCTTAAATAAATGTCTGTTCGAGTCCATTGCCCATTTCTTAATGAAGTTGTTTGTTTTGTTGTTGAGTTGTAGGAGTTCTATACTGTTTCAATATGCTTTTGAATTTATTTTATTATTATTTTTGAGACAGGGTCTTACTCTGTCTCCCAGGCTGTAGTGCAGTTGCATGATCTCGGTTCACTGCAGTCTCTACCTCCCAGGCTCAGGCGTTCCTCCCACCTCAGCCTCCTGAGGAGCTGGGACCACTACTAAAAAAATTGCCTGGCTAATTTTAAATATTTTTTTTGTAGAGATGGAGTCTTGCCCTGTTGCCCAGGCTGGTCTTGAACTCCCAAACTCAAGTGATCCTCCCACTTTGGCCTCCTAAAGTGTAGGAATTATAGGTGTGAGCCACTGTGCCTGGCCTTCAATGTGCTTTTAAGAAGCTTCTGGAGGGCTGGGCATGACAAACATGGCAAGATTCTATGTCTACAAAAAATATATATAATAAGATAAAATAGTGAAAACTTCTGGAGTGTGACCTTGGAGCTCTCAAACTTCTTTTTCTTTTTTTTGAGACAAGGTCTTTGTTGCCCAGGCTGGATCGCAGTGGCATGATCTCAGCTCTCTGCAACCCCCACCTCCCAGGTTTAAGTGATTCTCATGTTTAGTCCCCCGAGTGGCTGGGATCATAGGGGTGCACTATCATGCCTGGCTAATTTTTTATTTTTAGTAGAGTTGGGGCTTCATCATTTGGCCCAGGTTGGTCTCGAACTCCTGGCCTCAGGTGGTCCACCGACCTCGGCCTCCCAAAGTGCTGGGATTACAGGCTTGAGCCACCACACCCGGCCATCCAAACTTTTGTTAACTACCTCCTGTTGCATCAACAACTACCTCCCGTTGAATCCCAGAGACCGAAGATGCTAACTAAGCAAAACAAACACTAATTTTTTCTTTCTTCCAAAATTTTTTTTTAATTTAATTTTTATTCTTGGAATTCTTAAAGGAAGATTTAAGACTTTTACTACTGCTTCCATGTGCGGCCAGCAGAGGGCACCCTAAGAGCAGCCCAGCAGCCCTAGCGGCTGGGCTGAAAGTGGCAAAGTTTGCTGCGCTGCTGAAGAACTTGGGTTTAAGGGAGGAGGAAGGTTGAAGGAAGCTCCAATGAGGCTTTTGAACTAAGGTTAGGTCAGGGTGCTGGAGGTGGAGAAGGGGTATGGAAAGGCTCTGCAAACCCCGTGGAGGCTGAATTTAAAATGTAGGCCCAGTGACCCAGGTCTCCAGATTTAATTTTTCCCAGTAAAAACATTGTAAAAACCACTAGTGGAGGGTCAAAAAAATTATTTAATTTCCTTGATATTTTGCACATTTCTTGCCATGGTACTATGGATAACAGTTGCACCAGTTGTGAAAATGGACTACTTCTGGCTGTTTTAATACTTTTTCTATATATTAAGTATATATATCTCAAGCATAGGAGTTTTTTGACAGCTGAGGTTGATAACACAATAGTACCTAGTTTAGAGAAGAGTTAAATGTATTTTTTTGTTAGGTAAGGTACATTTGTTAAGAATTTCAAAGTCTTTAGGCTTGGCAAGGTAGCTCATGCCTGTAATCCGAGCAGTTCGGGAGGCCGAGGTCAAGAGTTTAAGACCAGCCTGGCCGACATGGTGAAACTCCATCTCTGCTAAAAATACAAACATTAGCTGGGCATGGTGGTGGGCGCCTGTAATCCCATACTCCAGAGTCTAAGGCAGGAGAATGGCTGCCACCTGGAAGGCGGAGGTTGCAGTGAGCTGAGATTGTGCCACTGCACTGCAGCCTGGGTGACACAGTGAGACTCTGTCTCAAAAAAAAAAAAAAAAAAAAAAAAAAAGTCGACTGGGTGTAGTGGCTCACGCCTGTACTTCTAGTACTTTGGGAGGCCAAGGTGGGCGGATCAGCTGATGTCGGGAGTTTAAGACCAGCCTGACCAACATGGAAAAACCCCGCTACACATACAAAAGCTTAGCTGGGCATGGGGGCGAATGCCTGTAATCTTAGCTACTTGCGAGGCTGAGGCAGGAGAATCACTTGAACTTGGGAGGCAGAGGTTGCGGTGAGCCAAGATTGCACCACTGCACTCCAGCCTGGGCAACAAGAGCAAAACTCCCTCTCAAAAATAAAGAAAAAAAGTCTTTAGTTGCTTTTTTCCTTCTGCGCTCTCACTTGCACTTTTAGGGCTTGGTGACTTGCACCTGTGAGTTGTCGCTACTTTCTGTGAAAGGTCACGTGTTGTGCATGCATTCTGTGTGCTGGGACCTACCTGACCAGCAGCTGCTGCTGCTCTGTGGGAGCTTTCAGGAAACAGCACCTAGCAGGTCAGAATCTCCATGCATGTTCGTCTCTGCCATCAGGCACTTATGGAGAAGGAAAGCGTGCCCTTGAGGATGAAGCCGGAAAACTCCAAGCCATTGCTGGAGACTTCGAGGATCAGGAAACACCAGCCCAGCTCTGACCTCCGCTCCAGGTTGAAGTTGTCACCGGGATAAACCCTGAAGCTTTTGTCTGCAATTTGTGGTCCCTACACCAGAAGCGGCATTGCTAATTTGGGGCATCGTAGAAATGCAGACTTTCGGGGTACATTCACTGAATCGGAACCTGCATTTAT
>NW_022437098.1:2005658-2009754 GCF_009761245.1 Sapajus apella | reverse complement strand
CCCCTGCCAGAATTTAATTGGATCAGACTGCCGGGCAATTTATGCCCCAGGGCACTGTCAAAAACAATAGAGCAATCAACTAGTGATTGAGGCCTGATGGGCCGGTGTAATACCAAATCAAGCAGACAGCTTAAACTAGAAATCAGGGAATGAGGCAGTCACAGAGAACCCCCTTAAACCCAGTGTCACTGCAGGGTGACAGTGTGCAACTCAAGCCTCACCATTCAAGGAGTGACACCAAAGGGGAAAATGGATTTTACTAAAATATTTTAGTGTCTAGCAAAGTCACAAAATAAACAAAACAACAGAAACAGCCTCTGGGGAGCAGGGAGGGGAATCGGTATCTAGAGTCCCCGCAATATATTACCTAAAATGTCGAGCTTCAACAAAAAAGTATAAGACATTCAAAGAAACATGAAAGTGTGACCCGTAAAAGCAGGCAAAAGAATCAGTTTATGAGAGGGAGCATATCTTTTAACAGACAAAGACTTCATTATAAATAAGTTCAAAGAACCAAAGTACTCATGACTAAGGAAGGTATGAAGACAATGTTTTATCAAATAGGGAAGTCAAAAAGTGAAAGTATTAAAAAAGAACCAAACAGATATTGTGGCGTTGAAAGGTGCAAAACCAAAATCAAGCATTTATTGTGGGGGCTTAGCAGTAAATTTGAACCTACAGAAGAAAAAAATCTGTAAATTTGAAGAGAGATCAATGAAGATTATTCAATCTAAAGACTGGAGAAAATAGAATGAAGAAAAATGAAAAGAAAGCACATCAACATTTGCATAATTGGAGGCGCAGAAGGAGAAAAAGATGAGAAAAGAGTTAAAAAATTGAATAATGGGTAAAAACTTCCTAAATTTGATGAAACACATGAATCCACACATTCAAGAAACTCCATGGACAAATGCAAAGAGATCCAAATCCAGACACCAAGGTAAAAATGCTAAAAGCCAAATACACAGAAAATCTTGGGATCAGCAAGAGGAAAAAACTACTCATCAATTACAAGGGAACCTCAATAAGATTAGCAGCTGACTTCTCATCAGAAGTAGTGGAGGCCAGAAGGCAGTGGAACAACATTCAAAGTACCAAAAAGAGGGTCATGAAAAAGAATAGAGTGTTTTATAGGAATGATATTAACTCTAGCTGACTTCATTATGCATATATAGTGATATGGTTTGGCTTATCCCCACCCAAATCTCATCTTGAATTGTACTTGCATAATTCCCTCGTGTCATGGGAGGGACTTGGTGGGAAGTAATTGAATCATGAGGGTGGGTGTTTCCCATGCTGTTCTTGTGATAATGAATAAATCTCAAGAGATGTGATGGCTTCATAAAGGGGAGTTTCCCTGCACATGCTCTCTTGCCTGCTGCCATGTAAGACATGACTTTGCTCCTCCTTCACCTTTTGCCATGATTGTGATGCCTCCCTAGCCGTGTGGAACTGTGAGCCAATTAAACCTCTTTTGTTTATAAATTACCTAGTCTCGGGTATGTCTTTCTTAGCAGCATGATAACAGCCTAGTACACTTAGAAATACTTCTATATCTGTCATGCCTTCATATAGAATAGCAGACAAAGAGCTGCATAAGAAACAGTCATATTCATCTCCTCCCTCCACCCCAGGATCTGAGAAAACCCTGTT
Organism: Sapajus apella; assembly: GCF_009761245.1. Taxonomy (NCBI): domain Eukaryota; kingdom Metazoa; phylum Chordata; class Mammalia; order Primates; family Cebidae; genus Sapajus; species Sapajus apella. The sequence continues at coordinate 2,008,101 of NW_022437098.1, read as the reverse complement.
CATTAGCTCAGTGATATCAATGAAGTCTTAGAAGCCATGTTCTAAATAGAAATATATTTTATATTTTATTTTTAGTAATGAGGTTTATAAGCTCTGGTAACTGTAGGCATTGGGAAGCAAAATGGCTCACAGAGCTCTGATTGGCACTGTTCAGTAAAACTTTCTGCACTGAGGGATGTGTTTAAATCTGTGCTGTTCAATACATGTGGCTATTGACCACCTGGAATGGCCAGTGCCACTGAACAGCTGAGTTTTAAATTAAATTAAATCAAATTAAAATGTAAATAACCACATGTGGTCAGTGGTTAGTGATTTGAATAACGCAGCCCTGGCATCTCCAAAACCTCTTTCTTTTCCCCTGGCTATCTTTCTTGAGTAAACTATGTGCCTTATTTTGTGTGGTCAGCCTTAGTTTAATAAACATTTTCAACATAGATAAGAATAAATTGCCCTGAAAAAGAACAGCGAGAAACATTAGAAGCACTTGCTACAAAAAAGCTTGTTGCTATTTGGCTTTTAACTGGTTCTGTGACCGACAGATGCTGTGATTCCTAAAGTGGAGTTTATGCTCATAAAGCTGGCTCTAAAAACTCTAAACTGAGAAGAGCAAGGCCTGGCACACAGTGGGTATGGAAAAATACTTGTAGGATGAATGAATAGACCATATAATCAAAGGGCAAGCTGCATGATTTTTTGTTTGTTTGTTTGTTTTTTGAGACAGAGTTTTGCTCTTGTTGCCCAGGCTGCATGCAGTGCAGTGGAGTGATCTCGGCTCACTGCAACCTCCGCCTCCCAGGTTCAAGTGATTCTCCTGCCTCCGTCTCCCAGGTAGCTGAGATTACAGGCATGCACCACCATGCCTGGTTAATTTTGTATTTTTAGTAGAGATGGTGTTTCATCATGTTGGTCAGGCTGGTCTCGAACTCCCGACCTCAGGTGATTGGTCCGTCTTGGCCTCCAAAAGTGCTGGCACTACAGGCACGGAGGAGAGTCCAGATCCACTGCATCTTCATGAGCACTGCATGAGAGCCTGATGCTCTATTTACTAGCTTATGTGTATGTAGTATTTTACAGATTCATTTGACATTTCTAATAGTTAAATATTCCAAACATTTGCATACTAGCTGTATTTCTTCATTCAATCTTCTGCTCACATCTTTTACTTCGGGATGTTCTTTGACCTCTGAGTTGCTCCCTTACGTCCTGAATCTAAGGCCCTGTTTGGACCCATATCGGGGCTAGGTTTACCGACTTTATGTCTTGTCTCAGTGCTCCCAGCTCTTCCATGTTTGTTCTTACCTCTGCTCCTCCTACCTCTACTGTAGTGCCGGGCAGAGAGCACTCAGTGAACTTGGTTATTGAGTTCTGTTGACTGTCTCCTCACTCGCTTCAGCCCCAGCCCCGCTGTCCGCCAGGCACATGCACACGGCACTTCACTAAGTTAATTCCCCTGCTTAATCTGAAGCCTCAGACCTTTCATCCACGGGCCCTGGGAGGGCTGCAGATGCGTTTTGTCCATGCAGCGTTAACATGGTTTTGGAGTTTGTTGCTTTATATTCCAGTTGATATTTTCATAACATCTTTTATAACAATGGAGACAGGTCACATTAGAAACTGGATTTTTCATCACTTAAAAAAAAATCACAATTTGCCAACGAGGCCACAGTTTCCATAGACAATGGACAGCTGGAGCTGGGGTGGAGTGGACAGTTTCCGTTTCATCCTGTTCTCCACGTTCCCTGTTCCCAGTGTCCTGGAGCACAAGCTCAGGGTCAGAATCTATCCTTCAGGGTGTTTGTCACGTCATTTCATTGAAATAGAGTTGAGAGGAAAGCAGGAAAATAAAAGCTAACTCAAGACAGCCACGGTTTCAGAGAAAATGAAAGAGAGGGCATTTGTCTGTGGAAGTGACCATTATACCTGCTCTGTGTCTGTGGGAAACAGACAGCACAAGCTTCCTGCCCTGTTTCATGGACGTATTTCACCTGCCTTCCACTGCTGTGAACATCTGAGTTTATGATCCCTGTTTCAAAGACCCAGTTTTCAAACTGTTTTTCTCTGCGTAGGAACTATGCAGAGTTGCTAGATGTATGGTAAAAAAAAAATTTTGCGGGGGCCGGGTGCAGTGTCTCATGCCTGTAATCCCAGCACTTTGGGAGGCTGAGGTAGGCAGATCATGAGGTCAGGAGTTCAAGACCAGCTTGACCAATATGGTGAAACCCCGCCTCTACTAAAAATACAAAAATTAGCCGGGCATGATGGTGCACGCCTGTAGTCCCAGCTACTTGGGAGGCTCAGGCAGGAGAATTGCTTGAACCTGGGAGGTACAGATGTTGCAGTGAGCCAAGATCGTGCCACTGCACTCCAGACTGGGTGACAGTGTGAAAAAAAATTTTGGTTACTATTTACTGAGTTTTAAAAATAATGTATTTAGAAGTTTTAC
>NW_022437098.1:1967918-2005558 GCF_009761245.1 Sapajus apella | reverse complement strand
GGGGGGGATCTCTGGTATCTCCTCCTCCTCCTCCTCCTCCTTCTTCTTTTTTTGAGATGGAGTCTCATTCTGTCACCCAGGCTGGGAGTGCAGTGGCACAATCTTGACTCACTGCAACCTCTGCCTCCTGGGTTTAAGCAATTCCTGTGCCCGAGCCTCATGAGTTGCTGGGATTACAGGCGGGTGACAACATGCCAGCTAATTTTTGTCTCTTTAGTAGAGATGGGGTTTCACCATGTTGGCCAGGCTGGTCTGGAACCTCTGACCTCAGGTAATCCACTTGCTTCAGCCTCCCAAAGTGCTGGGATTACAGGCTTGAGCCACCATGCCCAGCCTTGTGTCTCTTCATATAAGGGCACTAATCTTACCATGAAGGCCCCACCTTCGAGATCTCATCACCCCACTCAAAGGCTCCATGTCCAAATATCATCACATTGGGGGTTAGGCCTTCAATGTATGAATTTTGGCTGGGGCAGTGGAGGGGCACACAAGTCATAGCATCTTGTAAATAGAAAAATACACATTTATTCAAATGCTTTGCTGAATTCACAGTCAGATATTGGTACATAATTTCTCAGCCTATTACATGGGGTTGGATATACCTTTTGATGCTGAGAATTAAAAGTGGGGAAATCTTGTTCTGAGACCAAGCACACAAATGAGCTGCTGCGTACGATTCCGGTAATGGAAGTCTAAATTATCCACCATCCAAAGAACAACGGCAGGATAACATTTGTTTAACGTTTCAATATAATTTACATGCAATTAATTGCACAGACCTTAAAAGTGTACAGTACAATGAGTTTTGATTAGGGCATACCCTTCCGAACACATTTCTTATAAAAATATAGAACATCTTAATCAACCAGCAAAGTTCCTCATGACGCTTCCAGCCAATCCCTTCACCTCTTCCAGGCCAACCAGTGTTCTGATTTTATTTTACTGAAGATTATGTTTGTCTGTTCTTTAACTTCCTATAAGAACATACTATAGTATGTTCACGTTGTAGGCAGTTTCTATAATGGATCTCAATGGTCCCCGCTCCCTATATTCACTCTCTTGTGTGATCTTTTCTCTTTGAATATGGAGTCCATAGGAACTTGCTTCTAATGCACAGAATACAGCTAACGTGATGGAATGGCCCTTCCATGATCTGATTACTAGAGTGTGGCTTCTGCCTTCTCTCTCTGTCTCTTTGATTCTCTCACTGGCTTCCTCATCTGATGAAAGAGGCTGCCCTTGGGAGCTGCCCTGTGAGGAGACCCACACAGCAAGGAGTAACGGAGGGGCAACCAAATCCATGAGTGACGGGGCTGCTCTTTTCCCAGGTGAACCAGGAAATGATGGCCACCTGGCTGGACTTTATTGCCACCTGCGAACGACCTTGAGCCAGAGGACCCAGCTGATCCAATCCTGGATTCCTGACCCACAGAAATCATGAGATAATAAATGGCACTGTTTAAGCCACTAATTTTTGGATTAATTTGTTATACAGAATAGATAACAAATGCAGTACTTTTCTGTGTTTGACTTCTTTTGCTTGACAAAATGTAATTCATCCATGTTTTTGTGGGTAGAAGAGATATTCTCAAATGGCTTATTAAAAGTGTAAAACCTATTAAGATGGTCAGCATAGGCTGGGTGTGGTGGCTCATGCCTGTAATCCCAGCACTTTGGGAGGCCGAGGCCGTCGGATCATGAGGTCAGGAGCTCAAGACCAGCCTGGCCAATGCAGTGAAATCCCATCTCTACTAAAAATACAAAATATTAGCCAAGCACCTATAATTCCAGCTACTTGGGAGGCTGAGGCAGGAGAATTGCTTGAACAAGGGAGGCAGAGGTTACAGTGAGCAGAGACTGTGCCACTGCACTCCAGCCTGGGTGACAGTGCAAGATTTCAGCTAAAATAAAAAAAAGATAGTATAAGAGAAAGCAGCAATACAGAGACGTAGACTGAGCACTGAAGCCACATTAGCCATACATTTGCTGGATGGGGTGAAGGGGAGCTTCAGTGTTGATGGTATGGGACAGAAATGAAGGTCAGGAAGAGTCTAATAGATGAACATTTGGTAAAGCTGGGGTCCCGAAAGGTTTCTACATCCTCAGGGTAAGTGTGGTCCAGAATAAACCTGCTCCTAGACTGCAAGGAAATGCGCCTTGGCACAGAGCAGAGGAGGTGGTGGTGACTGGGGGTGACCAGAGAGTCGTCCTATGGATTTATGCACACAGGCCAGTGTGGTGTGTTACGGCGAACCAAATTCACTGCACCTGCATGGTTGAAAAAACTATGTATTTAGCCATGAATTTAATTCCCCAAACTGGAAGTTCCTCTAGGTATCTGGTAGAAGCAAATCCAGCTCCTCTGCGGAAGAACACAGCCTCATCAGAAAACCTCACACGGAAATTTTCATGCAATATGGAATGTGCACAGTTGAAAATGATCAAGCACACAAGGAAACAGGGCACCATGAGTGAGACCCACCGGAGCCTGGAGACAGCTGCAGAAAGGCGGACGCGGGCACTGGAAGCGTCAAAGCCAGATCATAAGACAATTATGCTAAGGTAAGAAGAGTCAAAATTGCCTGAACAGACACCTGAAAAAAAAAAAAAAAAAAAAGAAAAGTCAAATCATAAACACCTGCATGGAACAGAAAACCATAAGAAAAAAAAGCCTCAGTTTTGAAAAAAAAAGAAAAGGAACTTTTAGAAACGAAATTGATATCATTAAAATAAAAACCACAATGGCCAATTTGGCAATGATCAGACACATCTGAAGAGATAATCAATGAGCAGAGAGGACAGAGTGAGCAGGTCAAATTTCTGTCTAATCAGAGTTCTGAAATCATCTCTAAATACAGAGAAGGGAAAGAGCAAAAACCACATAGCAAACAGGCAGGAGAGAGAAAATTCACAAAGAAAACAGTAAAAACAGCCCTTAGATTTATGAAAATATCTCCAATCTGGCTACTAAGATAATTTAAAACTAAAACCACATTGGATGCTACTTCTGACTTACCGGGCGGCAAAAGTCCCAAAGCTTGACAACGTGCTCTATTGCTAAGGCAGTGGGAAGACGAACACCCTCGCGCGTTGTTGGCGTGAATGCAAGATGAAGGCAGATCTGACAATATCTAGCATGAAGACGTATGAATCTATGCTCTGGCCAGCAATCCTTCTTCCGGGGTGAGCGCAAGGCTGTTGACTGCAGCACAGAGTGAGCTGAGAGGGAGCACAGGCAGAAGTGAGAGAAGGCTGAGGACTGACCCCGGGCCCTCTGCATGGAGGACATCAGTGTCTTGGCTGCCCTTCGTTCAGTGGCCACACCCACCCTCCAACCCACCCCCAAAAGGACATCTTCCCTCAGCACCCAGTGACCTTTTAAAAGCCTAATTCACAGTATACAACTCTATTTGCCAAACCCGTGCAAGGGCTTCTGGTTGCTCTGAAAGTCCACCCTCACCGGGAGGGCGTGGCTCCTCCCTCCTGCTCTGGCCCTTCCTCCCCTGCTCTAGGTGGCCAGTCCCTCTGCCGTGTTGCCCTAGCTCCTATTCCTCAAACACACGGAGCTTTCTCATTTCAGGCATCGTACTAGCTGTTCCATTAGCCTGGAAGGGGAACCCCGTCTTTGTGGAGCTGGCTCCTTTTCATTCAAATTTCAACTAAAAATGCCACCTCTTCACAGAATTTCTTCCTGAACGCCCTCTCTGAAGCATTCCCTGAGTAGCTACTCAAACACTTCATTCAATAGTGCTTTTCCATAGCACATGTATCTGATGTTATCTTTTTTTGTTTGTATTTGGAGATGGAGACTTGCTCTGTCGCCCAGGCTGAAGTGCAATGGTGTGATCTTGGCTCACTGCAACCTCTGCTTCCCAAGTTCAAGTGATTCTCTTCCCAAGTAGCTGGGATTACAGGTGTGTACCGCCATGCCTGGCTAATTTCTGTATTTTTAGTAGAGATCAGGTTTCACCATGTTGGCCAGGCTGGTCTTGAACTCATGTGATCCGCCTGCCTCGGCTTCCCAAAGTGCTGGGATTACAGGCATGAGTCGCTGTCTGGCCTGAAGTTATCTTACTTATCTGTTCATCATCTGTCCCCGCTACCAGAATCTGTGCTCCAAACCAGAGAGACCTTGTTCGGTCACCATTATCTTCCTAATGCCTTCCAGAGGGGATTCCACCTGGTGGGCAGTCAATACCTAGAGCTAAACAAATGAATGGATGCCTTGGAGTCTGCATCCTTTTTAAGTTTCCAAATTCAGGGAGAGACCCCTGGGCTGCCATTTTATATTTGTCCAGGCTTTGTTTTCCCCCCTTCATGGCCACATTTTACATTTTCACCAGCTCCTCCACAGTAACAAAAGCCTTATTCAAAGGCTTGTGAATCAGAGGATTATGTAAAGGAGTTACTTTAATCTAGACGCCCCTGACTTGATGGAACACACCCAGTGACTCCTGGAAGAATATCTGCAAGTCTCCAGGGCAGCACAGTCCCAGGCGGCGCGCTCAGAGGGCCACGGCCAGGGCTGAAACAGTGTGTTCAGTGCAGCCATGGGGGACACTCTGGAACAGTTCTTCATCCTCACAGGGCTGCTGGTGTGCCTCGCCTGCCTGGTGAAGTGCGTGAGACTCTCCAGATGTATTTTACTGAGCTACTGGGGTGTTTTGCCCAAGACTTTCTTGCGGTCAATGGGACAGTGGGCAGGTAAGGGAGCATTCCATCTTGTGTGTCTTTTTTTTTTTTTGCTGTTGTTCCTGCTTGTTATTATTATTTTTGAGACAGAGTCATGCTCTGTCACCCAGGCCGGAGTGTAATAGTGTGATCTCAGGTCACTGCCACCTCCACCTTTGGGTTTAAGCAATTCTCCTGGCTCAGCCCCTTGAGAAGCTAGGATACAGGCACCTGTCACCATGCCCGGCTAATTTTTTGTATTTTTAGTAGAGACAGAGTTTCACCATGTTGGCCAGGCTGGTCTTGAACTCCTGACCTCAGGTGATCCACCCACGTCGGCCCCCCAAAGCGCTGGGATTACAGACACGAGCTACCGTGCTCGGCCCCTGCTTATAAAAGAGATATTGCAACTTTTCTCTTTGAGAGCAAAGATGTAATTCCTTTGGAAAATTTTAATTGGGGGGATTAGAAAGTGTGAATGAGATTAGAATGGTCTGTAAGCTGTAGGGCGTTAGGGCAGCACTAGGGAAGAAGGCTACTCAGCCCTTGCTAGGCACTTGTCCTCTCAACCCCATTAGACGAGTTTTCTTCTTTTGGAGTTTCTTGCTGGCACAAATAATAAATAATGCAGAGATTTCTACATCCTCATTTCCAGATTTACAAAAAGCCCGGGGTGCTTTCATTTTATTAAAAGGTGTTTCCAAATTTTGAAATCTAAATAATTTCAATTCACTATGTTAAAAAAAAATAGGATCCAAGTGCTTTTAAGGAGTGAAGGTATTACAAAATCAAAGCAACATGTATCTCTATGGAGCCATGTTTTCAGGGTTGTATGGAATGGAATCTGGGTCTGGCTGGTGTCAGTTAAATGCTGCCTCCCCGTGGGGTGTATCTACTGGAACCCACGTGCATAACTTCAGCCTGTGACTGAGGTTAAGGTGAACGGCATGAGACCATTGTTTCAGCATCTCCTTGAATATAATGTGAAGGTCTCTGCAGGGGCTTATATTTCGAAATTGGACACACACACAAAAAAATCCAATGACAAAAATGATTAAGTGACTTTAGAGGCATTATCTAGGCAAAATAGGAAAAATTCTAATACCCTTATAGGGCTGCCAGGTAAAATACAGGATACCCAGTTAAATTTAAATTTCAGAGAAAAGGAATAGTTTTTTAGTGTGTTATAACCCACATATTGCATGAGACATATATTAAACAATTCCTAATTTACCTGAGTTTCCAGTTAAGTGGGCATTCTGGATCCTTATTTGCTAAACCTGGCAGCCTTAAACACTTACCAATGGGAATTTTAAAAATTACCACATGAGAAATTGTTTGGGATAACAAATGGGTTTTTGACTGCTTCTTACATTTGAGGGGTGTGTGTGTGTGTGTGTGTGTGTGTGTGTGTGTGTGTGTGTGTCCTCTCAGGGTTTTATGCTGTCTGCAGTGAACTTGCTCAGCAGCTTGACCTGTGTGTTCTGGATTTAAATACCCACTCCACACAGATTCAGATGTCCATATGTGGGTGGACACAGCATTCTGCACAGCTGCTGTTCATTTGTGTAGGAAAGCCCTTCTAAGAGCCCACATTCTAAAAGAAGTTCAAATGGGGCCAGAGACTTAGAGCATTTGGTGACTCAAAGTCAAAAACATGATCTTAACCTGTTTTTATGAGTCAAGATGGATAGCGATACCTCTAGCAGGAGTAAAATACGTTTGGGCATAGGCAGATAGCAGGGAGATAATATATTTCAAGTAGGGGACGAAAAGGAAACCCAAGTACTAGAGGCTAAAGTTTTAATTCCTCAGATGGGGTACCCTGAGCTCTGTGCTGGATTTCCTAATGATTTATAGACTTGAAGGCCCCAAGGTCAGACAGCCTGGGTTCAAATCCTTGTGTCATCATTTTTAGCAGTGTGACCTTAATCAAGTTACAAACTTTTCCCCCTTGACCTCCTCCTTTATAAACTAAGGATAGTGATAGTCCCTGCATTTTAGCCTTGTTTTGAACATTAAATGAAATCATGCCTCTGAAACGCTTGAAGTAGTACACGGCAAGAGGTGAGCGTGTGACAGTTATCCGTCGTCATGACTGAGGGCATCATCTTGCAGGCCCTGTATTGGATGCGTTGAAGATTCCCGAAACCGAGGGGAAGGTATTATGGCCCAAGATGGCCCTGAGCATAGGTCCTCCACCCAGAGCTGCAGACAGTGTCACGGAGCCTCTTAGAAGTTCCTAAATGAATAGACACAGTATTAGTAATCATGAAAGCCGGGGTGCTTTGGTCAATGTGGTCCGTGAGGCTTGTACAGCCTGGCCTGCACTCACTCTCAACAAAGCTAAATGCATCATTTGTTCACACTTTTTGAAAGCATGTCCTGTAATTGTCGTTGCAAGAGTAAACTGTAAGTTTACGATATCCTGAACTGTAGTGAATTTTGACATTGTGACGATGTCATGAACGAGGCGCATCCTAGAGCTCAATCATTAGTTATTTCTGTAATGTTGAGATAAAAGCACCAGAAGACCTATCTGATCGTTGTGTATGAACAGATTGTTCTATCGAGTACAAATTCTTCAGGTCTTTTCATTGCACTGCATTTTCTTTTTGTATTTTTGTCTTTTCCTCTTTGCTACATTCCCTACCTTCCGTAGGCCTTTAATTGCTGCTGTGGGGTGGAGGAGAGAAGGGGCCAGAGCTCCACTTTTAGGAGGAACCTTGAAATGTCCTTACAATGACAGATGGGTGCCAGGTCAGAGAGATAATGAGGAGCACTGCCGCCTTTGCAGAGTGAAGGCTCGCAGTGTCTGTGACCTCCCGGGGCCTGCAGGAGATGTTTCCTGGCTGCGGCTCCTTGTTTCATTTTGCAATACGTTTTCCGCAGCCTCGCCAAGCCCTCCAAAAACCAATCAAGCAAGCAAGCAGCAAAACAAACCCTTCACCTGAATGTTTAGTGAAGGGCTTCAGGGGCGTGGGCTGGAGAGCAGAGGGATGCGCCTTTGGAGGACTGACTGTCCTGGAGACTAGGCTTGCAGAAAACGTAGCTAGTGAGAAAGAGCAGCTTTAAGATGAATTCTGTCGTTTAAAAGCGTTCTGCTTTTCACAGTGATCACTGGAGCGGGCGACGGAATTGGGAAAGCGTATGCCTTCGAGGTAAGCTGTCTTCCTGGGGGCTACCATCTCCCGTGTACTGAACACATCACGGTCCTGAGACATCCACCCCAACACTAGATTTTTCCATATAAAAGCAGTATGCATTCATTTAAAGGAGAAAATATTTTCTATGGAAAAGTAAACAGAAAAATGATCATCTCACTCCCTGGACCTCTTTTTTTAAACACAGCGAAACTCAGAGGTGACAGTACCTCGCCTTAGGGATTGTTTTGGGAATTTGTGGAGCACTGGTATTTTCTAGTGTAATTGTGCCGTGTGAGTTTATATACTTAGATACAATTTTTTCAAAAAACATTATTAACTACTTTCCTTTCATTTATTCTTTATGTTAAGCTAGGGCATATATTGATTTTTAAAAAGTTATTTGTTTAGGCAGGACATATGATCAGTGACTTTCATTTCAAGGAGATTAATGGCATTATACCATATTCTATGAAAAGAAAGTCTGATAGAGCCCAGAGTCACTAGAATACAATTAGTATTTTTGGGTATTTTCTTCCAAGCTGACTTCTTTGTAGATGGGTAAATAGATTGATAGTTATACTTTTAAAAATGCATTTATAACATGTGGTTTTATGTCCTATTGTTATTACAAATTTAACATTTTCATTAATAAAACATTGTTTCCTAGAGTTCCTATACATTTTATTTCTTCCTCATGTCTATTACACTGACTTCTAGAACCTTGTCAAATACAATAGAAGAATAGAAAGAATTCTAGAAACTGTAAGAAGAAGGCTGTTTAAAAATCAATAACACAGCCGGGTGCGGTTGCTCAAGCCTGTAATCCCAGCACTTTGGGAGGCTGAGGCGGGTGGATCACCTGAGGTCAGGAGTTCAAGACCAGCCTGGCCAACATGGCGAAACCCGATCTCTACTAAAAATACAAAAGTTAGCAGGGGGTGGTGGTGGGCACCTGTAATCCCAGCTACTTGGCAGGCTGAGGTAGGAGAATCTCTTGAACCTGGGAGGCAGAGGTTGCAGTGAGCTGAGATCACACCATTGCACTCCAGCCTGGGCAACAGAGCAACACTTTGTCTCAAAAAAAAAAAAAAAATCAGTAACACCTTAAAAATATAATGAAAAGCATTTTCATTTGGAATAGAAAAATAAGTAATCCTAGAAACATGGTTATTATAAAATTTGTAGGCCTTTTTCAAGAAAACTATAAAATTCCATTGAGGAAATATAAGAGCTATTTCAAATAAGAGAAAAAAGTACCACATTCTTGACGAAAAAGATATTTGAAACCTACAGTTTCTCCCAAATTTATCTGAAATCCCAAATTATACATAGCATTATTTTTTAAATATTACATTAGGTTGTGAGCATTTTCTTATGTCAAAACCGTGTTGTTGTTGTGGTTTTTTGAGAAAGGGTCTTGCTCTGTTGCCAGGCTGGATTGCAGTGGCACAAACACTGCTTACTGTGGCCTTGACCTTCTGGGCTCAAGTGATCCTCCCACCTCAGCCTCCCAAAGCAGTGAGTCCTCCTGGAACAACAGGTTCATGTGTTATTTGTAGGGACAGGGTCTCACTGTTGTTCCGTTGCCCCGGCTGGTCTTGAACTCGTAAGCTTGAGCAGTCTGCCTGCTTTGGCCTCCCATAGTGTTGGAATCATAGGCATGAGCCACTGTGCCCTGCCCCAAACCATGATTTTTAAACGGCAACATAATATTCCATCAAATGGATGGTCCAAAATTTAACCGTTTTCTTGTTAGGATTTTTTTTTTCCTAATTTTTCTTCATTTTATATAAAATTGGGAGTCAATACAGAAACTTTTCTGCTCATCTCCAATTATTTTGGGAGCTATTTTCCTTGAGGTGGCCTTGCTGGGTCAGAGGTTGTGAATATACATGAGGCTCTGGTGCTTTCCATTATGTTATAGTAATTTACACCCATTTCTGAGAGAGATGTTGTCTCCATCAGCTTGAGCTGCTGGAATGAATTCCGGAAGCTGGGTGGCCTAAGCAAGCATGTATTTCTCACAGTTCTGGAGACTGGTAAGTCCAAGAATGAGGTGCCCACAGATCTGATGTCTGGCGAGGCCTCTCTTCTTGGTTTGCAGACAGCTGTCTTCTGGATGTAGCTTCACATGGCAGAGAACAGAGACAGGGGAAGCAAGCTCTCTGCTGTTTCTTCTTCTTTTACTTTTCAGAGACAGGGTCTTGCTCTGTTGCTCAGGCTGGAGTGCAGTGGTGCAAACACAGCTCACTGCAGCCTCAACCTCCTGGCCTCACGTGTTACTCCCACTCAGCCTCCTGAGTATCAGGAGTTACAGGCGTGAGCTGTCATGCCCGGCGAATTTTTAAATTTTTTGTAGAGATGGGGTTTCACCATGTTGCCCAGGCTGGTCTTGAACTGTGCTCAAGTGATCTGCCTGCCTCAGCCTCCCAAAGTACTGGGATTACAGGCATGAGCCACCATGCCTCACCTGGTGTTTCTTCTCATAAGGACATTAATCTCATTGGGAAGGCCCCAGTCTCATGACCTGATTACTTCCTGAAAGCCCTGCCTCCAAGTATCATCTCACTGTGAGTTAAGATTTCAACATATGAATCTTGGGAACATTTGATTCATATGAAAAATGCATTCAGCTGCAGCACACGTACCCATGACCTTCTTGTCCCAGAAGGTTTGCATCATACTAAAACCATCTTATCTGAAACGACATTGCAAGGCATCCCGGACGCACTTGCTAGAAGCTTTGGGGATGTTAACAAACCTCAGCCATGCCCGTTAAAAAAGCCCCTCGTGCTGGTCTTTCAGGTCTGCCCCCGATCGCTCATCTGCTGCTGCTGATTTTTTGACACTGACCCTTCTGTCTCAACTCTGTTTATTTTTAAGATAAGGAGTTCTTTACTGTTATCCTGATTCATGTATAGCAACTTACTGGTGATGAAGTTGCTCTACATGAATTAGGATAAGAGTGAAGAACTCCACATCTTAAAAATAAACAGAGTTGACATTCGGTAGATGATGGGTGGTCATATTTGAGTGTTGAAATTGGAGAGACCACCCAGGAACCACTTTTCAAAACAACATGCCTTCCATCCCCCAAATCAAAAGGAAAACGTTTCTAGCTATTTGTATTAAAACTATATAACCTTTTATATAATAATTTCTCAGCTTCGACCAGGTTTTAGAAAGACCTAATATGTCAACAAAAGATTCTTCATCTTACCTCTGCGTTCCCTGGATTGCCAAGCGATTCTTCATGATTCTCTAGAATCTTTTCTCAAGTTCACGCTGACCTAACTGACCTCTGTGTGGTCCTCTGCTATTTCAAGACTCAGATACTTTTCTTTCTACTTAGAGGAGACCCCACGTGGAAGCTCTCCTTAGCCATTCTTTTTTTTATTGTTTCATAAAACAAAGGACCTGGGGGTCAGAAGCTGTGGGTTTCAGTCTTCACTGTGATACTGTCTGGAGAATTTGGACAAGTTACACATTTTTTCTGTGCTTCTGGGTCTTTGCCAACTTTTGTGTTCTGTCCTTGACTAATTCTTGCTTTGCACTTCTCCTTGTGGACTTTCCCCCCACCCTTTGCCTTTTTATTTTATTTTTGGTAGAGATGAGATCTCAATTTGTTACCAGGCTGGTCTCAAATTCCTAAGCTTAAGCAATCTTCTTGCCTTGGCCTCCCAAAGTGCTGGGATTATAGGCATGAACCACTGTGCCAAGCCTCCTTATGCTCTTTACTGACGCTGGGTTAAACAGTTTTCTGGGCTCCCAACTTGTCCTTCATGCAGTCTTTTCTCCCTTCCAGAGAGCCTGTTCTCTTGCTGTGAACGGCTGCTCCAAGGAGTGCAGCTGAGCCTGTGATGCTGTGGATTGTAACGGGTAAAAGCCTGAGGTTGGGAACTGATCAGATGTATGTCAAAGCCTTCCTCCAAGGCTCACTGGCTGAATTTTCACATCAGTGAGCTGGAGGTGATGATAATCTCATTAGGCTTTTGTAAGGGTTAAATAGGATGAGGCTGGCAAAATGGTTTGCATAGTGTAAGTTCTCCAAGCTTAGGATTGGTTCTCATTGGCTATTTAAACTATGATTCCCTTCACATATACTGCTTTCTTATTTTTTGAGAATGTATTAGCTATGGGTCTCCAGAAAGACAGACTCAATAGGGTGTGTGTGACACACACACACACACACACACACACACACACACACAGAGCTGGCAGTGGGAGTAGGGGAGGAAAGGAGATATGGAGGGGGAGAGAGTGAGAGAAAGAGTGCACAGGAGGGAGAGAGAGAGAGGGAGGAGAGAAAGGTTGATTTATTTGAAGGAATTGACACACATGATTATGGAGGCTGGTGTGTCTATCTGCAGTGCAGGCTGGCAGGTTGGAGACCCAAGAAGAGACAAAGCTGCAGTTCAAGTCGCAGGTCATCTATCAGGTGACAGAATTCCCTGTTCCTCCAGGAGGGTCAATCTTGCTTTCCTAAGGCCCTCAGCTGACTAGACAAGGCCCCCCCTCATTATGGAGTATCATAGACTTTACTCAAAGTCCACTAATTTAAATGATAATCTCACATAAAGCTATCTTTACAGAAACACATGTAATAATGTTTGACTAAGAATCTGGGTATCATGACCTAGCCAAGTTGACATACAACGTTCTCCACCACAGAGATTATCTTGTACCTACCAGTATTTTCTCTTTCTGTTGCTCTTCCTTCCCAATGTTCCAAGATTCCGTTTTTCAGTCATTTTATTTCTGTTTATAGAATTTGCTTTAGCTATTATTTTAGGGTTGGTCTACTGGCAACAAAGTCTCTTAGTTTTTCTTCATTCCAGAATGTCTTCGTTTCCTCTTCATTCCTTAAAGATAGTTTTGCTAGATACAGGATTTGCAGTTGACAGTCCTTTCCTTTCAGCACTTGAAAAAGACTGGGCCACTTCCTTCTGGCCTCTGTGGATTCTGATGAGAAATCTGATGTTATTTGAATTGCTTTCCCCCAATACATAAGGGTTTGTTTCTCTCTTGACTTTCAAAATTTTTTCTTTATTTTTCAAAAGTTTAAAATGATATTTTTTGGCATGGATTTCTTTGGCTTTACCCTCTTTGGGGTTTACTCAGCCTCTGAATCTGTAGGTTTACATCTTTTCACAAATTTGGGCTGGGTGCGGTGGCTCATGCCACTTTGGGAGGCCAGATGGGTGGGTCGCCTGAGGTCAGGAATTCGAGACCACCCTGGCCAACACGGTGAAACCTCGTCTCTACTAAAAATACAAAATTTAGCTGGACATGATGGTGGGGGCCTGTAATCCCAGCTACTTGGGAGGCTGAGGCAGAATTGCTTGAACCTGGGAGGCAGAGATTGTGTCATTGCACTCCAGCCAAGGCGACAAGAGCAAGACTCCATCTCAGAAATCAAACACAAAAACACATTTCAAAAACTTTTATCCATTATTTATTTAAATACTGTTTCAGCCCTGCCACTTCTCTCCTTGTAATACTCCAATGACATGAATATTAGACTTTTTATAGTTCAATGGGTCTTTGAGATTCCGTTCAATTTTTTCCAGTGTATTTTTTTCTCTGTTGCTTATATTGGGTAATTTCTATTTTTTTTAAATTTTCAAGTTCACTGATTCTTTTCTTAGTCCCACTCATTTTGCTACTAAGCCTATCCATCAAGATTTTAACTTTAGTGATTACATTTTTCAGTTCAAGTGTTTTCATGTGTTCTTCCTTACTTCTGTTTCTTTGCAGAGATTTTCTATTTTTGCCATTTGTTTTTGTGTTTATAATGGCTCACTGAACTTGTTTTTTCTTTTTTGAGAGGGAGTCTTGCTCTGTCACCCAGGCTGGTTTGCAGTGGTGTGATCTTGGCTCACTGCAACCTCTGCCTCCCGAGTTCAAGTGATTCCCTGCTTCAGCCTCCCGAGTAGCTGGGATTACAGGCGCCCACCACGACACCTGGCTCATTTTTGTATTTTTAGTAGAGATGAAGTTTCACCTCGTTGGCCATGCTGGTCCCAAACTCCTGATCTCAGGTGATCTGCTTGCCGTGGCCTCCCAAAGTGCTGGGATTACAGGCATGAGCCACAGTGCTCAGCCTACTGAAGCATCTTTATGCCCCAAATCTTGTCATGTCGGATAATTCTGATGTCTGTGTTATTTCTATGTCGGCATTGTAACCGGATTTGCAGCTTGAGCTCTGGGCTTAGGTTCTTGGCTTCCCTTGCTCGAAGAATCAAGCAGAGAGCTTTACCCCCATGGTGAGTGTTCCAGCTCCAAACAAGTGTTCGTGGCCCAAGAGAGTGGGCAGTAATGCAGTTTATTGAGCAAGCGAAAGTCAAAGCTTCCACAGCATGGAAGGGTGGAAGGGGGCCCGAGAGGGTTGCCGTCAATGGTCAGGGCTGCTTGGGCTTATATCCCCAAGTAATTCTAAGTTGCCGAATGTTTGTCCCCTAGTCCTGTGTGGGGAGGGGGCGTGACCGTGAGTCACCTAATCTCTCCTTCCGGTGGTTGTTTCCTAGTTTCTATTGAACTTGCAAGCAGTATTAGAATGTGGTTGAATAGGTGATACTTTGAACGGAGTCTTCTGATATGGTAGAAGTATGGTGACCTTCTTCCATGCTAGGCCTTCCAAAAGGTTCCCCATCGACCCAAAAGGTTTTATTCCCTCAGTGCCCGCTCTGAAGAGGAAAACCCAGCTGCTGGTGGGAAAGGGGCAGACGAATGCTCTTTGACCACTGCCTGCTGAGTAGGGGCAGAGAAGGGGCCCTGTAGCTGAAGTTTCCCCCAGAAAGGAGGCTTCTTGGTTGGTGGGTCGATTCAGGGGTTTGTGGCAGATGTTGGGAATTGAGGTCATTTGGGGTTCCATTTGCAGGACCATTTGCAGTTTTAGGGATTGCATTCTAGAGAAAACAAAGCGGATTAACGTCCTGAAAAGGTGTGGGCCAAAGGCCACGCCAGGATGACCGTTACAAGGGTTATAAGAAGCCAAGGAGCCGGAGGAGGGTTTGTCGTGAGAACCACGCGGCACTTTCAGTTGTCTTACCCCCAGGCAGTTGGTTGGCCCTATCCTGAAGTTGTTTAGTGCCTTCTTGGACTATTCCGGCCTTATTTACACAGAAACAACATTTTTATTTAGAAAAAGGCACTTTTTTTCGGGCAGTGAGGTTTAGTGCCCACCTGTTTTGAAGGACCACAGCTGCTAGTGGGTTTACTTGGCTCTGGATTAGAGTAAGCTGGAGGGAGATTTTATTTAGGCTGGCTTTTAATTTCTTGGAGAGTGTTAAGGACACCTTTAAGTTAGCGGTCTCTGTGCCTAACGTGGGAGCAACCCTTCACCTGGCCAGCAGTGTGATTGCCCTTGGGCAAAGCTTGGCATGAATGGGCACAGCTCCTGCCTCCTCTGAGCAAGAGTAAGTTATGGGAGTACTAGGTAGGCTAGAGTGCAGGTTTCTGTTCGGCTGGTAGGAATACAAACGTAGGAGGATTTACCACATACGACGTCTTTTCGTTGGGGAAGTTAGATTCTTTTCTTGGGTGGAAGAATTCTGGGCCTTGGTGGTATTGGTGATGTGTAGGGCAGCTGTTGTTTCCACCCATACACTGAGAGGGGTTGGGACAGCTGGATACAGAGGAGCAACGGCCTTATGGATAATTTTGAGGTCCTGCACAATCTTTCTTGTTCAGTAGGTTTTTGTACTCCTAAAACAGCAGTGCTGCAGGGACTGTTACATGGCTTTACTAAGCCCTGGGCTTTAGGTTTTTAACAATTTTTTGTAACCCTTGTTGGGCTTTGGGTCTGAGAGGGTACTGCCTTTGGTAGGGAAAAGAGGTGGAATTTTTTAGTTTAACCTGAACAGGATGGGCGATTTTTGCTTGCCCATATTGTTCTTTTGTTGCCCAGACCTTAGGATTAATTCCCTCCTTGGTTAGAGCAGCCAACAGGTGTTTTTCTATATACATATATATATGGAAACACCTGTTCCATTATATACATATACATATATGATGGCTCCTGCTTTTGTTAGAATGTCCCTTCCCAATACAGGAGTAGGGCTGTTAGGCATAATAAGAAAGGCATGTGAAGAGTAGAGTTTCCCAGTTACAGCTTAGTGGGTGGGAGAACTTCCTAGTGACTGGTTGCCCTAGGACTTCTCGGATGGTGACAGACCTGGGGGACAGCTGTTGGGGACAGAAGAGGAAAACTGAGAAGACTGTGCCAGTGTCCAGGAGGAGACTGACCTCCTGGCCCTCTATGGTCAGCTTTACCTGGGGCTCTGTGAGGGTGATGGCTCGTGCTGGTGCTTGCCCCGGGCACCCTCAGTCCTGCTGTTGGGTCATCCAGTTGGCCACCTTAGGCCCTGGGAACCTTTGTCCTCTGGGACAGAGTGCTTTCCGGTGATCCCCTTGGCACAGTGGGCAAGGACGAGGAGGTGGTCTGTTCCTCTTGGGACAATCTTTCTTAAAATGTCCCGGTAGGCCACTGTGGTAGCAAGCTTTCCCAGACTGGCGGCTAACCCAAGCCTTTTCCTTTTCCGAGCCCCTTGGGTCTGCCTGCCTGCCTGAGGGCCGTGACTAGGGCCACAGCTTGTTCTTGTCCCTCCCGTCCCTTTTAGCCTGTTCCTCCTGATCTCTGTTATAAGACACTGAGGTTGTCAGATTTCGCAACGATTCTAGACTTTGTTTTGGCCCCAGGGCCAACTTCTGGAGCTTCCTTCTAATGTCTGCTGCTGACTGAGTAATAAATTTGTCTTTTAGTATCAGCTGACCCTTGACAGAGTCTGGTGACGTGAGTATAAGTCTATTTTCCTAAGGTCTCCGTGTAACCGCTCAAGGATGGTTGTTGGATTTTCTTCCTTTCCCTGAGTCATGGCAGATACTGTTGCATAGCTTCAACAGTATCTTTTTAGTTCGTCTTAATCCCTCAAGTATGCAGGTCAATAGGTGCCTAGGATTCCGGACCCTATGTTCTGAGTCAGGGTCCCACTGAGGGTCCATGCTAGGGACTGCCTGTTTACCTGTAGGGGATTTATCCCTTTCCTTTGATGTTATTTTGTCCCCAAACTCTTGAGCCACTATTAGAGCAGCTTCTCTCTCATTGTTGGTTAAGGTCTGACTAAGGAGTAGCACGTTTTTAAACCTAGTTCAAAGGACTGCCCCAGGCCCTGCAGAACATTTATGTACTTGTCTGGGTCATTTGAAAATTTTCCTAAGTCTGCCTTGATTTGCTTTATGTCAGAAAGTGAAAAGGGAGCATACATGTTAATTGGGCCAAGTTCCCCTCCTACCGCGTGTAGAGGGCAGGGTTGGGGCATCCTAGTAGCCTGAGGTGGCTTGGTTGTTTGGCCTTTCCCTGGTCCCTCTTGGGTCATAGGAGCTGAGGAGACCTGGTTAGTGCTGGTGGAGAGGAGCCACAGGGAGGGGCCAGTAGGGCATAGGTTACAAGCCTTACATAGTTGAGGATTATCCCGTAAGAAAAAGAAAACTTGCACATAGGGGACCTCAATCCATTTGCCTTCCCTCTTACAGAGAAGGTCTAATTGTATAAGGGTGTTATCATTTATGCTTCCCTCAGCTGGCCAGATTCTCCACTCTGCAGCAGATACCGGGGTCATGCCATACTGCAGAAAACAATGAGCCACTTCTTCTTTAAAGATTGTGGGTCAGATTGGTTCCAATTATCCAGGATACACTTTAAAGGGTGATTTTGCATTGGGAAGAGCAGCACCCATCTGAAATTGAACACAGGATGCCCACATCCTCCTTATTGCTTGCAGCTGCCAGCCCAGCCCTGGGGGGTCCCCAGCTATGCAGCACTTTGTAGTTTTCCTGTGCCCTAGATGCGTGATCATTTCCTGGGCCTCCCCCATGTGCCAGGTTTAATCATGCTCACTGGCATCATGGACACCCTGTCTAATGTCCTTTTTGGCCACCTTAAAGGACAGGTGGACAGCTAGGCTTAGTGACCCCGTACTGGTGTGTCCTTGAAGTACTAGGCTGGTGAGGCTTGGGTGATGGGTGCCATTTATATTCCCTAGCAAGGGTCCAATTAACATAGGCCTCACCATAAAACTGGCCCAGGAGGATAAATTCCTTGAGAATGGTCTTTAAACATAACAATCTTTTTATTTATTTATTTTTATTTTTATTATTTTTAAAGATGGGGTTTCACCATGTTGATCAGGCTGGTCTTGAACTCCTGACCTCAGGTGATCTGCCCGCCTTAGCCTCCAAAGTGCTTGGATTACAGGCATGAGCCACCATGCCCGGCCTACATAACAATCTTAAAGAAGGTAATGGCTGGCCACGTGGCCAAGGCTGGGATAATGCCCTCTGGACCAGAGTCTTCTCCCCTGACTTTCCATTATAGGAATATACCCTAGGGTTGTGGGCTCTGTAATTAGCTATTTGAGTCTCAGGCCAGGTCTGACTTTAGATGGAGAATTTCTGCCGTACAGAGAGTTGATCCCAAGCAGGACAAATTGTACGTCATTAGACCCTGGCACCATTCAGCTGTATTGGGAAATTGCGGGTGGCAGAAAACAAAATGTCCTACCGCCTCCAGTACCCACTGATAGACCTTGGTTCTGTTAGGATGTAGCCTAGCACAGCAGACTAAGGGAATTGGTCCTGTGTATTTATACTGTAGGATGCCCTTATTGGCACAGGCCTGAGGACACCCTGGGCAAGGGTCCCTGGACTGCCACCCCAAGAGCCTTCAAGAAGAGTCATGGCCTCATGTGTAGGAAATATCTTAGAGGAAAAAACCTGGAAGAAGTTTGCCTCACAGATATCTGGACCCAGGAGGTCGGGGTCTGAAAGACTGGGCTTGGCTCGCATGGGCAGCTGTTTTTTTTAGGAGGTCTAAGCAAGGCCACAACCTTGACTGGATTGAACCAGGAGTTTGGGACCATTGCCCTTTGCCCCTAGCCAACCCTTGGCTCAGTCCAGAGAAAGAAAGAGTGGAAAAAGAACTGGTTCTGGACTGACCAACGCTCCCAGTACCAAAGGGCCAGGGATTGTTAGAGAGTCCTTTCCCAGAAAGCCTCACACTCGTGTCTTCAGTCTGGAGGCCGAGCTAGTCACTTTTAACTGGTTGACAGGTGCCCGGTTTTTTACCTCCAGTATGTTTTATAGGACATAAAAAGAATAGCAAGCAAAGGAGTTCTGAAGTTACTCACCGTGTGGGAGATCAGATGGTGCTCCTGGCTGGCTCGCCAAGTATGTAACCGGATTTGCAGCTTGGGCTCTGGGCTCAGGTTCTTGGCTTCCCTTGCTGGAAGAATCAAGCAGAGAGCCTTACCCCTGCGGTGAGTGTTCCGGCTCCAAACAAGCGTTTGCAGATCGAGAGAGTGGGCAGCAATGCAGTTTATTGAGCAAGAGAAAGTCAAAGCTTCCACAGCATGGAAGGGTGGAAGGGGGCCCGAGAGGGTTGCCATCAATGGTCAGGGCTGCCTGGGCTTATATCCCCAAGTAATTCTAAGTTGCCGAGTGTTTGTCCCCTAGTCCTGTGTGGGGAGGGGGCGTGTGACCGTGAGTCACCTAATCTCTCCTTCCAGTGGTTGTTTCCTAGTTTCTGTTGAACTTACAAGCAGTATTGGAACGTGGTTGAACAGGTGACTGATAGTTTGAACAGAGGCTTCTGATATGGTTGAAGTACTCGTAGTGACCTTTTTCCATGCTAGGATTTCCAAAAGATTCCCCACTGACTCAAAAGGTTTTATTCCCTCCACATCTGCTGTTAGTATTTTCTCATTCAGATGAAGATCTTCTTGTTTCTTTGTATGATGAGTGGCTTTCGATTGAATCCTTGATGTTTTGGTTTTATGTTATGGAACTCTGGATCTTATTTAAATCTTAGTTCATACGGGTCCATACTGACATTGCTTTGGCAGGGGGAGGAGGAGGAACTGACTAGTTTCTGCCAGGTGGAGTGGGGGCTCAATTCTCCACTTTCAGGGAGCTGCTTACTTGTTACTGTTGGGTGGGGGTGGGGTTCTGGCATCTTCCTGGGCCTCTGCTAGTACCACTCTGACTGGAAGGGGCAGGAGCACCTCTTTACTGCTCTCTACAAGGCCTCTGATGACACTTGGGAAGGATGGCCTCATTCCGTGGGGCAGTGGTGGAAGTCCTGGCTCTCCATGAGGACATCTCTGTTATCATCCCAGGCAAAGGGAGAGGACAAAGGGGAAGAGGTGCCCTGTTACTGCCAGGTGGGGGTGGAATTCAGATCTCCACTGACATCAGTGGGGATGGATGAAAGTCCCAGGCTCCTTGCCACAGAGCCTCCCCAGCCTGGAGGTCCCAGCTCCCTGCCCAGCCTCTACTGGCAGGGGTGTGGGTGGGGTCATAGCTTTTCCCAAGGTGTTTGCTTGGAGTAGAGCAGCTGTTGTCTAAAGTGTTTTCTGTCTCACTAGGCATCCCTTTTTCTGGTCCTCTAGTTAGAGAGGGCAGGATTTTGTTCAGACTTTTTTTTTTTTTTGAGAGGGAGTTTTGCTCTTTCACCCAGGCTGGAGTACCGGGGTGTGATCTCAGCTCACTGCAACCTCTGCAAGTGAAATCTCCTGCCTCAGCCTCCCCAGTAGCTGGGATTACAGGTGTCCACCACCACATCTGGCTAATTTTTGTATTTTTAGTAGAGACGGGGTTTCAGCATGTTGGCCAGGCTGGTCTGGAACTCCTGACCTCTTATCCGCCCGCCCTGGCCTCCCAAAGTGCTGGGATTACAGGCATGAGCCACTGCACCTGGTGAGACTTTTTTTTGCATCTGCACCTGTGGCATTTCTAAACCATCAGCTTCTCCAGGAACATCTGGAATATGTGAAGAAAAAGCCCAGGAAATACCACAGTGCCCTTCCTCAGGCTTCCAGGCCCCTAAATGAATCTCTCCTCACGTTTTGGAGTCTTCTTCTGTTTGTTTTATGCATTGTGTCCAGATTTTTTTTGATGTACTTAATGGTGTGAATAAGGAAAGCTCTTCTCCACCCACCCTTCCAGAAGCTCATTCTGCACTGCCTTTAACCGAATCTGCATTTACATTTAGAGTGGCAGGAGAGGCTTTGCTTCCTGTTAAATGAATTTCAAGCATGACTTGAGGCAGGTGGGAAAAAATTGCGGAGAGGGACTGGCCAGGGGCGGCGGGAGGATGAGAGTGGCCTGCTCTTGTGCACCTCGGAAGCCACTGCTCACCCTATTTTTCACGCCATTGCCACTCCTTTGGCACCTGAATTCAAGCCCTTTATTTTATTCTCGGCCACACAGAGGAAGCCCTGTTTTTCCTGGCGTTCCCACTACCCGCTGTAGATTAGCAGCTACAAGCACCTTCCTTGACCCAGACCCCAACATATAGGAGAAGGAAAACAAGGCCCATTCATCCATGGTGGCCATTCTGCGTCAGGATGGGGCCCAGCAGTGAATTTTGGGAAAGGAAGGCTTTTGCAGCTTAACTTTCTGAAAAGGGGGTGGCAAAACTGGTGTATGGAGCCTGTCAGCCTGGACATTCTGGAAATAAGATTGAGTCCTGTTCAAGCAGACAAAGGGAACAATGCAAGCCCAGACAAACAAGTATTCTCCGTCCCCGCTCCTGGCCCAGACCACTTCACATGGAACCTCTAAAAGGCCTGTGGCTCTTGAGAGAAACGCACAATTAAGGAGAGGCTGGAAGCCCACCAGGCAGAGAGCATCCTTTGTGCTGAAAATGCAAATGGTCTTTCATTTATTGGACAATCTCCCCTTCAGGAGGCTGATGAAGTGAACTGGGAGACAAAGGTGCCTAATTCTTTAGCCATCCTGTTGATGGATTCCAGGACTCAAAAATGGAGGCTAGAGGTGGGGGTAGGGAATGTTCCATGGAGAGACAAGAGAGGAGACTTGGGGATGTCACTGGCAGGGGTCAGTCTGGAAATAGGACTGTCCTTGGTTTAGTGTTTTTTTTTTAAAAACGAAAAAGCTTTTTAAATTGGCTTTTATTTTTTAGAGCAGTTATAGGTTCATAGAAAAATTAAGCTGACGGTACAGAGGTGTCCCGTAAGCCTTCTGCTCCAACACACGCAACCTCCCCCATTATCCATTTCCACACACACACGCACACACGCACCCACACTCACACACACACACAGATGCGCTCACACACACCAGGAAATCGACTGTTTGCAGAAACAATTGATGCAGCAACTAGTGACTGCTTATGTTTTTTTGTGTGTGTTTTTGGTTTTCTTAGTGACAGGGTCTTCCTCTGTCATCCAGGCTGGAGTGTAGTGGTGCATTCTCGACCTCCTAGATTCAAGCAATCCTCTCACCTCAGCCTCCTGAGTAGCTGGGACTATGCTCGGCTAATTTTTTAAATTTTATTTTTTTAGAGATGGTGGTGGAGGTGGGGGTGTCTTGCTGTGTTGCCCATGTTGGTCTTGAACTCCCAGCCTCAAGTGATCCTCCTGCCTTGGCCTCCCAAAGCTCTGGGATTACAGAAATGAGCCACCTCACTTGACCTAATTGCTTATCTTTTTAATGCGCGGATTGCAGGGTGGGGGAACTTGTGACAATACCTTTGTGCTGTTTCCATTTTCTGCTGTCCAGAGTCATGGCTGAGATCACCTGTGAGAGTGAACTTTTAAAAACTTCAGCATTGATGGCGTCATATATATGTGGGTCAGTTAGTTCTGTTAATCTTGAACAGCTTTTTGAGATATAATATATATACCATAAAATTCCCCCAAGCGTACACTTCGGTAATTTTTAGGAAATTAACTGAGTTGTTTGTCATCACCACTTTCCAGTTTTGGAAGCTTTCCATCACTTGGTTAAGATCACTTACACTTGGTTGCTATTAATCCTCCATTTCTACGCCTAGTCCTAGGCTGCCGCTAGTCTTTTCTAGACATTTCATATGAAGGTCACCATACTACGTGTGTAAGGCCGGTTCCCTCGCTAGGAGCTCGGACACGCCCATCCCTCTCCGCGCCTAGAAACTACGTCACCACTCTGCGCCCGCACCAAGCCGTACACTCAGCGCCTAGCTCTGTCACGTAGCTCCCCCACACCCACTTCTGCACTCAGCACTCAAATCTGCACTCAACACTAGGTTCTGCAGGCAGCACCTAGCCCGCCCTTGGAAAAACCCCGCCGAAATCCAAAACCCGCCCAATAGCAGTCCGTCCAGTTCGCGTCCTGCCTCCCCTGGGTGGCTCGCTCACCGGAAATCCCGCCTATCTGCCAATGGCAGCCCGCCTCGTCTGTGCCCAGTCCCCTCATAACCAATGAGAGTGTCTCTGCTTTGTTTCCCCCCAAGCCCAACAACTACCTCCACTCCCTATAAAACCCCACGCCCCTTTGGGCGGCCAAGGCGGGTGGATCATGAGGTCAAGAGATCGAGACCATCCTGGTCAACATGGTGAAACCCCGTCTCTACTAAAAATACAAAACATTAGCTGGGCATGGTGGTGCGTGCCTGTAATCCCAGCTACTCAGGAGGCTGAGGCAGGAGAATTGCCTGAACCCAGGAGGCGGAGGTTGCGGTGAGCCGAGATCGCGCCATTGCACTCCAACCTGGGTAACAAGAGCAAAACTCCATCTCAAAAAAGAGAAGTGCGACTTTGGCCCCTTTCCCGGATCATAGAATTTCGCCAGGGAGCTGAATAAATTGGCTTTTACTTTTCTTACTCCGGTCTCTGTTTCCTCATTTAACTCGGCAATAAAGCTTACAATGTGCAGTTCTCTGTGACTGTTTTCTTCCACTTAGCATCTTGTTTTTGAGGCTTATCCATATTGTAGCATGTATGTACATGTATGTACATCCATACAATGGATGTAGCATGTACATCCATTGTATGGATGTACACCATTTTGTTGATTCATTTTCCAGTTGCCAAGTGCTTGGGTTGTTTCCATTTTTTTTGTCTCTTTTAAATAATGCTACCGTGAATACTGACGCTTGAAGTTTTGTGTGGACACATTTCTCTTTCCCTTGGGTAGATTACCTAGCAGTGGAGTCTCTGGGTTGCGTGGTAAACTTATCTTTCAGGTTGGCGAGTGGCAGTCACATTTCTTTCTTTTTTTTTTTTTTAATTTATTTTATTGCATTTTAGGTTTTGGGGTACATGTGAAGAACATGAAAGATTGTTGCATAGGTACACACATGGCAGTGTGATTTGCTGCCTTCCTCCCCATCACCTATATCTGGCATTTCTCTCCATACTATCTCTCTCCAACTCCCCACGCCCACTGACCCTCCCCTATTTCCCCCCAACAGACCCAAGTGTGTGATGCTCCCCTCCCTGTGTCCATGTGTTCTCATCGTTCAACACCCACCTATGAGTGAGAACATGCGGTGTTTGATCTGCTCTTGTGTCAGTTTGCTGAGAATGATGGTTTCCAGGTTCATCCATGTCCCTACAAAGGACACAAACTCATCGTTTTTGATGACTGCATAATATTCCATGGTGTATATGTGCCACATTTTCCCTGTCCAGTCTATCATCGATGGGCATTTGGGTTCGTTCCAGGTCTTTGCTATTGTAAACAGTGCTGCAATGAACATTCGTGTGCACGTGTTCTTAGAATAGAACGATTTATAATCTTTTGGATATATACCTAGTAATGGGATTGCTGGATCAAATGCAATTTGTATTTCTAGGTCCTTGAGGAATCGCCACACTGTCTTCCACAATGGTTGAACTAATTGACACTCCCACCAACAGTGTAAAAGTACTCCTATTTCTCCACATCCTCTCCAGCATCTGTTGTCTCTAGATTTTTTAATGATCGCCATTCTAACTGGCATGAGATGGTATCTCAATGTTGTTTTGATTTGCATTTCTCTGATGACCAGTGATGATGAGCATTTTTTCATATGTTTGTTGGCCTCATGTATGTCTTCTTCCTTTGTAAAGTGTCTGTTCATATCCTTGTGTTGCCTCCGAGGCCTCCGTTCTGTTCCATTGGTCTATATCTCTGTTTTGGTACCAGTACCATGCTGTTTTGATTACTGTAGCCTTGTAGTATAGTTTGAAGTCTGGCAGTGTGATGCCTCCCGCTTTGTTCTTTTTGCTTAGAATTGACTTGGCTATGCAGTCTCTCTTTTGGTTCCATATGAAGTTTAAGGTGTTTTTTTCCAGTTCTGTGAAGAAGGTCATTGGTAGCTTGATGGGGATAGCGTTGAATGTGTAAATTACTTTGGACAGTATGGCCATTTTCATGGTGGCTCACGCCTGTAATCCCAGCTCTTAGGGAGGCAGAGGCAGGAGGATAGCTTGAAGCAGGGGTTCAAGACCAGTCTGGGCAATGTAGCGAGACCTTGTTCTCCACAAATAGGGAAAAAAGACAGACCAAAAAAAAGTGTAAAAATGTTGTACGGGCACTTCTACCCTTGTATGAACAAAGGTATGTAAACCAAAAATAAAATTCTAAGTCCCCCAGCCAATTGAATGGACCCCTCCTCTTGACCAAGTGCATTCCTAAGTTAACCTGAAAAACTAGTTCAGGCCATGAGGGGGATGGGTGGTTGGACATGCCTCATTGTGTCCTCCTCCCTTTGGAATCCAGGCACAGCTGAGCAGCGTTGATATCAACACAGAGACCTGAAGACTGACAAAGCAGACTCATTGAGCAATAAGACACCAGCATCACAGGTAGCAGGCTCTGAAAGAATCCAAGTGTTTTATCCCCAAATTTATTTCTTTGATCCATTTTGAAATGGCCTTGCAAAGCTCTCACTTGTGGGGAAAATCTATGGTCTGCAGAGAATCCCCGTTTCTTTCCAGGTGATTTTCCTGATTCAGGAGAGTATTAACTGAGAGTCTGATAAGAAACATTTACAACATATTCTATCTGACGCCTGCTACCTGGAGGCTTCCTCTGCATAATAAAATCCTTGGTCTCCACAATCTCTCATCTTAACCCAGACACCCTGTTCTCTTGATTCCAGGTCTTTCTCTTTCAACCAATTACCAATTAGGAATCTTTGAATCCACCTGTGACCTGGAACTGCACCCCCACCACACACCCACCCCTTTGGGTTGTTCCGCCTTTCGGACCGAAGCAACATGCGTCTTACATGTATTGATGGATGTCTTATGTCTCTCTAAAACATATAAGACCAAGTGGTAGCCCAAACATTTTGGGTACACGTTCTCAGGACCTCCTGAGTCTGTGCCACAGGAATGTGTGTAACCTTGGCAAAATGAACTTCTGCAAGGATTGACACCTGTCTCAGACACTTTTTTGTTTACAGGTGTAATATCTGTGGGTATAGCAGAGTAGCATTCATGGCCTTGAACTGTGATTTGGTCCCATGTCCTGCCACATAGTGGAGGTTTCTGCCACCTGATGTAGCTAGAAGGTTCATTGCATCCATCCCTTAGAATATTTTATCTACCTGGTAGGAGCCCTCATGCAAGACATTTGGTAGACTGCCTAAGGGACAGAGAGCTAGGACTCCACTGAGCTTTCAAGAACAGGTTCCTGACTCTTTGATCCAGCTTGATGTTTTATGTGTGGTAGAGTTCATCTTGCTTGCATTGTAAGGCACCATCTATGGGCTGGGTTTGTGGGGAGCAGACCCGCAGCCCTCATTTGCCTCTAATTACTGGAGGCTATGAGAAAAACCCAACATTTATGAGCAACCAAATAGGCTTACGTCAAATAAAGACATCAAATTAATGGCCTGCCATGCAAATTTCCCATCATTTCTGCCCAGTTGTAGACAGGTTCCCTTAGGGAGTATGTGCCATTACTCTGGCCTTAGAAACTATCACTCATCCCAGCTGGACACAAGCAGAGTGGCCACACTCAAGCCCCAGGCAGCTCCTACCTTCTCCACACACATCCCTACGCCTGTTTCAAGAGCACCACCATCTGATTTTTGTGTATTTATTTTATTCTCCTTGAACTTGAAAACAATTGAATCTTTCCTCACACCTTTATTGATGAATAATTGACAAATAAAAATTATATATATTTACAGTGTATGACTTCTTAATATATTGAAATATGTATATATTGTGAAATAATCACCATAATCCAGTTAATGAACATATCTATTATTTCATATTGTTACCATGATTTTTTTCTTGTTCTTTTTTGGGAGGGGTGAGAGAACCAGATGTACAGTTCTTAGCAAATTTCAAGAATACAAATAGACATTTACAGAACTCTCCACCCCAAATCCACAGAATATACATTCTTCTCAGCACCACATCACACCTACTCTAAAATTGATCACATAATTGGAAGTAAATCACTCCTCAGCAAATGCAAAAGAACGGAAATCGTAACAAACAGTCTCTCAGACCATAGTGCAATCAAGCTAGAACTCAGAATTCAAAAACTAACCCAGAACCTCACAGCTTCATGGAAACTGAACAACTCTCTTGAATGTTGACTGGATAAACAATGAAATGAAGACAGAAATAAAGATGTTCTTCAAAACCAACGAGAATGAAGACACAACATACCAGAATCTCTGGGACACATTTAAAGCAGTCTCTAGAGGAAAATATATAGCAATAAGTGCCCACATGAGAAGCAAGGAGAGATCAAAAATTGACCCCCATCATCAAAACTGAAAGAGCTAGAGGAGCAAGATCAAAAAAACTCAAAACCTAGCAGAAGACAAGAAATTGCTAAGATCAGAGCAGAACTGAAGGAGATAGAGACACAAAAAACCCTTCAAAAAATCAATAAATCCAGGAGCTGGTTTTTTGAAAAGATCAACAAAATAGACCACTAGCCAGATTAATAAAAAAGAAAAGAGAGAATAACCAAATTGATGCAATAAAAAATGATAAAGGGGATATCACCATAGATTCCACAGAAATTCAAACCATCATCAGAGATTAATACAAACAACTCTATGCACATAAACTAGTAAACCTGGAAGAAATGGATAAATTCCTGGACACTCGCCTCCTCCCAAGCCTAAACCAGGAAGAAGCCGAAACCCTGAACAGACCCATAACAAGGTCTGAAGTTGAGGCAGCAATTAAGAGCTTACTACCCAAAAGAAGCCCAGGTCCAGACGGGTTCACAGCCAAATTCTACCAGACATACAAAGAGGAGCTGGTACCATTCCTTCTGAAACTATTCCAAACAATCCAAAAAGAGGGAATTCTTCCCAAATCATTTTATGAGTCCAACATCATCCTGATACCAAAACCCGGCAGAGACTCAACAAGAAAAGAAAACTTCAGGCCAATATCCATGATGAACATAGATGCAAAAATCTTCAATAAAATACTGACAAGCCGATTGCAACAGCACATCAAAAAGCTTATCCACCATGATCAAGTAGGCTTCATCCCGGGGATGCAAGGCTGGTTCAACATACGCAAGTCTATAAACGTGATTCACCACATAAACAGAACCAAAGACAAAAACCACATGATTATCTCAATTGATGCAGAGAAGGCCTTTGACAAAATTCAACAGCCCTTTATGCTAAAAACCCTCAATAAGCTAGGTATCGACGGAACATATCTCAAAATAATAAAAGCTATTTATGACAAACCAACAGCCAATATCATGCTGAATGGGCAAAAACTGGAAGCATTCCCTTTGAAATCTGGCACTAGACAAGGATGCCCTCTCTCACCACTCCTATTCAATATAGTACTGGAAGTTCTAGCCAGAGGATTCAGGCAAGAAAAAGAAATAAAGGGTATTCAAATAGGAAAGGAGGAAGTCAAATTGTCTCTATTTGCAGACGCCATGAATGTATATCTAGAAGACCCCATCATCTCAGCCCAAAATCTCCTGGAACTGATAAGCAACTTCAGCAAAGTCTCAGGATACAAAATCAATGTGCAAAAATCACATGCATTCCTATACACCAGTAACAGACTTAAAGAGAGCCAAATCAAGAACAAACTTCCATTCACAATTGCCACAAAGAGAATAAAATACCTAGGAATACAACTAACAAGGAATGTAAAGGACCTCTTCAAGGAGAACTACGAGCCACTGCTCAACAAAATAAGAGAGGACACAAACAGATGGAGGAACATTCCATGTTCATGGTTAGGAAGAATCAATATCGTGAAAATGGCCATACTGCCCAAAGTAATTTACAGATTCAATGCTATCCCCATCAAGCTACCAATGACCTTCTTCACAGAACTGGAAAAAAACACCTTAAACTTCATATGGAACCAAAAGAGAGGCCGCATAGCCAAGTCAATTCTAAGCAAAAAGAACAAAGCAGGAGGCATCACACTACCGGACTTCAAACTATATTACAAGTCTACAGTAATCAAAACAGCATGATACTGGTATCAAAACAGAGATATAGATCAATGGAACAGAACAGAGGTCTCGGAGGCAACACAACATATCTACAACCATCTGATCTTTGACAAACCAGACAAAAACAAGCAATGGGGAAAGGATTCCCTGTTTAATAAATGTTGTTGGGAAAACTGGCTAGCCATGTGCAGAAAGCAGAAACTGGACCCCTTCCTGACACCTTACACTAAAATTAACTCCAGATGGATTAAAGACTTAAACATAAGACCTAACACCATACAAGCCCTAGAAGAAAATCTAGGCAGAACTATTCAGGACATAGGTGTAGGCAAGGACTTCATGACCCAAACACCAAAAGCATTGACAACGAAAGCCAAAATAGACCAATGGGACCTAATTAAACTCCACATATTCTGTATGGCAAAAGAAACAGTCATTAGAGTGAATCGGCAACCAACAGAATGGGAAAAAATTTTTGCAGTTTACCCATCTGATAAAGGGCTGATATCCAGAATTTACAAAGAACTAAAACGGATTTACAAGAAAAAAACAAACAAGCCCATTCAAAAGTGGGCAAAGGATATGAACAGATACTTTACAAAAGAAGACATACATGAGGCCAACAAACATATGAAAAAATGCTTATCATCACTGGTCATCAGAGAAATGCAAATCAAAACCACATTGAGATACCATCTCATGCCAGTTAGAATGGCAATCATTAAAAAATCTAGAGACAACAGATGCTGGAGAGGATGTGGAGAAATAGGAACACTTTTGCACTGTTGGTGGGAGTGTCAATTAGTTCAACCATTGTGGAAGACAGTGTGGCGATTCCTCAAGGACCTAGAAATAGAAATTCCATTTGACCCAGCAATCCCATTACTGGGTATATATCCAAAGGATTATAAATCGTTCTACTATAAGGACATGTGCACACGAATGTTCATTGCAGCACTGTTTACAATAGCAAAGACCTGGAACCAACCCAAATGCCCATCGATGATAGACTGGACAGGGAAAATGTGGCACATATACACCATGGAATATTATGCAGTCATCAAAAACGATGAGTTTGTGTCCTTTGTAGGGACATGGATGAACCTGGGAAACCATTGTTCTCAGCAAACTGACAGAAGAGCAGAAGATCAAACCCCACATGTTCTCACTCATAGGCGGGTATTGAACAATGAGAACACATGGACACAGGGAGGGGAGCACTACATGCTGGGGTCTGTTGGGGGGAAATAGGGGAGGGACTTTGGGAGGTGAGGAGTTGGGGATAGATAGCAAGGGGAGAGATGCCAGATGTAGGTGATGGGGAGGAAGGCAACAAATCACACTGCCACGTGTGTACCTATGCAACAATCTTGCATGTTCTTCACATGTACCCCAAAACCTAAAATGCAATAAAATAAACGGAAAAAAAAAGAATACAATACAGCCTTGTTAACAATGTTCGCATTGTTGTCTATTAGTTCTTCAGATCTCATTCATTCTGCATAAATGAAACTTTGTATCCTTGACCAACATCTCATTATTTGCCCCTCCCCCAGCCCCTCGCAGCAGCATTCTACTCTGTATTTCCATAAGCTTGACTGTTTCAGATTCCACATGTAAGTGAGATCATGCAGTATTTGTCTTTCTGTGTCTGGCTTATTTCACTTAGCATAAGGTCCTCCGTGTTTATCCATGTTGTCATAGATGTCAGGATTTCCATTTATTTTAAAGGCTGAATGATAGTCCATTGTGTGTGTGTGTGTGTGTGTGTGTGTGCGCATGTGCACTCGTGTGTGTGCGCCACGTTTTCCTTATTCATTCATCTGTTAATGGATAGTGGGATTATTTCCACATCTGGGCTATTGTGAATAGTGCTGCAATGAACAGGGGAGTACAAATACCTTGAAGACGTACTGATTTCCTTTCCTTTGGATATATAGCCAGAAGCTGGATTATAAAGTAGCTGTATTTTTGCTTATTATTATTATCATTTTTGTGTGAGCCAAAGATTGATTTCTTCATTTCTTGCATTTGAAGTACTCTTCGATGACATCTTTGGCCTGAGACTCCTTGTCATAATCCTTAACTAATACACAGCTGCAATTAACCACTTTTTAGGGCTTCCCCTCTCTGTCAGTTTTACAGGGGCCGACCCATTCCCCTAGTTTCTTGTCTTCAACCTTAATTAGGTTGATTTGGTGTTCAGCACAA
Organism: Sapajus apella; assembly: GCF_009761245.1. Classification (NCBI taxonomy): domain Eukaryota; kingdom Metazoa; phylum Chordata; class Mammalia; order Primates; family Cebidae; genus Sapajus; species Sapajus apella. The sequence goes on along the minus strand of NW_022437098.1, from coordinate 1,974,290 downwards.
AGGGCCTCCATCAACTTGACATACATGGGCTCATCACAGTTGGATGGGCTTGGCATTTGTCTAAGTCTTTGGGAGTCTCGTGAATTCCACGTGCTAGGCCATCGTGGATAAGGGCGGTCTTCAGCACCTCTTGTAAAGTGGTATTAATGTGCGTTACACCTCCAGCAGCAATGCCTTCCTCGGCCATGGTGGTGGGTGACGGGTGAAGCCGAATCTTGAATGCACCCAAGCTTCCACCTCTGCACGACGTGGTGGTGGCAGGGAAAGAGCATATTTTTGATTATCTGAAGGAACTTCCATACAGTTTTCCATAATGGCTGTACCAATTTATATTCCCATCATCAATGTACAAGAGTTCCCTTTTCTTTGCATCCTCACCAATACTTACCTTTTGTCTTTTTTATAGTAGCCATTCTAACGAGTGTGAAGTGATAGGTCACTGTGGTTTTCATCTGCATTTCCTTGGTAATTACAGATATTGGACATCTTTTGATATGCCTACTGACCATTTGTATGTTTACTTTTGAAAAATGTCTATTTGAGTCCTTCCTCCTTTTTAAAAATCAGTCTGTTTGTTTTGTTTTGCTATTGAGTTTTATTAGTTGTTTACATATTTTGGATATCAATCCTCTATCAGATAATAGTTTGCAAATACTGTATTCTTTCCGTAGGTTACCTTTTCACTCTGTTGATTATTTGCTGTGGGGATGCTTTTTAGTTTGATGCAATTTCGATTGTCTACTTTTCATTTTGTTGCCTGTGCTTTCAGTGTCATATCTAAAAAATCATTGCCCTGACCAACGTCAAGAAGTGTCTCCCCTGCATCTTCCTCTAATAGTTTTGTGTCTTTAGGTGTTACAGTTAAGTCTTTAATTCATTTGGGGTAGATTTGTGTAGACGATGTGAAATAAGCTCCACTTTCATTTTTCTCCATGTGGATATATAGTTTTCCCAACACCATTTATTGAAGAGATTATCTTTTCCTAATAGTGTGTTCTTGTCACCTTTGTTAAAAATCAGTTAGCCATAGATGCGTGAATTTATACTCAGGCTCTCTATTCTGTTCCATTGGTTGAAATGTCCTTTTTTAATGTTAGTAAAACATTCTGCTTTGATTACCATAGCTTTATAATATATTTTGAAGTTAAGAAGTGTGATACTTCCAGCTTTGTTCTTCTTGCTCAAGATTGTTTTGGCTATTTGTGATCTTTTGTGGTTCCATATGAATTTTTGAATTTCCTTTGTTTCCGTAAAAAGCGCCATTGAGATTTTTGATAAGGATTGCATTGAATTTGTAGGTTATTTTCAATAGTATGCACGTTTAAACAATATTAATTCTTCCAATCCATGAACACAGACCTCTTTCCATTTCTCTGTGTCTTCTTTCATTTCTTTCATTAATGTTTTATAACTTTTAGTGTACAAGTCTTTTACCAGTTTATTCCTAAGTATTTTCTTCTTTTTGTTACTATTGCGAATGACATTGTTTCCTTCCTTCCTTCCTTCATTCCTTCCTTCCTTCCTTCCTTCCTCCCTCCCTCCCTCCTTCCCTCCCTCCCTCCCTCTCTTCCTTTCCCTCCCTCCCTCCCTCCCTCCCTTCCTTCCTTCCTCACTCTCTCTCTTTCTTTCTTATCTCAAGATCTCACTCTGTCACCCAGGTTGGAGTGCAGTGGTGTGATCATGGCTCACTGCAGCCTTGACTTCCCTATGCTCCATGCCCAGCTTATGTGACTCTCTTGTAGACACCGTATCACTGGATTTTATTTTTCAAGTCCATTCAACCATTCTATGCCTTTTGACTGGAGAGTTTAATTCATTTACATTTAACGTAATTGTTAATAGGTGAGGACTTAAGTATTGTCATTTTGTAAATGGTTTTCTGTCTGTTTTGTGGTTGTTTTTTCTCTCTTCCTCTTTTGCAGTTTTCCTTGCTTATTTCATGATTTTTTGCATTGATTTGCTTTCATTATTTTCTTTTTATCTTTTTTTGTATCTATTATTACTTTTTCTTCATTGTGATTAGCTTGAGGCTTACATAAAATATCTTATGGTTATAATGGTCTACTTTAAATCGATAACAATTTAATTACATACAAAAACTTGACAGTTTTACTCTCCCCTCTTTGTGTCGAAGTCCGCAAGGGTAAAAAAAGGCAGGTGTTGGTGGTGACTGAGGCTGCTGGAGTCATCCTGTTCTCCTTTTCTCCCATGGGGGACAGTCATAGCCAAGGGGATCCTTTTGGAGCCAAGGTGTGCCAGGCTAGGAGATGGGGTGATGCAGATAAAATGCTTTTCATGCTTTCCTTTGTGTCGATCCTGTTTTTGGGCTCTACTGAGTTGCTGAAATTTCTTTTTTGTAATCAGGACTTCTCCCAGAGCTATTTTATCGGTGGATAAATCTTAAATTGTGGGGAGTGTGGAGTAAAATATCATAGTTTGCCATCTTGCTGATGTCACTCTCAAAATAGAACTTTTCATTTTGAGATGATTGTTGCCTCATATAGAATTGTAAGAAATAATATAGAGAGATAACATATATTCTTTACCCAATTTCTCCTAAAGGTAACATCTTGCAAAGCTATAGTACAATATTACAATCAGGGTCTAAGCATTGATATAGTAAAGATACAGAACAATTCCATCACTGCAAAGATCCCTGTGCTGCCCTTTTGTAACCACACCCACTTTCTTCCTATTCCCATCCCTTCTTTAACCCCTGGGAACCACTGATCTGTTCTCTATTGCTATAATTTTGTCACTTCAAGAATGTTATATAAGTGGGATCACTATGTAAACTTTTTGGATTCCCTTTTCCCCCACCTAGCATAATTTTCTGGAGATTCACCAACATTGTTATATCCATAGTTTTTTCCTTCTTAGTGCTGAGTAGAATTCCATGGTATGGATGAACCATGGTTTATCTAACCATTAATCTACTGAAGGACATCCAGGCTGTTTCCAGTTTCTGGCTATACACATAAAGCTTCTGTTAACATTCATACATAGCTTTTTATGTAAACATAAACCTTTATTTTTCTGGGACAAAGGCTCAGAAGTGCAGTTGTTGGGTTGTATGCAAGTTGCATATTTAGTTTTCTAGGAAACTGTGAACTCTTTTCCAGAGCTGTTGTATTCCCTAGCAATGTATGAGTGATCCCTTTCTCCACATCCTCACTAGTTTTTACTTTAGCCACTAGTTTTTACTTTAGCCATTACGACAGTTGTGTAGTGATGTCTCATTGTGGTTTTAATTTGTATTTCCCTGATGGCTAATAATGTGCATATATACATATATATATTAATATATATTTATATATAATATGTGTGTGTGTGTATATATATATATACACACACACACACACACACACACACACATATATATATGCACACAGAGAGAGAGAGAGAGAGAGAGAGAGAGAGAGAGAGAGAGAGAGAGAGTCTTGCTTTTGTTGCCCAGGCTGGAGTGCAGTGGTGCAATCTCGGCTCACTGCAACCTCCACCTCCCGGGTTCAAGAGATTATCCTGCCTCAGCCTCCTGAGTAGCTGGAACTACAGGTGCACACCACCACTCCCAGCTCATTTTTGTATTTTTAGTAGAGATGGGGTTTCACCATGTTGGCCAGGCTGGCCTTGACCTCGTGACTTCAGGTGATCAGCCTGCCTTGGCCTCCCAAAATGCTGGGAATACAGGTGTGAGCCACCATGCCCGGCCTATACATATATTTTTAATTCACAGAGGGGTAAAGAAGAAAATGACAAAAGCCTACCGTCTCTTTGCCTAAATAACTCCTGTTAAAAGTAATGCAGGTGTAAGATTAGAAAATTCAAGCAGTACAGGAACGTGCAAAAAGAGAACTAAAGGCCTCTTCCCAATGCTACTTTTATCTTACCCCTCTGTGTAGAGGTAATCAGTGCTAAAATGTCTTGAGATTCTTTCAGAAAAAGTAAAAAAAAAATCTATAGTTACATGTTGGTATATAGATGTTGATAGTGTGATGATTGGCAGTTGTAGCAACAACAGCAACAAACCCAATGAAGTCCAGAGACGTCACGAAAAATGAGAGCTTTCCCTGTTGGCAGGTAGACCTGAGCAAGTTCCGTCTATCATGTGGGCTTTTTCTCTCTTCTTCATGGTTGAAGCTGCATCATAACACATACCTGTTCTGACTTGTGAGAAGGGAAGAAGGGGAAGAAATTATGGTACGCCCGGAGCTTTCCGGAATGGGTCTACTGACTTTCCTGTGGACAGAACTCAGTCCTGTGGCCAACCCAAGTGCAAGGAAGGCTGGGAAATGTCACTTATCCTGTACCCAGGAAAAGGAGAGAACAAGTTTTAGTCCCACCAGTGGTCTCTATCGGAATTTCTACCTCTGCTTAATTTTTGCCCACCGAGCACAAAAGGGATTCTACTTCACACAGCCACAAACCCTGTTCTAAACTTTGCCTTGTTTACTTAATAATAGAGCATGGAGATCTGACCACAGCAAAGGCATACAGATGGGCTTGATTCTGTTCAGTGGTTTCAGGATATCCCACCCTGTGCATGTACCATGTCTCTTTCATCAGCCTTTAGGAATGGACCCTAGGTGAATTTTCATTTTTAGTTTTGCAAATGATGCTGTAGATCACCTCTTTGAACATACATTCGAGCCTATATCCCGGGTTACCTCCCTATCAGTAAGACTGCTGGCTCAATGGGTATGTGAATTTAAGTATTGGATGTCATTGCCAAAATTGTTTTCTGTTTGATTATAGCAATCTGAAACCCCCCAAGAGGATTTCAGAGATCTTTTTCATTTTGCATAAAATCCTGTTAACTTTACTTCTTGTCACTCTGATATGTGTAAGCATGTATAATTCTTGGCTGTTATTGCCCAGGGAGTGCTAGGAGCAAAATACAAGATGAAAGGTTAGCTGACTTTCATACTCCACATCTGGGCCATTCTAGTGCCATCTCCCAATACCTGGGAGGGCAACGTCTGGGAGGCCTGCCCACCTTCAGTGTGGCAGATGGGGCAGTCAGGATTCTTCTGAAGATAGTGCTCCCAATAGCTTCAGGTAATGGCACAGAGTTGGCCCTTGGATTAAAATCACTTGGCTAGCTCTGTCTCAGATCAACCCAAGAAAAATAACCGCCTTGCCCTATTTTTGAATAACAGCATATGCTTACTTTGCAATATATGGCAGTGTTTTAGGCCAGTAAAGAAATTCTTCCTAATGTCTCGTCTAAATTCCTCCATCTGCACTCTCAGTATATTTTCTTTCATCTGGTCTTAAATGAAAACAGCAGCTTTTAATTACTTTTGTGCTCCTCTAGATTCATTCCTTTGTTCTTTGCTGCTTCACTTCAACCCTGCAACTTCTGATCCCAGCTTTGAATATCCTAAGTACATCGTAGTATGGCATGGCACCCGCGCCCCCACCGCCTGTGTTTGGGGAAGATAGATCAGCCAAGAGTGTATGTAATGCGTAGATACGGTTACAGAAATGATGAAATCACTTCTGCGTCTTTAATCACCCAGCTTAAGAAATAGAACATCACCAATGTCCTTGAAGCTGCCTGTATGCCGTATTTATGTTTACCCTCCCTCACCCCCACAAATGTAAAACACTTATTTTAATAATTTCCTTGCTTTTTAACAAAGTGGTTCTATTACATTTGCAAGTATGCCTAAATAATATGTTGGTTTTATTGCTTGTTTTACACTTAATGTAAATTGAGTCATATGTATTCCATAATCTGGTTTTTTTTTTTTTTTTGTTTTTTGTTTTTTTTTTTTTTTTTTTTTTGAGATAAGTCTCACTCTGTTACCCAGGCTTGAGTGCAGTGACACGATCTTGGCTGACTGCAACCTCTGCTTCTTGGGTTCAAGCGATTCTCCTGCCTCAGCCTCCTAAGCAGCTGGGATTACAGGCATGTGCCACCATGCCCAGCTAATTTTTGTATTTTTAGTAAAGATGGGGTTTCACGGCCAGGCGCGATGGCTCACGCCTGTAATCCCAGCACTTTGGGAGGCCGAGGCGGGTGGATAACGAGGTCAAGAGATCGAGACCATCCTGGTCAACATGGTGAAACCCCGTCTCTACTAAAAATACAAAACATCAGCTGGGCATGGTGGCGCGTGCCTGTAATCCCAGCTACGCAGGAGGCTGAGGCAGGAGAATTGCCTGAACCCAGGAGGCGGAGGTTGCGGTGAGCCGAGATCGCGCCATTGCACTCCAGCCTGGGTAACAAGAGCGAAACTCAGTCTCAAAAAAAAACAAAGATGGGGTTTCACCATACTGGCCAGGCTAGTCTCGAACTCCTGACCTCAAGTGATCCACTTTGGCCTCCCACATGTGCTAGGATTACAGGCATGAACCAATGCGCCC
>NW_022437098.1:1960922-1967818 GCF_009761245.1 Sapajus apella | reverse complement strand
GATCCTCCTACCTCATCCTCTTGAGTAGCCAGGATTACAGGTGTGTGCCCCCACGCCCAGCTAATTTTTGTATTTTTAGTAGAAACAGGGTTTCACCATGTTGGCCATGTTGGTCCTGACCTCCTGACCTCAGGATCTGCCTACCTCGGCTTCCCAAAGTGCTGGATTACGGGCATGAGCCACCACGCCCAGCTTTTCAAAGTTTTTGTGTCAAGTTTTCATGAGCCTCATACACTGAACAGAGGAATTTTACCTCTTTTTATTCTTTGAAAAGCATTGTATAATTTTGGAATTTTTTTTTTTTAAATGTTTGATAGAATCTATCTGTAAGACTATCTGTGGCTGCAGTTTTCTTTGTGGGATCGCTTATTAATTTATTATCATTCTCATATTATTATTGTTAATTTTTAATGGTGGTGGAACTACTTGGGTTAATTTTTTTATTGCACCAATTTTGGTGATTTATATTTATATAGAAATATATCCCTTTCACCTAAGTTTTTAAATTGATTGGCATAAAGTTTTTTTTTTTTTTTTTTTTTTGTAATATTCTCTTACTATGTTTCCAAAACCTAAGAAGAAATGAGTTGATTGTAAAGTCATCATCGAGTTCCGAAAATCACTGGGAAGGCTCAACAACCATTTCAGAAAATGAGGCAAGAGGGCAGGCAGATCACATGAGGCTGGGAGTTCAAGACCAGCCTGGCCAACATGGCAAAACCCTGTCACTACTAAAAATACAAAAATTAGTTGGGCGTGGTGGCATGCACCTATAGTCCCAGCTACTCGGGAGGTTGAGGGTGAGGCATGGCTTAAACCCAGGAGGCAGAGGTTGCAGTGAGCTGAGATCGCCTCTTTGCACTCAGCCTGGGTGACGGAGTGAGATTCTATCTCAAAAAAAATAAATAAATAAAAAAAGAAAAGAAAATGAGCAGACACGTGGAGAGGGAGGCAGTGGGGGCACAGCTAGGGTTGCCCCACAGAGCAGGTGGCCAGGATGTTCCCATTCATCTTCTCTGCTTTGCCTCTTCTTGCTGGATTGCTGGACCTTCTGTCACTCAGATGTTGGAAAATGTTGTTTCTGGAGCTTCTGTCACTCAGATGTTGGAAAATGTTGTTTCTGGAGCTCCTATTATGCAGATCCTGAAATCAGCCTTTATTTCTCTTTCTTTTTTTTCTCATAATTTCTATTTCTTTGTCCCTTTGCTTTTCTTTCTGCGAAAGAATTTCATCAATTGTAGCTTCTATCCTTTCAAATGAATGTTTTCATTTTTGATGTTTTCTTTTTCAGTTTTTTAAAATTAAATTTTTTTTTTTTTTTTTGAGACGGAGTTTCACTCATGTTACCCAGGCTGGAGTGCAATGGCGCGATCTCGGCTCACCGCAACCTCCGCCTCCTGGGTTCAGGCAATTCTCCTGCCTCAGCCTCCTGAGTAGCTGGGATTACAGGCATGCACCACCATGCCCAGCTAATTTTTTGTATTTTTAGTAGAGACGGGGTTTCACCATGTTGACCAGGATGGTCTCGATCTCTTGACCTCGTGATCCACCCGCCTCGGCCTCCCAAAGTGCTGGGATTACAGGCTTGAGCCACCGCGCCCGGCCAAAATTAAAATTTTTAAAGAAATTGAAAATTGTTTACATCTCTGAATTTTCATTTGTGGAACAGCCTATTCTTTTCATAGATGCAGTAGCTTCTCTAATTTCTCTGAAGGTATTTTTTTCTTCTTTTAGAAATGATTGGCTGGGCACAGTGGCTCATGCCTATAATCCCAGCACTTTGGAAGGCTGAGGCGGGCAGATCACTTGTGAGGTCAGGAGTTTGAGACTAGCTTGGCCAACATGGTGAAACTCTGTCTCTACTAAAAATACAAAAATTAGCTGGGTGTGGTGGCATGTGCTTATAATCCCAGCTACTCAGGAGGCTGAGGCAGGAGAATCGCTTGAACCCGGAAGGCAGAGGTTGTAGTAAGGCGAGGTTGCGCCACTGCTCTCCAACCTGGATGACACAGCAAGACTCCATATCAAAAACAAAAAGAAAAAAAAAAAAAGAAAGGTTGTCTCCTGCCTGGCACTATTTAACCAAGTTGCTCTTTCCCGAGTTTGTTTGGCAGTCTGTCTTTCAGGTTAGCTGCTGTTCATAAGCACTTCTTGTTGTCTGTTTCACTAGGGTGAGGTTAGGAACCTGCCTGGACTTTCCTTGTAGCTGTGAGTGTGATCAGGGTGTATTATAGGGTGAGAGGAGTCCTAAGCAAACATCTCAAGGTCTTTTCGTTGGTGTGGGTCAGATTCCCCAGAGAAAAACCATCTTACCTCCTGCCTGTAGAGTGAAGGCCACAGGCTGCTCTGGAATCAGCACATTAAGTACCCACTGCTTTATCTCCTCACTCTCAGAGAGGGCCCTGTCCTCCCTTCCTGGAGTGGAGAAGGCCATCGGGGTTGGTGACTTCTCACTCTGACCCAAGCCTCCTGAGTCTAGCTTCTCTGTCCCAGGTTCAGTACCGGCAGTGCCTGAGACTTCCGTGGATTTTACCTGTATACATTTTGTCAGTTCTCAGCTTAGCCTATTGCTGGTTTTGGATTTGGATCTTGCCCGTCCATTTTTCAGCAACAAAAGTTTTGTAGGCTGGGGCCAGCACGGTAGTTCATGCCTGTAATGTCAGCACTTTGGGACACTGAGGAGGGAGGGCAGCTTGAGGCCAGGAGTTTGAGACCAGCCTGGGCAACATAGCAAGACCCCCACCTCTACCAAAAAAAAAAAAAAAATTAGCCAGGCATGGTGGCGCATGCCTGCGGTTTCAGCTACTCAGGAAGCTGAGGTGGGAAGATCACTTGAGCTCAGGAGGTCGAAAGCTGCAGTGAGCCTAGACCACACCACTGTCTCCAAAAACAAACAATTTGGGATTGCTCTTGTCACTTTCCCCGTGGATTTATGTTTTCCTAGAAAAAAACCTAAAAGAGAAAATATATATGCGCACACACACACACACACACACACGCATATATATAATTTCCCTGTGGTTTAAAAGGATTTCGATAGGTAGAAAAATTAACTGTGTGTGCTCACTCTCCTCTCTTAACCCTTTTTCTATATTTTAAATCTTGGCTGTATCTCTAATTATGCTCATTTAAAATCCTCATATTATGTGCTGCTTATTCGTGTGCTCTCTTCTTTTCTTTGATCGATTCTGCTGTAGAGTTGTCAGTGTTATCAGTGTTTTCAAAGAGCCAACTTTCAAAGGAACGTCTTCTGCTCCTGTTCTGTGTTTAGACATGGCGCTTAGATCAGATGCATTATTTATGTGGTATACATAATTTGCATTCCTGCCAAATGTTTGTGTGTTTCATCCAACAATTATTAAAAAGGCAAAACGAAATCTCCCACTCTGATGTATTTTTCAATTCCCTTTGTAGTTTTATGTAAAGCTATTTTATTAAGTAATCCAGGATTACAATTGCTTAACTTCCTGGTAAATTTAGCCTTTTAACTTGTTTTTCTTTCTAGTAATATGTATCTGTTTTAATGCCTATTTTACTTGATATGAATAAATGTCTCTCTCTATATAAATGTCTCTCTTCTTTTCACTTTAACTTTTTCTTTTAGGCTAGTTCTTAAAAATATCATAAAGCCAGATTTTAAAAACCTCTTTTGATATTCTTTGTTTTTAGTAGAGCATGGTAGTATGTTTATTACATCATTTCTGAAATCTTGTAAACATTAGGATTATAGTATAACTGTTGTGGCCATTTAGCCAAACAGCTCAAAGGATCAAACAACATTTTACAGTCAGTGTCATAAGAGCACAATTCTCAAAGACATATGTTAGCACTTGTTAAAGCTTTATATTGACTTAGTGATGAAGGATCTAAGCAAGAAGACAAAAGATCTGAGTGATATGAGTGAACAGCTTTTAAGCAGTAGGGATTCTATAGTTAGTTTAAGAAGGAATGCAAAATGACATTGCTGCGTGTTAGACACCCAGTGGGCTGACTTTCTAAAGGCTATTGCTCGTGTCACCTGGAAGTCAGCTTCTCTTTCAAGCTATAATGTCCCAACAACCCCTCTGTTTCCAACTTCACTGGCTGAGAATTGTTAAATGAAGATTTGGTAACAGCAAAGTTACCTGCCCAAGGGTGTCAGGGGAGGTCAAGGAGGCTTATTAGAAAATATTCTAAGATGATACTAATTTTTAAAAACCCAAGCAGTCATCAGCTTGCGTTTTTTGAAGTTTGGAATAAAGTTTTCTTTAACAATTTAACCTAAAAATATAAAATTCTCTTGTCAGAATGTATGTGATTCTGGTCTTATTGCTAAAGCTAAGGGTAGCCTGAGCTAAAATATAAACTAGGTAGCTAAAGGCAGCTGTAAAATAAGCTTTTCTAGACAAGAAACTTAAATTTTGTAGCATGGCTATTGTAAAAGTTAGAATTGGCATAATTTACTTAATAAGTAGCAAATGACATACATACTACTTCCATCGAAATACAGGTCTGCCATGGAGGCAGAAGCAGTGTGGGGCTGGGCGCAGTGGCTCACCCCTGTAAGAGGCTAGGAGTTTGAGACCAACCTGGCCAACATGACGAAACCCCGTCTCTACCAAAAATACGACAAACAAACCCGGCAACAATAAAACGGGTCTACTCTGGTAGGCACACTCTAAGTTTTTCTGTTTTCCTCCCTTTCTGATCCTTTATCCCACTTTCTTTTTCTTCCTCTTCCTTCTCCTTCTTATTTGTCAAAGACATAGAGGACTGAGTTATTATCATTGATTCGTACAAAGTCCCTCTCTCATTTTATTTTCTTTCGTTCCCAGCCCCCTGTTTCTATTCGCCGTCTTCCCATATGCAACCTTCTTAATACGTCTGATGTGCATCTTTTTGTTTGTATGTATTTTTACAAAATGTTTATTGTTATGTGTGCATTTTTATGTCAATGTTTTACTAATCCATAGGTAGAACTAGTGTTTTTATATGCAGCTTGCAAAAAAAGGCTATTCTTTTTTTTTTTTTTTTTGAGACAGAGTCTTGCTCTGTCGCCAGGCTGGTGTGCAATACTGCAATCTCGGCTTATTGCAAACTCCGCCTCCTGGGTTCAAGCGATTCTTCCACCTCAGCCTCCCGAGTGGCTGGGATTACAGGCATGTGTCACCACGCCAGGCTAATTTTTGTATTTTTAGTAGAGATGGAGTTTTACCACATTGGCCAGGATGGTCTCGATCCCTTGACCTTGTGATCCGCCCACCTCGGCCCTCCAAAGTGCTGGGATTATAGGCGTGAACAACCGCGCCCGGCCAGAATGGCTATTCTTTTACTTATTTAAATTAATTAATTTTTAATTGGCAAATACAAGTCATATATATTTATTGGGTACAAAATGACATTTTAAAATATAAATACATTGTAAAATGACTCAGTCAAGCTAATGAACATATAAGTTACCTTATGTATCTATTGTTTTTGTGCTAAGATCACTTAAAATCTGTTCTCATCAATTTTAAAGAATATGAGACATTGTTATTAGCTATAGATGTACAGCATTGTTATTAACTGTAGATGTCATACATCTACAGTTAATACGACATATATACAGGCTGTATAATAGATGTCTTCAGCTTTTTTCCTATCTTACTTCCCATCAAAGGATACCAAAAAGAAATTTTGTATCCTTTGAGCAATGTCTTCCCAATACCCCCACCCCAGAAAGTGGCTATATTTGTTCTTGTGACTTATTTTTAAATCACAGACATGAGTTTGCCTCTGCTACACTGTAATCAAATTCGGTGCTCAATTGCCCAATATAAGGCAAACCAGTGCAAGCTTTGAGTGCAGCCATGAGATGGGAAAAGCAGGGCCAGGACGAAGGTGAGGCTTGCAAGGTGACCGTGAGCCTGAGAAAGAGCAGCTGCTTACATTGTGCACCCTGCGTGCTTTACTTGCCTCATCCTGGTTTCAGCCCTGGGGAAACATCTGGATCCCTGAGCCATCGCAGGGAGGGGCTGCCCTGGACTGCTGCATTACCTACAGAAGACATTGCCTGAGGAGAGTGAACGCCTCTTGTATGAAGCCCTGAGACTTGCGGCTAGTTTGTTAGTATGGTATTGCCCATCCTATCCTGCTTACTAGTCATAAAAGAGAGACAAATGGCCAAGAAAGCACAGTGAAGGGAAACTCAAGACAGCAGAAGCTAGTGTAACAAATCTGTGACCTTAGTAAATATGATGGTTACACTTACTGATGAATGGCAAATACTCAGACAGGGCTTAAAAATCCAATCTTGATTACAGAGAGGTTGAAAATAAAGGAATGGAAAAACATATCACGGAAAAGTGAAGACAAAAGGAATAAAGGAATAGAAAAAATACTAGGAAAATGAAAACAAAAAGAAAGGAAGCAATATTAGTATCAGAAAAAACATAATCCAAAACAAGAAATAATATTAGCTTGGTGAAAAAGTAATCGCAGTTTTGCCATTATTTTGATGGCAAAAACCAAGAGCGCTTTTGCATCAACCTAATCAAAGGAAAATATTCATATTGATAAATTTCAGATAATTAATATTGGGCATAATCTATTCCTGACAATATAAATTCAAATTATTGAAATGATAAAGAGATTAAAATAAAAGCAATTGGCCGGGCGTGGTGGCTCACACCTGTAATCCCAGCACTTTGGGAGGCTGAGGTGGGTGGATCACAAGGTCAGAAGTTTAAGACCAGCCTGGCCAACATGGTGAAAACCTGTCTCTACTAAAGATACAAAAATTACCCGGGCATGGTGGTGGGTGCCTGTAATTCCAGCTACTTGAGAGGCTGAGGCAGAGAATTGCTTGATCCCCGGAGGCAGAGGTTGCAGTGAGCCAAGACTGCGCCACTGCACTCCAGCCTGGGCAACAAGAG
>NW_022437098.1:1955941-1960822 GCF_009761245.1 Sapajus apella | reverse complement strand
CATCGGGGGTTGTTTATGACCATTCTGTTTTTAGGTGTCTCCTGAAACCTCGCAGTGGTGTTTCTTTTGCTGCCCTCACTCCTGTTGTCTCACTGATCCTTCCTAGGTGAAACAAAGCCCTTTGGTCACTTTCAGATGCAAACATGGTTTCACTTCCGGAGTTTCAGAACCAGTCACCTACAGTGGTCCAAATGCTGAACCTGTGATGGAAGTTACATCTCCCCTCCCCTCAGCTGGGACCTGCCGTGGACACCATGCCATCGGAAGACAGTGCCCTGGGGTTTTCTCTTTCCTGGCCTAGCACTTCTGCATTCTGTTGTTGCTAATTGAGATGTCTGAACCTACCCGAGTCTGAGGAGTTAGGGGGATGGGAGAGCATGGGAGGGGGGTCAAAGAGGGAGCATCAGGCAGGTCTATGTGTCTCCCTCTCTGGGTCTGGCAACTGACACCGACTCTTTCCCTGTGGGGCCCTTTTGTGGGTTCTCCCCATGGAGGTGCTGCTCATTGCTCTGCAGGACCTTGGCCTGGTGAATGCCCCCCATCCTGCATCAGCCTTCTTGGACCTGCTACCCAGCACTCTGTCTCCAACGTTGCTTCCTCCAAGGTCTCTGTGCTTTGAGATAGAAGTTTTGGGCCAAATGCAGTGGCTCATGCCTGTAATCCCAGCACTTTGTGAGGCTGAGGTGGGTGGATCACCTGAGGTCAGGAGTTTGAGACCAGCCTGGCAACACGGTGAAATCCCGTCTCACTAAAAATACAAAAATTAGCTGGTCATGGTGGCACATGTCTGTGGTCCCAGTTACTCGGGAGGCTGAGGCAGGAGAATCCCTGAACCTGGGAGGCCGAGGTTGCAGTGAGCTGAGATGGTGAATAAACACTCATATTTCTATGGCCTAAATCGAGTCTCGGCAGCAGGTCTAGCCCTTGGCAGCAGAAGGCTCCATCATCGGAGCAGCTGAGGAGTGACAATCTCCTGCTCATTAGGTTTTTCGGGGGTCTGGGTCAAAGATCGGTCCACAGTTTGAGCATAACGAGTAAGAAATAAACTTTAGTTGGGTTAAACTGCTGAGGTTTCAGTGTTAACTTGTTGTCACAGCATTACCTATCCTATCTGAACTAATTTAGGCAAAAAAGGAAGGGGGAATAAAAAACCAGGACGCACAGTGAACATACAACCTGAAACATGACAGGAAGTGAAGGCCCTCTCCTTTCCCACGAGGTGAGAGGTGGGCAATGATCCCTCCACACCCGACCCGAGGGAGATGAGAGTGCTATTCTCTTTACCTTTTTTTTTTTTTTGACAGAGTCTTGCTCTGTTGCCCAGGCTGGAGCGCAGTGGTGCAATCATAGCACACTGCAGCCTTGAACTCCTGGACTCAAGGGACCCTCCTACCTCAGTCTTCTGAATAGCTGGGACCACAGGCACGTCCCACCATGCCCAGATAATTTATTTATATTTTTTGTAGAGATGGGGGTCCCACTGTACTATCCAGGCTGGTCTCAAACTCTTGGTCTCAGGTGATCCTCCTGCCTCGGCTCCTCAAAGTGCTGTGACTACAGATGTGCGCCACTGTGCCCAGCCTCCCTCTTTATCTTGTTATCTGTCTTATGAGTGAGGGGTCCACTGGGGAAGGGCTCAAGATTCACATTCTAGTTCATTGATATTACTCCTTCTGAACAAAACCTGAGCTGCCTCACCTGACACAGGAAAGCCAACATCGACCCTGAGGTTTTGCAGTGAGGGAAAGGAGGGTGATGATTTTCAGGGCGCTGAGCAGGGAGGATAAGGCAGCTTCTGCCTAACAGCTGACCTCTCTAGCGGCTTACAAGCAACGGCTTTTAAAGGCGGCGTAGATTTCAGGAAAGCAGACGTTATAAGCAAAGTTGTAAATCAGTACGTAGACGTTATACATTGGTTTGACTGAAAAAGCCGGGATACCTTGAAGTGCGTGCTTGTAAGTCATAGGCGGATTCAGCAACTCCCTGGTTTCAATCGGTTAAGGAGCAAAGCTTTGTCTAAAATCTTGGGGTCCCCAGAAAGAAATGTTGAGGTCTGGTCTGTGGGCATAACTCTCTCCAGCCGTCAGGAAGATGTTTAGAACAAAACAGCGGCCATGCTGTGTCCTCAGCTGTCCCTTATCTGAGGTCTATGTGCCAGTGAACAGTATTTTCCATTTGGTGGGGAGTCCAGGTTTCTCAAAAACAACTTCAGAGACATGTGTTCATTTTTTTTTTTTAGATGGAATCTCGCTCTGTCGCCAGGCTAGAGTGCAGTGGCACGATCTTGGCTCACTGCAACCTCCGCCTCCAGGGTTCAAGCGATTCTCCTGCCTCAGACTCCCGAGTAGCTGGGACTACGGGTGTGTGCCACCACACCCAGCTAACTTTTGTATTTTTAGTAGAGATGGGGTTTCACCATGTTGGCCAGAATGATCTTGGTGTCTTGACCTCGTGATCCACCTGCCTTGGCCTCCCGAAGCGCTGGGATTACAGGCGTGAGCCACCGCCTGGCCTCAAATGCTGTCTTTAGTTTTTGCGGGGAACTAGCGTCTTGAGCTAGCCTCTGTGGCCATGATGTTAAGTGTTACTAGCTTTTTGCTCATTAGGTTGCTCATTTGCTTCCCAGGGCTAGCTAGGGGCCAGGAATTTTTCTGGAGGGACTAAGATGATCCTTTATTTCATGCTGGTAGGGGTGGCAGTGGTCAGCGGGCTTCTATGAGGGGTCTCTGCTCCATCTTGTTCTTTTGTGCTGTTTCTGCTCACATTTCAGACATTAAATGTGTGGGTATTTTTCTCCTTACACCAGTCAATTCTCCAACTCTCTTGACACAACCGGATGTCCTCCAACTCAATTCATTTCTAACACTACCCAGAGTTAGCACAGATCACACAGGTTAGGGCCCTGTCCCACTAGACTGCCCTCATGCCCTTGGGATCCCAGTCGAAAGTCCCAGGTCTCCTGGACTGTAAATCAGGGATTCCCACAATCCCCTCCTTGGGTTCAGGACTCTGCTCTGATGGCTCACAGAGATCAGGAAGGTACCTTACTTACTGTTACCAGTCTATTATCAAAGATACAGCCCAGGAGTGGCCGAACCACAGAGATGCATAGGGCCAGGTGTGGGGAAGGGCTGGAGCCTCCATGCCCTCTTTGTGGGTACCGCCTCCCACTGCCTCTGTGGGTCTGCAGCCTAGAAGCTCCCTGAACCCTGTCGCTTAGGGGTTTTGATGGAGGTTTTGTTACACAGGCATGGTTGGTTAAGTCATTGACCATTGGAGATCAACTCCATCCCTAGCCCCTCTTCCCTCATCGGAACAAAGAGGGAGGTCAGGAGGTGGGGCTGAAGGTTCTAACCCTGCAATCACACAGCTGGTTTCTCTGGCAACCAGCTCCCGTCCTGAAGCTCTCTAGGGGCCCTCAGCCACCAGTCATCTCATAAGCATGCAATCACTGCTGAAGAACTAACTCACACAGCCAAATCCCACCTGTTCCACAGACACCTATGGAAATAAATTTAAAAGGTGCTTCCTAATAGGCCATCTGCCTCCTGTTGAGACTGCTGATGTTGTATACATGAGAGGCTCTTACAAAGCAGTAAGAAACAGCAACAATAACAACAAAAACACACTCTTATCACTGAAGGTTCCAAGGATCTTAGAAACTTGTCTCGGGATCGGGGGACCGAGACCAAACACTGTAACAAATATCATTCCTATCAATCAGGAAATTAGGAAATTATAAGGGTATTAGGAGCTTTGTGCCAAGAACAAAGTACAAACATCAAGTATATTCATTGTTTTCTTACAATATCACAGTTTTTTCTAGGTTCTTCCTCCGAAATCCTTTTGTGATCTAATGTCTATTGGGTCTTAGCACTTCTATTGAAACCTGTGATGTAACATCTTACTACATAAATAAGAAATAATTAAGGCCATGAGGAGTTTGAATAGCCTATCATACTCGTTTAACAAATATCGGGTAGGGCATTTGGTAAATCTCAAGTTTAGTTTAATAGACAACTATTTGTAAAACTGGGTCGCCAACAAAGATTGTATATACATTCCTGAAGGATTGAGCCATTCATAAAAACGGTCTGCTCACTAGGCTACAGAGGAAACTGTGAGTGATTCCAAACATCGAAAGACATACCATTACATTCATTGACCACCATGCAGTAAAATTAAAAGTCATGTTAGAAAACGACATCCATCCCCACCTATACTGAGAAAGTACTCTCCAGCGTACTTCTAAGATTACAGAAAAAATAAAAGTGGGTACTCTCATGAATTGTGGCCAACGTGCTATGCAGATGAAAACTTTTGGCTTTAAATGCATCTGTCGGAAAATAAGAACGATTACAAATACATTTAACTCCCAAGAAACTCTAGAAAAGGAATAATGAAAAAATCCAAAAGAGACACAAGGAGGAAATGAACAGCGAACAAAAAATGATGATATAGAAATCACAGGAAGAGATGGAATTGATCAGTTTAAACCAAACCAAGCAACCAAAACCAATTCTTTAAAAATGCCAAATAAGAGACAAATCTTTGAAAAATCTTAAATTAAAACAAACAAACAAAAAAGAGGCCAGGCTGATGCCTATAATCCCAGCACTTTTTGAGGAGGAGGCAGGACAATCCCTTGAAGCCAGGAGTCTGAGACTAGTCTGGTTTTTGTAATGAGATCTCATATATACAAAAAATTAGAAAATTAGCCAGGAATGGCGGCACACACCTGTAATCCCAGCTACTCAGGAGGCTGAGGGGGGAGGATTGCTTGAACCTGGGAGCTCAAGATGACAGCAAGTTCTGATCTAGCTACTGCACTCCAGCCTGGGTGACAGAGTGAGATGCTGTCTCAGGAAAAAAAAAAAAAAA
>NW_022437098.1:1952508-1955841 GCF_009761245.1 Sapajus apella | reverse complement strand
CAGAACTGCGATAGAGAAAGAGCTTAATTCATGCCGAGCCTGCTGAATGGGAGACCACAGGAATGACTGGTGGGCTTAGGTGGAACCATCAGTCATCAGAAATGCAAAAAAACCTGAGAAGACATCTCAAAAGGCCAATCTTGGCTTCTATAATAGTGATATTATCTGCAAGAGTAACTGGGGAAAGTTGCCCTGTCTCGTGACCTCTGATATAGTGATGGGTAACCCTTTATGTCAACGCCTTAGCAGAATTCAGACTCCTCTCCCTAGCCTGGTGGCCTTTCATTAGCTTTACCAAGGTGTTTGAGTTTTGGGAAAGGGTTATTACAATTTAAATTATAAATGAAATGTCTCCCCAAGTTAGCTTGGCCCAAATCCAAGAATAATTAAGGACGCTCTGAAAGCTTAAAAGGAAGATAATGGGTGGGTTAGATCAGATCTCTTTCACTGCCACGACACTCTCTTCAAAAAAAAAAAAAAAAAAAAAAAAAAAAGTGGGACTTTCAGTTTTCAAACTGGGAAGCTCCCAGGACAAGTTGATCCCATACATGTTTTATACATTATCTAGACAGATTAGCATGACTCAAATACCAAAATGGGACAAGGGCAGCATCAGAGAAGTATGATCCGATTTAAATATTTGCAAACGGAACCCAGCGGTTTATTAAAAAAGTAATTCGGAAAAAAAGAACAGATGTAAATATTCTTAAATTGATAACGGACATCTACCGGCAGTGGCAGGAAACATGCTTGCATCCTGAGACACATTGTAAGAGTTCTCAGGGCGGTGGGGAGCAAGGCAAGTATGTCTGCTGTTACTGCAACTGCTTAACATTGTATGGGAGGTGTCAGCCAAGAGGAAGAGGCCGAAATATGCAAATATTGGAAAGAAAGGGACAACACTGGATTCTTTGTAGAGAATAGTATTATCTATGATGCAAACCAAATAGTGATGAACAGATTATCGGAATAAATCGAATTCAGCGAGGTGGCTGTATAAAGAGCTCCTATTCCCATTAATAACAAATTCGACTATACAGAAAAATAGGTAACACGATCGAGGGCTTCTTACGTGCCAGGTTTTCTGCCACACACTTTTAAATGTATTCTCTTCTATGATCCCACAATTGACTTGTGCTGACAGGAATAAGTGGTGGAGACGGGAATTGAACCTACGTATTTAATCCTGAAGTCTTCTATCCAGAATAATTCAGGTCACTATGGCTGTGAATAAACATAAGATCTGGGTGGCAGCAGCAACTCAACGTCCACCTACATCCCTACTCTCTCTTCTGTAGGGTGGAGTTACAGCTGGTGAGTGGCTCTCAGCAGGGCGCTTCCCAGGCTCCTTGACACCAATGTGGGGCCATGCGACTCATTCTGCAAATGAAAGCAAGCAGAAAGGATGCTGGTCAGTTCTTAATCAAGTTGGTTAACAGAAGGGCATATCTTCTCCATGCTCTTTAAATCCTGGCACTAGCTGGATGGCAAAGCCCAGGGTAAGCTCAGAGACCTAGCGGTAAAGATGACAAACGCTTTCTCGGCCTTGGGTCCTGAGTGGGTTCCCACATGTGAAATAGGGTCTGCTACGTAAGACAGAAACAGACTTCCTTTGTGTTAAACTGCTGAAATTATAGAGTTGTTTTTTACAGCAACTAATATTATCCTAATTAACACACCCCTAACAAGAAAAGTCCAGGATTTACATGAAAAAACTTCTAAATGTTTAGAAGGCTATATGAGACTTGAAAAAAATGGATACTATAATACACTTATGGATAAGATTCCCGCAAAGATATAAATTTTCCCCTAACTATCCCACCTTTAATACTTGTCTAGACTATGTTGTCATTTATTTGGAAGATTAAACAAAGAAGATGAAACGCAACTTTGGAAGAGAATAATAAATGGTAGGAGCTCCTTAACATTGTATAAGAGGTGTCAGCTGGCCGGGCGCGGTGGCTCACGCCTGTAATCCCAGCACTTTGGGAGGCCGAGGCGGGTGGATCACGAGGTCAAGAGATCGAGACCATCCTGGTCAACAAGGTGAAATCCCGTCTCTACTAAAAACTACAAAAAATTAGCTGGGCATGGTGGCGCGTGCCTGTAGTCCCAGCTACTCAGGAGGCTGAGGCAGGAGAATTGCCTGAACCCAGGAGGCGGAGGTTGCGGTGAGCCGAGATCGCGCCATTGCACTCCAGCCTGGGCAACAAGAGCGAAACTCCGTCTCAAAAAAAAAAAAAAAAAAAAAGAGGTGTTAGCTAAGATAATGAGGCCAAAATATGCAAATATTAGAAAGCCATCAAAGGCTAATGGAAGGTTATGATTAAATCAGAAGTGACCCTGGCGTGGAGACTGATCAATAGGTCAGTGGAACAGAACTGATAGACCAGAAACAGCCCCAGGCACACGTAAGAATTTCGCAAACGACCAAGTCAACATTTTAAGTGTGAAATGATGGACAAAGTGGAGACAGTTGTTGAGACGACTGGGCGCCCAATTTGAAAAAAATATTGTGGAAGAATTTCAACCTCATACCATTCTCAACAATAAACTAACAAAAAAATGGATACAGAAAAACGTGTCTCCTTGAAATTAAGGAAAATCATAAAGAAAATATAAAACAAGGAAAGCACTCACAAATTTGATAACATTACAAGTGGTATAAAATGTATGACAAGGGCACCAGAAACAAAGTAGAGAATACTTGCTTGTACATAGCAGGCAAGTAATCAATACCTGGGATATATATAACTTCTACAAATTGATAAGAAAATAATAAGTTACTCCATAGAAGAACGGGAAAGGGTTATGATGTACTGGTAATTCACACAACATACCAAATGGTGCTCAGCTCCACTGATAATTGGAGAAATGCAAATTAAAAAAAAAGGGACTGGGTGTGGTGGCTCACACCTGTAATCCCAGCACTTTGGGAGACTGAGGTGGGAAGATTACTTGAGCCCAGGAGTTCAAGACCAGCCTGGCCAACATAGTGAGACCTCATCCTTACAAAAAATAAAGAATTAGGCCGGGCGCGGTGGCTCAAGCCTGTAATCCCAGCACTTTGGGAGGCCGAGGCGGGTGGATCACGAGGTCAAGAGATCGAGACCATCCTGGTCAACACGGTGAAACCCCGTCTCTACTAAAAATACAAAAAATTAGCTGGGCATGGTGGCGCGTGCCTGTAATCCCAGTTACTCAGGAGGCTGAGGCAGGAGAATTGCCTGAACCCAGGAGGCGCAGGTTGCGGTGAGCCGAGATCGCGCCATTGCACTCCAGCCTGGGCAACAAGAGTGAAACTCCGTCCCAAAAAAAAAAAAAAAAAAAAAA
>NW_022437098.1:1913686-1952408 GCF_009761245.1 Sapajus apella | reverse complement strand
AAAAAAAAAAAAAAAAAAAAAAAAAAAAAAGAATTAGCCAGGCATGGTGGCGCACATCTGTAGGCCCAACTTCTCTGGAGGCTGAGTCGGGGGAGAATTCCTTGAGCCCGGGAGTTCACTGCACCTGCCTGGACAACAGCATGAGACCCTGTCTCTAAAAAACAAACGAACAAAAGCAAGAAAGGGATACCATCAGATTGGGAAAACCATCAAGTTGGGAAAGGTTGCTCATGTCAAATATTGGTGCGAGTGTGGAGAAATGGCTCTAATTGTATTTTTGATAGTATAGTTTTAAGAGACGGCAATTTGGCAACACTGTTATGTATTTATTTTGAGACGGTCTCACTCTGCCACCCAGGCTGGAGTGCAGTAGTGTAATCACGGCTCACCGCAGTCTCAGCCTCCCAGGTTCAATTGTTTCTCCCACCTCAGCCTCCTGAGTTAGCTGGGACTACGGGTTGTGCACCACGAGGCCCAGCTGATTTTTGTATTTTTTATAGAGACAAGGGTCTCTCAGGTTTTCCAGGCTGGTCTTGAACTCCTGGGCTCAAGCGATTCCCCTGCCCCAACCTTTCAAAAGTGCTAGGATTACAGGTGTGAGCCATGGTGCCCAGCCTGGTAATATCATTAACACTTAAAAAGCACTCACCCTTTGACACAACAATTTCACTTCTTCTGTCTACTGTAAGAATTAATTTACTCATATATACAAAGAGCTATATACAAGGGCTTTTACTGTAGCGAGAATGGTAATAGGAAAACTTGAAAACAACCTGAGTGCTCGTTCAAAGGTGAACTCTGGAATACCACTGGCAAGACAAAAGAATCAAGTGGTTCTTCATGGGTTGCTGTGGAAATAGATAATGATTCTTAGAGATAAAATATGTCCTTAAGTTAAAAAGAATATTGCAGGACACTGCTTATAATGTCATTTATATAGGATTAAAGAAAACCCACAAAACGAACCTTTATTCTATGTGTGCCTACATACGCCTGCAAATGTTGAGAAAAAGTTAGAGAAGTCTCAACAACAGAGTAAAGTTGGTGGGAGCCTGGGGTGGGCGGGGAAATGGGCGGGGGCAGCCTTGGAGACATTTTTTCTTTGACATTGTTGGAATCTTTTACAATGAGAATGTATTTGTACGTACAATAGTATAATCTAATACATCCAAACAGAAAAAGATGAAAATCCTGAAGCTTCCACCCCGGAGATTTTTACTGGGATGGTGTATTATTTCGTTCTCACACTGCTGTAAAGAATATCTGAGACAGGGTGATTTAGAAAGAAAAGAGGTTTACCTGGCTTGCAGTTCCGCAGGCTGTGCAGGAAGCATGATGCTGGCATCTGCTCGGCTCAAAGGCCTCGGGAAACTGACAAACGGCAGAAGGCGAAGGGGGAGCAAGCGCTTCACAGGGCTGGAGCAGCCGGCAGACAGCGGGGAGGTGCCGCCCGCACTGGGCGCGATCTCAGCTCACTGCAGTGTCCGCCTTTCGGCTGGAGCGATTCTCCTGCCTCAGCCTCCCGAGTAGCTGGGATTACAGGCATGTGCAACCACGCCTAGCTAATTTTGTGTTTTTGATAGAGACGGGGTTTCTCCACGTTGGTCAGGCTGGTCTCGAACTCCCAACCTCAGGTGATCTGCCCGCCTTGGCCTCCCGAAGTGCTGGTTGCCACGCACTTCTAAACTACTAGATCCTGATATGACTCACTCTTACCACGACAGCATCTGGGAGATGGTGTTAAACCATGAGAAACTGCCCCCATGATCCAATCACCTCCCACCACCAGGACAGCATCTGGGAGATGGTGTTAAACCATGAGAAACTGCCCCCATGATCCAATCACCTCCCACCAGGCCCCACCCTCAACGCCGGGGATTACAATTTGACATGAGGTTTGGGTGGGAACACAGATGTAAACCATATCAGATGGCTTGGTGGGAATCCGTGTGCTTTTTTTTTTGACCTCTCCTTGGGTGATTCTGAAGCTGTGGGCCATAGAGAATTACTGGCTATTGGAGACTATGTGATGTAGACCATAATTCAGCTTCTTATGTGTTTTCTATAATATGTAATTTTTTTTTTTTGAGATGGAATCTTGCTCTGTCAGCCAGGCTGGAGTGCAGTGGTGCAATCTCCACTCACCAAAACCTCTACCTCCTGGGTTCTGGCAATACTGTCTCAGCCTCCTGAGTAGCTGAGATCACAGGCATGCGCCACCACGCCCAGTTAATTTTTTTCTTTCTTTTTTTTTTTTTTTTTTTTTTTGTAGAGACAGGGGATTTCACCATGTTGGTCAGGCTGGTCTCGAACTCCTGACCTCAGGTGATCTGCCTGCCTTGGCCTTGCAGAGTGCTGGGATTACAGGTGTGAGCCACCATGTCCAGCCTACAATATGTAACTCTTTAAAATTACAGCGTAGTGCTTGTTTCCGCAACACAGATACTAAAATTGGAACCATACAGAGAACATTAAGCATGAGTTCCCAAGGATAACACAGAAATTTGTAAAGTATTCCACATTTTTGTTAAGATGGTAGATTTTGTTATGTGTATCTTACCACAATTAAAAAAAAAAACCAGTATGAATCATTTGACTGAAACCACAGACACAGATTCAATAAACTGGGGACTTTGTCACTAATTCAAATGTCATCAGTCTCTAAAGGAATGTTGGTTTTTCCTTTTGCCTTTCAGGAAAAACTCTAACTTTTCTTACTGGCAGCAGTTTTAGGTACGGACACACCTCCAGCAGCCTGTGACCCCCAGTGCTCTACCTTTACGTGTCCCCGTGGAATCTCTCTGGCAACTCCGTGTGAAGCACACAGCTCCACGCCCTGCCACGCAGCCCTTGAAGGTCCAGGTGTTAGCCACTCTGCAGGGTCACTCTGCTGACCTCATGGGACGTGTCCAGCTCTTCACCCTCTGCTCCATGTCCCGTCCCATTTTTTCTTCTATTGGGAGTCAGAAAACAGGAAGAAAGGTCTCAGGTCGAGTGAGCCACAGGAAGGATGTCCGTGTGGATAGGAAGCAGCTTAAAAGTTGGGGTGGCCAGGCGCGGTGGCTCAGGCTTGTAATCCCAGCACTTTGGGAGGCTGAAGTGGGCAGATCACATGAGGTCAGGAGTTCGAGACCAGCCTGGCCAACATGGTGAAACCCCGTCTCTGCTAAAAATACAAAAATTAGCTGGGTGTGCCAGTACATGCCTGTAATCCCAGCTACTTGGGAGGCTGCGGCAGGAGAATTGCTTGAACCTGGGAGGTGGTGGTTGTAGTGAGCCGAGATCGTGCCACTGCACTGTAGCCTGGGCGACTGAGAGAGACTCCCTGTCAAAAAAAAAATTGGGGGGCAGAAACACTACTTTGATTATGGCATGCTGCCCCACCCCCTGCTATATAAGGTATAGCATAAAGTCCCCAGTATTTTAAATTCTGATGCACAGCTGAGCCCATGAATTTCAGAGAAGCACTTTAAGTTTATGGGCCTGGATGAGCAAAGCACTTAGAAAAGTTCCACTTTGGGAGGCCGAGGCGGGTGGATCACGAGGTCAAGAGATCGAGACCATCCTGGTCAACATAGTGAAACCCCGTCTCTACTAAAACTACAAAAAATTAGCTGGGCATGGTGGCACGTGCCTGTAGTCCCAGCTACTCAGGAGGCTGAGGCAGGAGAATTGTCTGAACCCAGGAGGCGGAGGTTGCGGTGAGCCGAGATCGCGCCATTGCACTCCAGCCTGGGTAACAAGAGCGAAACTCCGTCTCTAAAAAAAAAAATAAATAAAAGTTCCCGGCACACAATAAACACATAACAAGCGTTCACTCCTATCATCATGGCTCTACTAGTCAGCCTGGCCCATGGGGCTGTGCTGTTCCTAGCCCAGAAAGCTTTGTCACCTTCTGCACACTTAAACCCAGGAGAGGAAACCACGTCACCCCTCCAGTATGCACACAGCCTTGGGACCAAGTCCCCTTAAAACAAGCCCTCCCTGTCTGCTCATTGTCCTTGTCTTTTTTGATTTTTCACTCCCACTCTCAGCTAGCAAAACGTGGACTCGATGTTGTGCTTATTAGCCGGACGCTGGAGAAACTACAGGTCATTGGCGCAGAGATCGGTGAGTGACCCCCTAAGTAAGGGAGAGGTATGTGGAGCCCACCAGTTGAGCCTGCCCCTGCTCTGCCTGTTGATGCACTTGGCGTCCCCACATCTGCTCTCAGAGCCTGGGACACCAGCTCTCCTGAGCAGCCCGGTTACAAAGCGGAGGGTGGCATAGGAGGTGTCAGCTTTCGTGCTCACTGGCTCTGGGGGCTGGGGCAAGCAGGAACCAACGGAGGCACAAATCAGTCCGCTTTCTCTTTTGCCTTGGTGCCTTCATCGCTAGATCAGCCCTGTTCATCCTTGAGGCCCGGCTGCCTGGTTGCTTCCACCACTCCCTCCAAAAGCACCATCTGTGTTTGGGACTCCCCTTCCCTATGTCTGTGCCCTGCTCTTGGCGGGAGGATAAGGGACAATGCCTACTGGTGTTTGTCAGATTTTAAAAACAATTTTGATCCAGGGTCGTCATGTATGGATGTGGAGGTTGTACACTGAACAACCCTGAGGCAACTTTTATATCATAATGTTTCATTATTATGATTCGCTGTGAAGTGTTCCTTGTAAATAATGATGATCATATAGCTTTTGGAACCTTTGAATTTTAATAATTATTAATTTAATAATGAATAAACTCTAACTCAAAGGGATGACACTTTAGTTATAGAGACTTGTGAAGACCATGGCGGGCTGTCAGGGGTGAGCCTTTTTTCCCTGGGGGAGATCTGGGACAGGAGGTAGGTGTGGGAAGTGCGGGCTGTGCAGTCACACTGCAGGGCGCCCGTGCCCTTGAACCGATGAATCCTGCTTTTGTTCTGTGTCTGGATATTAGAAGTAACTTTGATAAGGACCGAGACATTCTTCAGTGTTTGCCTCACAACGCTGAAATGTGCTTTTTATCATCCTTTTGAAAGGCAAGTAGCGTCTTTGAAACACCGTCCCTCCCAAACTATTCCTCACGATTGCTTGGCCCACAAATACTGGCTAACTCCAAAGCTAAAGTGGCTCACCAAGCCGTTGGTAGACTCCGGTTGTAGCTTTCACATCTGCGGGAAAACTCCTGCAGAAGGCGAGTTAACACACAGTAGTGGGCAGTGCACTGAACTTGGAGTGACCAGCGTGGATGCTCCTGGGTCAGTTCGCCTCCCTAAGCCTTTGTTCTCGCCTCTGGAAAATGAAGATCATAATGTCTACTTTAGAAGGCTGTAGGGAGGATGACCGTAAGACAGTGTATATGGAAATGCTGTGAATATAGAGTTGGAAGAGACATGACACTTGGGAGCAGAGGCAGCATCGCACCTTGCTTTTACAGCTGTCAGTCCAGGGGTCTCACACTTGAGCAAGCAGCAGAGTCACTCAGCGGTGTGTTAAGCAGGTGGCTGGCAGGGCCCCACCCACAGAGTTTCTGATGCGGTGGATCTGGGGTGGAGCCTGAGAATTTGCATTTCTGACAAGTTTTCAGTAACCCTGCTGCTGTGCTTTGTGGACTCCACTTTGAGAACTGCTGCATTAAATCTATCTTAATGCACAGACGTGTCCCTGTACCAACTCTTAGAGGCACGTAGAAACCACCATTAGCCAATCTCTTAGCACCTCCCAGCATTTACTCAGAGCCATCTCCCTTTTAGATTTGGGGCAATGGGCTGTCGTGAGTCTGCTCAGGTAACACAGGAGCACTGGGGTAACTCCATGGGCAAGGGGGCATTTGGATCTCTGATCATTAAAAAAACGGTTGTCTCTCATGCAGAGCAGACTACAGGGAGTAGTGTGAAGATTATACAAGCAGACTTTACCAAAGATGACATCTACGAGGACATTAAAGAAAAACTTACAGGCTTAGAAATTGGAATTTTAGGTGAGTAAATTGCAAGATGCAAAGCTTGCTGTAATACGTCAGTGAAATAACCTAGCACTGATGAGTGACACTTGATTATTTCATGGTAGTTTATACGCAATCCATGAGTATAGTATACTCATGGATTATAATATACTTAAAATATACAGTATTTTAAGCTGTAGCATTATGTTGAATATGAAAGCACAATTCTTCAAGAGGCATTACTGAATAAAAAAAACTTACATATGGGTTTGGAATGTATCAAACGTGCGTTTCACCCCCAACTATATTTTCTAATATGAAAATGAATTTTCTTCTATGGAACTGATGTTAACATTTGGCAGAAAAATAATCCCAGAAACATTAGCCTAAAGGAATTAGTTTAGCAAACAAACATTGCTGCTATTGCTCAATGAAATTGTCAGTATAGTTGGTGGAGAATTGACTCTTTCTTATTCAGAAAACAATATATTTTTCTGTAATGATTTATAGACAAGGTATTTTATGGCCAGCAGTGTGTATAGTATATATAGAAGAAAATAAAATTTGATTTATAAACCTTCTGCTGAATTTTTAAAATAATTACATTTATATATATAAAAGGGTAAAGCATATCGTTGCAGAAAAATTGGAAAGAACAGACAGGCTGATAAAATAAATATGAATCTCCTAAAATCCTAGTACTCCGAGATAGCATTTTGGTGCATATTTTTCTAATCCTACTCACACACATATTTTCAAAACTGGAATTATACATTTGCGCGGTTTTGTCATACGTGTTTTAAAAACTTACATCATGCACGCTCTCCCATGCCTTTAAAATTGTAAGCAGCCAGTTGTTAATGACTACACGCATTCCAACATATGACAAACTCATGATTCATTGAAGGTGTCTCTACTGATGGACTAAATTTTCCCTCCAATTTCCTCACGGTTATCCAATCATGCTGTGATGAACAGCCTTACATGTAAATCTTTTTGTCCATGTTTATTTGGGAAAATCTCCCACCTACTCTTCTGACATATTTTTTGTTTTGCTTCTTTCTGCCAGTCAACAATGTTGGAATGCTTCCAAACCTTCTCCCAAGCCATTTCCTGAACGCACCGGATGACATTCAGGTAGACTTTGCTCTCCTGGGTATGGATTCCTCTTACCCAGGTTCCGGGTCCCTTTGCTGGATAATCACTCAGGCCTGGGAAGGAGTGATGGAGGCAGGCATCTGGCCGAAATCCCTTACTGTATGTATTGAGGCCCCCTTTACTCTTCACCTGAGCACTTGATCCACAGTCAAGAGTACAGCTTTTCATGATATCTCTAGGATACAGACATCGTCCTCCTTCTCTGCACATCAGACTTCCCTGTCCATTTTCCCGTTCTTTTGGGACTCTGCACTCTGCTTTATAAAGGGTAATTCCGCCTGACAGATTCGCAGCTGTGAATACATATGGGAGAAGGCCAGCTCTTTGGCTTTCTCTGTCTCCCCAGGTGAAAAGATTTGCTTAACTTTCAGTGTGAGGGAAACACACGACACAAACTGTATGGCTGGAGGATTGTAAGTTCAGTGAGCTTGGCTCAGACGCTTGGCTGCCGTTGTTGGTCGTGTGTACGTTTTTAATGCATTTAACAGTTCTTGAAGGCACTAATTTTGACCCTTCCTCAGGCCCCGACCTTTGGAGTCACAGGGCTGCACCAGTCTGAACAGGTTCTCAAGCTTCCACTCCCCACTTCAGCAGGGATCCTGCGGTCCTATGTAAGCCCTGCATCCGCTGCATTGGGTTATAATGCCAGACTGCTTGGATGTTGCTGCACACCCTCACCACACCCCTCTCTGGACCACACACCTCCCACTTGGTCTGTCTCTTCCACACTCTGTTTCTCGCACAAGTCTGCATCTCTCCATTAAGCACGTTCTAGGGTTGTTCCTCTGCCTGTGTATGTCTGTGTTCGTGCTGGTGTCTGTGTCTGTCCTCTTTTCCTCTCTCTTTTTCTTGGTTGATTCTAGTAGTTTCTTTACGTGCCCTCCATAGCCCAGAACCTCTACCTTGTATTATACAACCATTTGCCTTTCTGTTCACCTAGACTCACACATGCCCAACCACTCTTCCTCCAGCTGGAAATGGAATAGCTCCTTCTGAAAAAGCATATCTATAATCCTCCAGGAATATAGTTCCAAGTTTTCCAGGAAACTTAATTGACATCTAGTCGAGATTACATAGGTACAGAATCGCAGAATGGGTGTCAGTTTTTCCCAATGCTAGTGCATACTTGCTGGAGGTCACTTAGGAGCCTGATTTGCAGGGTGAGTGACAAAACCGCTCAGCCATGCACTTTGGCCCGCTTCATGGTTCTTTAGCACCTACTACTTTCCGGGAGAATTGCTCTAATCATCCAGCTGATCTGTGGTTGTGATCATTTATTACAGAGCCTCATCCACTGTAACATCACCTCCGTAGTCAAGGTATGTGATCAATATGTGTGTGAAATGCATTAAAATGTAGTAGCTTTTGAAATTTGGTAACTCAGGAGAATTGTGCTGGTCTGCTATAGAAACAGGATTCTCTGAAATTGAACCAGACTTAGGTGAGAGGCCATGTCGTGGTTTTTTGTCTTGAACTAGTCTTCTTTTTCCTTTTTCTTTCTTTTTTTTTTCTTTTTTGAGACAGAGTCTTGCTCTGTCACCAAGCTGGAGTGCAGTGGCGCAATCTCGGCTCACTGCAACCTCCGCCTCCAGGGCTCAAGCGATTCTTCCGCCTCAGCCTCCTGAGGAGCTGGGACCACAGGCGCGTGCCACCACGTCCGGCTGATTTTTTTGTATTTTTAGTAGAGACGGGGTTTCACCGTGTTGGCCAGGATGGTCTCAATCTCTTGACCTCCCAAAGTGCTGGGATTACAGGCGTGAGCCACTGCACCCGGCCTTGAACTATTTTTCATCTAAAAAATACAGTAATGGATTCGACTCTCCCTTGGATCTGAATCCTATTTCTGCATTCAGTTTTGGCATCCTTCAGAACATACTAGGCTTGATGACACTGAAATGTATTCAGGATTCCAGTGCAATTTTAAAAAGAATGAGTATCTTCCTCGAATTTTATGCTTTGTAGATAGAGGAAAGCTCACTCAGGAAAACTAATGGGGGACCTGGGTTGGATTTTCTGGACTTCTGTTGTTCAATAAATATTTGTTGAATCAAAGTTTAAGTTCATCTGTGTTCTGGTCCCAGCACAGCTACTAATTAGTCGGACAGCGTTGGACAAGTTACATAGCCCCTTGAACTTGAGGTTCTGCATCTGCTATTAAAAGGCTGTGGATTGGCCTGGCATGGTGGCTCACACTCATAATCCCAGCACTTTGGGAGGCTGAGGTGGGTGGATCACCTGAGGTCAGGAGTTCGAGACCAGCCTGACTAACATGGTGAAACCCCATCTCTACTAAAAAATACAAAAATTAGCTGGGCATGGTAGTGGGTGCCTGTAATCCCGGCTACTCAAGAGGCTGAGGAAGGAGAATTGCTTGAACCTGGGAGGTAGAAGTTGCAATGAGCCGAGATCATGCCTTTACACTCCAGCCTGGGCGACAGAGCAAGACTCTGTCTCAAAAAAAAGGCCGTGGATCAAGAGATGTCTTAGGCACCATTCATCATTCAGGTTCTTTGATGAGGGTCATCTGCACAAACAATTTATAGCATGACACCCTGAAAGCGATCTTATATAGACAGTTTAGAGAAAGATGCTCTTTAAGAGCAGACACAGCCTGCAGCTGCATGACTTGGTGAGTAGATGACGATTTTGTGTGAATGACGTTTCCCCTTCCTCTGGGGATACAGCTCTCTTCCTCTGTTAAGGCACATGGCTTGTGAGTGAGCCATGAGTTTCCCACCCTCACAAACCTCACAGTTGGGCACCTTACTCAGTACACAACATTCACAGCTGTATGTGGCAGCCTGGGTGACCACTCTGGAAGGTCAGCGGGACTGCAGTGATGAGTCAGGTCTGATCCCGGATTTCAAGGAGTTGGGACCCTGGTTGGAGCATAGCAGAAGGCTCTGTCTCACCTCTCTGAACGACGTGGACTGGCGGTAGAGGAGGAAGGATTCCCAAAGAAAGCCAGGCTACTATTAACATAAGGAGGGGAAACTGATGCAGAGTAGACGAATCTTTTTTTTTTCAGGTGGGTAAATGGCGTTGACAACAACTTTTTGGTTGTTCTTTCTGTGAGCATGCTGGTATTTTACAGTTTTCTGCTCAGTTGCTATTGGGTCCACACATCTTTTTATGCTTAGCAATCGGTGGCTTTTTAGAGCTCCCAGCGGATGTAATTATGAGTTTTAGGTGTCTGTCATCTGCAGCCTTACCACTACAGTCTTTCACATGATTTTACACACCGACCTTTCAGTCTTGGATTGTTTGATCACAGGCATTTCCCAAATGTACGTGACAACCCCCTGACTCCTTTAGCAGAGACATGCTTTGATTTGTTAAAAAATTATCTATTAATAGACACTAAGTTCCCTAAGTAACAAAGAAAGTAAATTGAAGTTTAGCTTCTAAGCATACCATGCCCAATTAGCCACGCTGGTTAGAATCATGACTAGCAAAGCCGCACCATTTCAAAGGAGGCATCTGGAGACAGTAGGGTTCTCTAGTGGGCCAGGGGTGGGAGAATATGCATTTGAGGGCAAAGGGAAGGTGGAATAAGAAACTAAATACTGCAAGCTTTGAGGCAAGGACTCCCAAGATTCAATGTTGTCTCTCTGATTGGGCTCATTCAGCCAACAGGGCTGTGAGTTCATTTGGGAGGCTTTGAGGCATTGTGGGTGCTGGCTGACAAGGCTCACATAACATCCCTATGAAGTCAGTCACAGAGAGGGGGCTGACACCATCTCACCCCTCAGTCTCCCCCTTCTTCCTCAGAATCCAGCGTTCCAGAGGCAGCCCAGTGGTTCTAGAGAGCTCCACTCCCTCCACTGTCCTGGCCCCCCAGCAGTGAAGACTTTCCCTGGAGGCTCTGAGACAGGCTGGGGCCCAGCTGGGCGCCGGTGCCCGGGAGGAGCTGCTGCAGGGCCCCTGGACAGCACAGAAATGGGCGGCCTGCGCAGTTCCCAGGCGGCTTGATGTCTCTGCCCCTCTCCTTTCACTTGGGTCCCTTGTCTCAAACCTGCTGCAGTCAGGACCTGCTCCAGGCCTGTCGGGCCTGATTCTGGTCAGTTACACCACAGAGAACATTCCAGGCCAT
This sequence comes from Sapajus apella, assembly GCF_009761245.1. Taxonomy (NCBI): domain Eukaryota; kingdom Metazoa; phylum Chordata; class Mammalia; order Primates; family Cebidae; genus Sapajus; species Sapajus apella. Next base: position 1,941,250 of record NW_022437098.1, on the reverse strand, counting down.
GGGGGTTGCTTCTTGTAATTTTGAAATAAAGTTTTTTTAGGCTCCTAAAGTGTCAGGGGTCTGTAGCCTGGGAGGGGGAGGGGCTTCTCAAGGCTCTTGTAATTTCAATACCCAGGAGTGGCCCGGCGATTTGTTCACAAAGCTCTTTCACAGCCTAGCTGTAGGCTGCTTACGCGGCTGCTGTTGGATTGAAGAGGTGTCCTTCTCTCTACAGAGTCTTATTAGGTTTCCCCATATTTCCCCGCTTCCAATTCATGGCCAGTCTACTTTTGCCTGTCACGTAGAATGAAGGGTACCATGGGAACCTCAGTGTTGATCCCACAGCCATAAGTCAATTCCCCCAATTTTTCACTGCCCTCATTTTTCAGGAAGACGTTAGCTTTAGGGGGAAGAAACCAGAGGCCCCAGAGGAGCCTGTCGTTTGTCCAGGTTGGCTCTTGTAGGCTCCATCCAGACTCTGATGTGGCCAGAGTGACCTCCAATGAGCGCCAGCAATTTTCAAGGCCGTCCGAGAAGACGAGGCTCTTTCCCAGCTTCCTCCCGTGCTCCCTTCCCGTTTCCACCTCGCCGCCTTGCACTGCTCCTTAGTTCCTTGTTGGGCTTACCGTTGGTTTTCTCTTGTAGATGACACAGCTGATTCTGAAACATATGGAATCAAGGTAACGTCTTCTTCAAAAAAGTGTGCTGCGCGTGGCCTCCCTGCCCTGGCGGTCGGCTAAGTCAGGGTCGGGGGCGCAGAGGTTAACTGGCTGTGCTTTAACAAACGATAACAGCTATGACAGTGACAGCACACGGTGATTATGGGGAAAAACATAACGTTCTGGGCCAGCCAGCTCTGCGAATAGACTCACGTGAAGGTCAAACGTAACGCACATCAGAGGGAGGAAGAGAACGTCAGTTTCAGCATGCATTGGATTAAAGAAAAATTAACTAATGTTGAGTATAAAAGAAAACTTCAGAAGTTGGCCTGAGATCAAGACCATCTCTTTGTTAGGCATTGCAGCTTTTGTCAGAAGGAATACTCCCATTTAATGTGAAGATCGCAGCTCTGTCAGCTACTCCACTTGTTCCATATTTATGTCACCCTATTCCAATGCCCATTTGGGAGGTGGTTTTTCTCAGGTGGTGTTCATTAAAAGCAAGTGCTTGATAGCGTTTTCCTCCCTGGAGGCAGAAGGGGCTTGGCCTTGTATGCTAATTTGCAGTTTCTCCTCCCCTGCCCCTCCATTCAATCCGTCTAATTGGGAAGGATTAAGGATACTGAATTTCAAAAGGACAAGTAAGGCTCCTGGAGACTTGCATATAGAATTTCATACTGTGAAATTCTACGCAAGACAATGTTCCACCATGTGACATCTGTCCTGCTGTGGGTCCGTGAGTCCAAAGCGACCAGCAGCTCATGTGGTCACATTTAGGGAAGGAGGATTCACTCCCTTTAAATCCTGAGCTGAGCTGGTTATCAGTATTTTGGTGGCGAGGCCTCAATTGTAGCAGAGCCTCTGTTTCCAGGAGCAAGCACCTCGCATCACGTGATGTCACATGACTGCCAGGTAGCGTCGCCCCCGCAGTGCCCTCCAGGGGAAGGTAGGGGACGTTCACTCACCATTCCTAGAAGCAGAGCGCTGCGCACTTGCCGAAGCCTAGTAAGAGCGGAGTCCGTCAGTGTTCACAGGTGCACTTTGTTTCCTTTGTACTCAAGGTTGGGCAGGGCAGCAAAGCCATGGGAACTCTGCTTCTTTGCCTTTCAGACGGAAAGGTCTCATTCTGAACATTTCTTCTGGCGTAGCCCTGTTTCCTTGGCCTCTCTACTCCATGTACTCCGCTTCCAAGGTGAGTGATACCCTGACTTCCAAGTCTCTTCCTTCTTCCTCTTATGTCTGCTAGCTGGCAATTTCCTTTGGATCATCTGGCAAGTTGCTGCAAAGGTTTGCCTGGAGACGCTCTCATATGTGCAGGGCTGAGCTAATCACTGGGAAGTCCGAGAGCAAATTAGAAGAAAGCACTCAGTCTGGGCACATGAAGCCCTGAATGCACAACTTGGCCAGCCTCTGGGGGTGCCAGCCCCACTCACCTCCTCTGGGAGCCCTTGCTGTCTTCCTGCTGACAATTGACACTGTAGCTTCCTTCCAGACAGGGAGGCCTAGCCTGGCGTCTTCATGCCCTAGTCATAAAAAGAGCCTGAGGAGGAGGGGGTGCTCTACAAGGGGAGTTAATCCATGCAGTGGTCCCAGGGACGTATTTATCCTAAAACAGACATTCCTGCTGAGTGGGGGTCCTCTTCCCAGACCAGGGGATGGAGTGCTAACTCCCATCAAGACAAGCTGGTTCGGCTGGGCGCAGCGGCTCAGGCCTGAAATCCCAGCACTGTGGGAGGCCAAGGCAGGCAGGTCACGAGACCATCCTGGCCAATATAGTGAAACCCTGTCTCTACTAAAATACAGAAATTAGCTGGGCATGGTGGCGTGCTTGTAGTCCCAGCCACTCTGGAGGCTAAGGCAGGAGAATTGCTTGAAGCTGGGAGACAGAGGTTGCAGTGAACCGAGATTGTGCCACTGCACTCCAGCCTGGCCTGGCTAAAGGGAGAGACTGTCTCAAAAAAAAAAAAAAAGACAAGCTGATTCAGTTTTTCCCTTCCTCTCTTTCTGCCCCCCTCTCCAGCTTTATTAAGGCATATTTGACAAATAAAAATCGTATCTACTTACAGTATGAAAGGTGATGTTTTGATATATGTATATGTTGCAGAATGATCAAGTTAATCTATGCAGTGGCCCTAGGGATGTATTTACCCCCAAGCAGACATTAACGTATCCATGATCAATCAAATTAGCATATCCCTGATCAAGTGAATCAACATATCCGTGATCAACCAAATTAACATATCCATGATCAATTGAATTGACATATCCACGATCAAGCAAATTAACATATCCATGACCAAGTGAATTAACATATCCATTATCTCACATACTTGTGGGTTTTTTTTTTGTGGTGAAGCCATCTGAGATCTACTCGCTTAGCAATTTTCAGGTACACAGCCTCTGATTATTAGCTTTTGTCCCCATGCTGTACGGTAGCGCTCCAGAACATATTCACCCTGTGCAGGCGAAACTTTGTACCCTTTGTACCCACGGCTCCCCGCTCTCTTTTAAGGTCTAGCAGGTAGTGTCTCTGCATGCCCCTTGAAGTCAGAGGAAGTTGGCTCTATGAGGGAGCACACACAGGGGCCTCAGGTATTTCTCTTTCTTGCTCCAGGCGTTTGTGTGCACATTTTCCAAGGCCCTGCAAGTGGAATATAAAGCAAAAGAAGTCATCATCCAGGTGAGCTGGGTGGCTGTGAGTCCTTGTCGTCATCCAGGTTGGGTGGAGGCTGTGAGTCCTCAGGAAGGGTTACTCTGGACCTCCTGTGGCTGGGGCCACCGCCTCCTGCAGGTCTGGCTGCGCACGTGTGGCTGGCAGGAAGATGAGCTGGGGATGCCATGTGGGCTTTCGGGGCGCCTCAGTCCCACCTGCTCCTGTGGTTTCTGTGGCCCTTCCCCACGCCCTGGGTGCTGGAGGAGGAAATGCGGGAGGGGAGTCGCTGCTCAGAAGTGCTGTGGACCTTTCTGCTACCTGATGCTTTATCAGAGCAGACATTAGGGTCGCTTGCGGCTTTTCCTGTCTGACCCTGGTACAGGACACAGGCTTATGTGGGTGGAGTTACGGAGGAGAAGCAAATGAAGCAAAACAAAACTGGGCACTTGATCAAGTTTGAACGAGGGGAGGGACTAGTCACCAGGGGAGGGTTCCCTCTGTGATGGGCACAGAGGTCCCCACACTCTGGTTCTTGAGCAGGTAGGGAGGAGGCACTCTGCTTCCCTTCCGCCTACGTCACGGAGATCACCTGTCCTCACCTAGGCAGAGCTGGGCTGCCACTGCCTGCTGCGATCCGAGCGATGTGATTCCTAACTGTCGGTGATTTGTCTGTGCTTGGTTCAGCAACAGTTAGAGTCAGGTAGTTTCTGGAACGTAGAAGAAACAGAGTTCTTGTTTTGTTTCGTGGTTGTCATGTGGGAAGAAGTTTTACGATATACCATTAGAGATGGAGAAAGGCGCACTCAAAATTACATCTTTGAAATTATTGCTACACACACTGATTTTCAATTAAAATATCCATGAGAGTGTTTTAGGCTGCTGTTCCTATAAACTAACCAGCTACAGGGCAAAGCTTATTAAGTAGGCAGATATGAGTTAATGGTAGGAACTTGGCCAATAATATAATTTCTGAGCCACAGTGAGTGGTTGTAACAGCCATGTGACCGTGCCACAGTCCCTTTCTCTGCTGTGCAGAAGTGATCTGACACGTTAGAGCGTCCTCCTTCCATGCAGGGCTCTCCGTGCTCCCACTACCAGCTGAAGCTGGGGTTTCCCTTTTGCAATGCTGCAATCCTGCCCAGGCTAGGTTTGCTGCAGTAAAAACTAACCCCCAATAGCTCAGTGGCTTAAAACAGTGATGTCCTATTTGGCATTCACGTGACACATCCACTGTGGCTTCACAGAAGACGCTGGCTCACTGTGGTGGCACAGGGCCCAGGCTGATGGAGCAGCTGACACGCCGGAGGAAAGGGAGTGGGAATTTTTAGCGGACTCTGCTTTGACAATGAACTAAATGCTCTGGCCCAGAGATGACACATGTTACCTCTGTTCGTAAATCATCGGCCGGATCTGGTTGTGTGGTCTCACATAGCCACAGGGGTCCATGCATGTGTCTGGAAGAAGGAGGAACCAGAAATCCTTGTCAATTTCTAAAGATGGATGATCATCACGGCCACCTGCTTCCTAGCCATGTGACCCTCAGCAGCCTCTGATCTTGATCCTTGCGGGGCACAGCTGCTGAGGTAGCGGGTACCATGGAGCAGCAGGAGGAGGTATGGGTGGAGGAATGGTGTCCCTTGTCCCTTCTCTGATGCAGAGGCCTTGGCGGTGCTCTTCTAGCAAGGCGGAGAAAGTGAAAAGACTATGATCTTTTGAAAACCAATTGGCCTCTCCAAACACACAGATAGTTGGTGCTCAGTAAATATTTGCTGAGTGAATGAGGAAGCATGAACTGTGGAGTTGGGTTTGAATTTCATCCCAGCTCTGCCGCTTATCCTCTGAGTCATCCTGGTCAACTTGTTTAAACTCTGTGAGCCTGTTTTCCCATCCTTAAAAACGGGCTTATAATTCCTGCTTGTATCTCTGGGTTATAATAAAGATGTAATGAAGAAAAAAGTACATATGTTTAAACATTATTTATTGAGCCCCTATTTTGTACATACAGGTGTTCTGTCAACCCCAAATCACTGAAGAATGAAAATACTTATTATTACTTCCCTATGTGGAAACTGTGGTTGAGAAAGCACGCTCCTTATATTTCTCAAAGAGTAACGCTTTGAGATCCTTGGAAGAAAAGTGTCATACAGATTAATCATGCTTTAATTTCCATAGGAACCTGCTCATTTGGATTAACTGACTCATAATTGGGTTCAATTATGAAACAATGTAATTTCAAATGTGATGTGAAGAAAAATAAAACCAAGAAAACTTTCGTGGATTTTTTTTTTTTTTTTTTTACTTTTTTTTTTTTTTTTTTTTTTTTGAGACAGGGCTTCACTCTGATGTAGCCCAGGCTGGAAGGCGATGGCACTGTCTTGGCTCACCGCAGCCTCTGCCTTCCAGGTTCATTTGTTCCTCCTGCCTCAGCCTCCTGAGTAGCTAGGACTACAGGCACGTGCCGCCGTGCCTGGCTGATTTTTGATGTTTAGTGGAGGTGGGGTTTCGTCTTGTTGCTCAGGCTGGTCTCGAACTCCTGGGCTCAAGCAGTTGTCCTACCTTGGCCTCCCAAAGTGCTGGGATTACAGGCATGAGTCACCGTGCCCGCCTTTTTTCTTTCTAAAGACGCCAAAGCCTTTGTTCTAGAAATAAGGTAATAAAACCGCATACTACGAATCCCGTGCCAGCCCACAATGTGGTTAGGCCACAGGTGGAAACATGGTGCTGGGTGTTTAGGGCACGACGTGAGATCGTTTTTCTCACCACAACAGGAAAAGGTTATGAGGTATGTGCCACTCTTGGTTCCTAACTGAAGTGTGAAAGTGGGAATCCAAAGTGCTTTAAGTTGCTCCAACTTTGGTTATAGGTATTAGAAACAAACTTCTGAGATAGAGTTGCCAGGTTAAATACAGGACCTCCAGTTCAATTTCAATTTCAGCTGCCTATGAATAGTTTTCAGTCTGAGTATGTCCCGTGCAATACTTGGAACATGATCGTGCTGAAGTGTTTTTCATTGTGCGTCTGAACTTCAAATTTAACTGGACATCCTGTATTTTTATTTGCTGTCTTGCAACTCGGTTCTGAGAGAGACCCGAGTTCTTCCCAGTCACACTGTGCGCTGGGCAGGGCATTTGGGCTGCCCGATGTTGGCTGGCTAAGTCCTCCTCTTGAGAAAGCAAATTTCTGATTCCCAGCTCTGTGCTGGTACTGTGCTTTTTCCCACTGAAGACCTGAAAACTTTGCCCAGGAGGAGAAGCGTTGGGGACGGTGGGACGGTGACTCGAGTGTTAATTTCTCAGAGTCTTCTGGGATGGATTGATCCTGTGATCTCTGTTTCCCGTCGTAGGTGCTGACCCCATATGCAATCTCGACCGCCATGACAAAGTATCTAAATACCAATGTGATAACCAAGACTGCTGATGAATTTGTCAAAGAGTCACTGAATTATGTCACGATTGGAGATGAAACCTGTGGCTGCCTTGCCCATGAACTCTTGGTAATTGATAACTTCTTTTCTTGAAGCCAGGGAGAGAGGACACTCAGGTGGCCCTGGCAGGGCTGGGCTAGCTCTTCCTTCTGCTGGAACACTCATCGATGTGTTAGGTATGCTCCCAGCAGTAACACAGCCAGGGACAAGGAATATGTGGCAAGGCGGGGAGATGCCGGAGCCTGAGAGCTCAGCCTCTAGGCAGCGCCGGGGTTGGCAGGTCTAATGGGACCTCGACTGCTTCCCTTGTCCCCTCAGAAAGTAAGGTGGCTCCCAGCAGCTCTTGGGCAGGGAAGATCGAGATATATGGCGCTTCCACATGGGGGCTGCTGTCTTCTCTGATCTTCTGTTCCAGTCAGTGTTTAGCTATCAGTTCTCAGGGGAAAAAAACAAAACAAACAGAAACCACTTTGACTTGTGGCATTTGACTTGTGGCATTTGACTTGTGGCATTTGACATGTGGCATTTGACTTGTGGCATTTGACTTGTGGCATTGGACTTGTGGCATTTGACATGTGGCATTTGACATGTGGCATTGGACTTGTGGCATTTGACTTGTGGCATTTGACTTGTGGCATTGGACTTGTGGCATTTGACTTGTGGCATTTGACATGTGGCATTTGACTTGTGGCATTTGACTTCCATGGTATAAATATTCCCAGCATGGCTGACTTTAAGCCACTGACATGGCGCTCTTCTCACGAGTTGAGGAGTGCATGGTGCACAGTGGGCTCTTTTTAAATTTTTTATCTTTAAGCTATGGGATACATGTGCAGAACGTGCAGGCTTGTTACACAGGTGTACATGTGTCATGGTGGCTTGCTGCTCCTATCAACCCGTCATCTAGGTTTTAAGCCCCGCACGCATTAGGTGTTTGTCCTAATGCTCTTCCTCCCCTTGCCCCCCCACCCCACAACAGGCCCGGGCGTGTGATGATCCCCTCCCTGTGTCCATGTGCTCTTATGGTCCAACTCCCACTTATGAGAGTTCCCTGTTCATGTGTTAGTTTGCTGAGAATGACCACAGCAGGTTCTTATGAGTGAGTGCGAGTCAGCTCCAGCACGCCACGGATCCAACATATGGCACAAGAGGCTCTTACCACTCCTGGGCTGCTTTTAAAAACGAACACAAACATGAAACAGAGGTAGACTTGAGTATCACTCACTAATACTGAAACAAACGCAGCATCGGTGTAGCTCTGACTCCAGTCCCGCTGAAGAAAGGGAGATGGCATTTCCTCACTTACCCATCATCTGCAGCTTCCTCTGCGCCTCATTGCCTTTTCCACTGTGGGAGCTGGATCTCTCTCTCTCTCTCTCTCTCTCTCTCTCTCTCTCTCTCTCTTTCATGGATGCTGGAAGGATTCATGGCTTCATGAGCTAGTCTCCCAAAGCATTCCTTACCTGCTGGGACCTAAAGAAGACTCTGGCAGGAACTATTGAACTTTCTCATGATTACTTGCTATTTTTACTGTAGAACCTCAACAATCTGCAGAATCCCCTGCGTAACTCACACTACAAAGCAGACATACAGAGAGAATAGAAGGTCTTTATTTTTTCTATTGCTGATCTGGTCTTCTTCGAGATCACCACGCGCTGCGGGAAAATTCACTGAGTGTCCAAAGAGCCCAAACTGAGTTTGATCTCATCATCTCCGCTGGGCGTTAGGATGTGCTGAGCCTGTTATTTGGAGAGAAGTGTTCTGCCTTCCCTGCAGCCTGCCTTCTTCCTGGCGCTCTCACTAGGTGGCGGTGGCAGAGGATGCCCTGTGGTCCATGCCAGTCCTTCCATGGGTGGGCTGCTGTCCTGGGCGGCTGCTTACCTTGCTGAAGTTTATGTCTATGGGGGATGGGGGAGATGAATGTTTCTGTCCTTTTGACTTGGCCAGTGGGTGCCCCAGCAAGGCCTCCCCAGCTACTGAGGGCAGCAGACTGCTGTTTTCTGCCACAGCCCCTCCAGCTACAGGCCCATAGTCCATCTACAGCTTCGGTCCGCAGAGACCTCTGGCTCCCATCTCTGCATCAGCACCAATGTGGACCTGAGGAGAGCTGGGGAAACCAAATCTCAGCACCTATCTCACCATGCTGAGATAATTTCCTGTGGTTGCACACCAGAGGAGTGGGGGCAACGGCCCCTCTTTTGCCCCAGTGCCACCCTTAGGAATCACACTTCTCCACCTTCATGCCCAGGCCTTATCCTTCAGCCCCCAGTCTAGGCCCAGAGCTCACATCCAACAGAGGACACTTCTGACCACGCCTTTCTCTTTCTCTCTCCCACTTCTCACCATCTCTGGGGAAGAAAAACTACCGATTTTTTTTTTTTTTGAGATAGAGTCTCACTGTCGCCCAGGCTGGAGTGCAGTGGTGCAGTCTCGGCTCACTGCAGCCTCCGCCTCCCAGGTTCCAGCGAGTCTCCTGCCTCAGCCTCCCGAGTAGCTGGGATTACAGGTGTGCACAGCTATGCCTGGCTAATTTTTGTATTTTTAGTAGAGACAGGGTTTCACCATGTTGGCCAGGCTGGTTTCCAACTCTTGACCTCAGGTGATCTGCCTGCCCTGACCTCCCAAAGTGCTGGGATTACAGGCATCAGTCACCATGCCTGGCCAAAATTACAGATTTTGGTGTCACAGCTGAGCCCTCTCCAGTGGGGATGGCGTCCCTTCCACCTTCAGGAAGACGTTGTGACTTTAGTTTAGTCCTCCAGGATGCTGACGGCTTAAACGGAACTCATCAGCATCTGAAGAATGTTTCCTTGTAGTAAAGTAAACATTTTATTTTTATAAAAATAGAATAAAATTTTATTTTATCTTGACACAGGGTCAAAGTTGAATATTTTATTTAATTTTGACATAGCCAGGCTGCCCAGGACGGAGTGCAGTGCAGGGTCGCAACTCACTGCAGCCTCTTTCAGCTCCTGGGCTCAAGGGATCCTCCCACCTCAGCATCCGCAGTAGCTGGGACTATAGGCACATGCTGCTACATCCAGCCAATTTTTAAATTTTTTTTTGTAGGGGACTGGGCTCACTTTGTTGCCCAGACTGGTCTTGAACTCCTGGGCTCAAGCGTTACTCCTACCTTGGCCTTCCAAAGTACTAGGATTACAGGCGTGAGCCACTGTGCCTGGCCTGAATATTTTCTTGACATTTCTCTTTTAATTTCTTAGATAACAGATTCTAATTTCTTCAGGCAAACGGTTGCCAAGAACAGACCAGGAAAAGGAGTTTGTGTTCCTGGCGAAGCAGGAGAGAAAATAAATGAAAACACATTAATCATTAATGTCTATTTTGAGTTTGCCAGGATTTAGAAAAATCATTGTATCTAAAGAGAGAAGCAGTCATGTACAATCAAGTGCTGTACATTGACCCTTTTATTACCAAGAGGCCAGGCCAAGATGGCACACTCTCCAGCCACCGGGAGGATGGGGCTGGGACCGAGGTGGGAATGGAGCCCTTACCTGCGGAGACCCTGTCAAGCTTGGAGTCTTCAGGCATGTCGCCCCGCTTAGTCGTTCTAATAATCTTGTGAGGTAGGTCTTAGAGTCGCCCTTTTACCACGGAGGAAAAAAAGGTCAGAGCTGCAACATCTCGCCCACGGCCACCCAGCTGGTAATGGTGAGGCTAGAATTTAAGTCCACTTTTGTCTGGGGCCTTTCCTGGCTCCTGCATGGCGCTTCCAGGCTGGGAGAGGGTAGACAAAGATGGAGATGGAAGAGGGACTCTTTTAGGGCTTTTTCAAGGGGGCAAGAATTTTGATTTACTTTACTTTATTTTCTGTATGGCTGACCTCATTCTGCCAACATTTAGTTCAAGACAGAGCTACTGAAAGGGCTTGATTTTGCTGCGAGATAAGAAAGCTCAGAGAGAAAAATGAAGTTCCTAGGAAGAAGTTGTGTTGATAGAGCGACGTGGCTCCTGCGAGGAGAGGTCAGCTTTGGTTCCCAGAAACTGTCATTCGTCCCTTGTCTTTGCGTATCTCAGAGGAGTGCAGAGATCTGAGGATCGGAGCTGCTTGACAACATATGAATAGCTCCCCAAAACACTCAAGTTTTCCTGTGGTTGGAATCCTGTTGTTGTGTAGGGAGTAGGTGGGTTGAGGCATGTTGGATTCATCAGGCCATGCTGTGAACAAAATGATTGCTTCTGGGGTCCTGCACCTCTCTTGCAGGACACAGCTGCAATTTGGTAGCAAGGAACCTTTCAAGGCCTGTACCTACAGCCTGAAATGCATTGAACTGAAGGCTTTCCCCTCTTTGAAAAGCAAGTGCTCATGCTGATAATCCATACCTTTCTGTGACTGACTTTCATCCACCCAGGCTTCACGTGTTTGCTTAACACCCACTATGCTTAGGAGTTGTGCCAAATGATGGAAAGCATTTCTGATTTGCTCCTAAATCCTCATTTTATTTATTTATTTCTTTATTCAAGACAGACTCCTGCTCTGTCACCCAGGCTGGAGTGCAGTGGTGTGATCACAGCTCACTGCAACCTCCGCCTCTTGGGTTCAAGTGATTCTCCTGCCTCAGCCTCCAGAGTAGCTGGGACTACAGGCATGTGCCACCATGTCTGGCTAATTTTTGTATTTTTAGTAGAGATGGGATTTCACCATGTTGGCCACGGTGGTCTTGAACTCCTGACCTCAAATGACCTGCCTACCTCCCTAAGTGCTGAGATTACAGGTTTGAGCCACTGTGCTCAGCCCAGGGTCCTCATTTTAACGGAAGCTTGGTAGAAAGGTCTTGAAGACAAGGGGGGACACACTCAGTAAGAGAAAGAGTGAGTCAGGGAGGTAGTTAACACAGAGTTCTCATCATTTAGAATTTCCAGGCCAGGCACAGTGGCTCACACCTGTAATCCCAGCACTTTGGGAGGCCAGAGCAGGAGGATCACTTAAGTCCAGGAGTTTGAGAACAGACTGGGCAACATAGTAAGACTTTGTCTCTGGAAAAAAGAAAAAGAAAAAATGAGCCAGGCATGATGGCACGCTCTTGTGGTCCCAGCTACTCAGGAGGCTGAGGCGGGAGGATCCCTTGAGCCCAGGAGGTCGAGGCTGCAGTAAGTTGTGATCGTGCCACTGCACTCCAGCCTTGGCGACAGAGCAAGACCCTGTCTCAAAGAAAAAAAAAATTCCTTAGGGCTGATCTTACTAGGTTGTCCAAAAGCGTTTAAAGGGACTGCCTCCTTTGATGTCTGAGAAACCTTGTGTGCTGAAAAGGTGGCACAAGACCCTTCAACTTTATCAATTACATACAAGGTTCTGGGGCTGTATGTTAATAGTCAGAAAAGAATACTGCTAAAGACCACAAAGATGAACTTGTTCTTCCTTCCTCCCCAACACTGACGCTTCTCTCTGTTTAAGGCGGGCTTTCTGAGCCTGATCCCGGCCTGGGCCTTCTACAGCGGTGCCTTCCAAAGGCTGCTCCTGACACGCTATGTGGCATACCTGAAGCTCAACACCAAGGTCAAGTAGCCAGGCAGTGTGGGGTCCAGCACAGCCTTTCCCTCACCAGCCCCACGCTGGCTGAAGAGGACCAGAGGAGCAGACCAGCACTTCAACCTAGTCCTCCGAAGACGGAGGGGCTGGGGTCACAGAGGCATACAATACACATGTTTTTGCCACCTTACTTGAGTGTGATGGTCTGTGGGAAAACTGTGGTGTCAATCTGTGCTGTCGTTCTGAAGTGCTCACCTGTTCTCAAATGGGGTTCCTCAAAGGCCCCAGGAAATTGGTGTGAACCAAAAAGTATCTGAGGCAGTCTCAATCATTTAGAAAGTTTATTTTGCCAATGTTAAGGCTGTGCACCTGGGAAGCAGGTTTGTACCTTTCTCCAAAGATAATTTCGAAGGCTTCAATATTTAAAGGGAGAATATTGGGGAAAGAGGAAGAAATTGTGAGAGATAAGAGACAAGTGGTTGCATTTCTTTGAGTCTTTGATCAACCTTTCACCAAATACACAATTTACATGTGGGAGGGGGTAGAGGAATAGTTACTTAAGCCTAGTCCAGCTCAGTGAATCTGCAGTGAAGCTGATCTGCATCTGTCTCAGGTGAGCGGAGGGATGACTTTGAGTTCTGTCCTTTGTCCCGCTCCTGTGAAGATAAGTGATCCATTTACATTGTCAGGGTAAAATTCAACAGAACCATTTTAGGGTAAAGGTCTTGGGACCCACAAGGAATTTCCTAGTGGGCAAATTGCGAGGGAGGTCCGTAGCTTTTTTTCTTTGTGGTCATCTTATTTAAGAGTAGAATGGGAGGCAGGTTTGCCTGACGCAGTTCCCAGCTTGACTTGTTCCTTTGGCTTAGTGATTTGGGGGTCCCAAGATTTATTTACCTTTCACATTGGACAGAGGAAGATGTCAGGTAACAGTTACATCAGGCCAGTGTCTGGTAAATTCCTGACCCATATCAATGAATGCAACACCAGCTTTATCTATTTTACTTATATTCGGGGTAAAAACTGTTGGTAAAAACAAAAACATAGGACAGGATACTCAAAATATTAAAAAAAATGCACGAGTTGGTAACTAGAAATGAGGTTTCTGTAGGTCACTAATTTTGGGGTGCTGGGGACACATGGGGTCAGGTATCCAGCCCTAGGCCTTGAACGATCCGAAGGACCGCATCCTTACATGTCTGCAGATTGAGGGAGTTGTTGGCTGGGACCCCAGCCGGAGGTGTCACATGAAGCCCCTACGCATGGCCTCTCTGAGTGGCTGCATGGTCTTCCTCGAACTGTGGTGGCTGCCTTCCAAGAACGAGCAACCCAAAGAAAACTAGGAGGAAGCTGTACCATCCTGTGTGACTTAACCCTGGAAGTCGTGGCATCGTGCCCAAGCCCTCCCGGATTCAATGGGAGAAGATGCAAAAGCTGCCATGGGAAGAGTATCAGATGGAATGGTGAATATCGTCACGCCCAGCTTTAGAATATATGTTCTCCATTCATTAATCTTAGTATAAGTGTTTGTCCTAGCATCTACCCATTATGATGAATGAGTTGGCCTTTCCATTGGCACTGGGGAAATTTACAAAAGTGCAGACATTGTGTTTCTAGAACATTTCAATCAAACCCTGGTGAATTGGACTTTGAGGAACAAATTCTACAACCAGCACCTTGGGTGAGAACAGAGACATGCTTCAGCTTAAATGGCCTGGGGCGGATTTTGAGAGATACGTTTTACATGTGTGATACAGGGGTTTTCTAGTGTATTCATCCTGGGTTGATTTGCACGGTTGTCCAACAAGCTTCTTGAGGGTCCCTAAAGTAAGAGAGAATTTCTTAACAGTAAAGGCCCCAACATGTGGAACTGACTTCTTAGGAAATGAGGGCAGAAAAACCGCATATTTTAAGATATTTATTGTCATCACCATTGGTAGCAGATAATAGCTATCATTCGTTGAACATTAATCATAGTCAGGGACTATGTAAGGCCTTATACCCAGAAGTGGATACTTTTATTATCGCCTTCATTTTACAGATGAGGAAACCGAGGCACAGAAAACCTAACTGTGCGGAGGTTCACTTGACCAGTGAGTGGCAGAGGGGGCGTTTCTCCCACACTTTGGCTGAAGCACAGCAGTAGAGCCCTGCGTCTGGGCTAAGTTTATTTAATCGAAATTAATGGCAAGCGGTGAGCACCGTGCCCTCAGCTCTGTATTTTTCACTCTCACATGTCCTGGAGGCAACAGGAGGGGGGGCAGGCCCACGTGTCTGGATTTCAACACTGACCGCGTTCCAAATTTACTGTCCTCTGGGAATCATTTAGGAACAGGGAGGCCTGCCAAGTTTCACTGACCTTTTGTTTCTGCGGAAGAGCACTGGACTCTTGTCTCTCACCCGATTCTCTTCTCTTTGGAAGGCTTGGGAGTCCAGGGGCCAGATCAGAAGCCGGACGTTCTGATGGACGCGCTCCCTCTGCGCTGCCCCCCAGGAGGCCGAAGGCCGCAGCGTCCCTTTCGGACGGCACTGGGAGCAGGACAGCGAGGTGATGATGGCAGAGGCACTGGCGGCTGTCGCTGGGCGGCTCCCTGGGGTGTCCTCCCTTTTTGCTCTTGCTCTTGTGTATGGGAACCAGAGCACCCCACTTCAAAGGCTCTGCAAGCCAGGGCTTACCAGAGAAAGCGGAAGACCTGCCCGGGGCCAGTTGTAATTGTGATATTGTGCTGGCCTAGAGCCAGAACCAGAGCAAAACTATTTTATAAAATGCAAAACTGTTTTTAGATAAGTTGAAATGGCTGCCCCATTCTCCTCACAATAACTGCTAGCCTTGGCTACTGTAAATAAAACTGCTACTTTGCTTTGCAAACTAGCCACTATGTAAAGCTTTTCTTATCAGTAACTGCTCTCTGTGGCCCTAATGTGACAGGCAAGCAGTCCTAACCCATGCCATCTTGGCTCCTGTGGCTTGTAATAAGTAACTAAGGTCTGTGATTTCCACCTTAACCAGATAATGTGTAAACAAATGTTTACCTTGACTTCTGTAAACCACTTAAGTAACAAACAGAATGACAAAAGTCCCCTTGGCCCTTGGAATGTCCGGAGACCCCCACCCTCATCTCTGCCCAGGAGGTAATTTACAGAATCCACTAGCCCTCGGAATGTCTGAAGCCTTTTCATCCCCATCCCCGCCCCTCACCCCCACTCCCAAGGTGGTTTTTCGGGTATAAAAAATCGTGGCACCCTCCTTTTGCCACCACAGGTTGGAGAGACGTGAGTCCTCTGTGGTCGCCAGCATAATAAATGACCCTGCAATCTGGCATACTTTTGTCTTGTGGTAACTTTCTATGCTCTGGTCAAAGACAACATAATCAGCTGCTTGTGCTGCTCAGGCCACGACAGGGTCCTCGCTGTGGTTCACCCGCTGTGCTGCGGGCCTGACTCGCTACCGCCCTCTAACGTTCTGGGAGAGGAGCTGCTGCGTCCTTCCCACCTAATGGGCAGAAGTCTTGCAACAGAGGCCAATCTGGGGAAAGAAATCTCAATTTTTTGAGCGGCTTTGTGTGGGGTGTGTATGTGTGTGTAAGGGGAAGGGTCGTTTAAGAAAAAAAGAAAAGGAGGCGAGAGGAGGAAAGGACCTGTTCAGTTTCACAGGCTCTGGAAGGTGACTGAGGAAGCGCTGAGCCACCTAGCCTCTTTGGGCTCTGATGACCTCATCAGTAAAATTAGAGGTTTATACATGACCTATCCTTTCCTATTCAGCTCTGTAGATGATAGTCCGTACATGTCCAGCAAGTTGTGGAAATAAACTTCTTTTTAAAAATCTTTAAAAAACAATTTTCCTAATTAGATATACAGGGTAGAAAATATAAAAACTACAGAAAAAAGAGCAGAAGATAAAAAATCACCATCATCCCACTATCCAGAATGAACCACTCTTCGCTGATTGTGAATTTCCTTTTATAATTTTTATGTGCGTGTGTGTGTGTGCTTGTGAGTCTAAGGGTAGATTTTATATTCTGCTTTTCCTCTTAAGAGTAACACCTATTTCTTCGTGTTAGTAGCTATTCCAAAGAAGATTTTTAATGGTTGCTTAATATTTGTTCATAGTACTGAACATAATTTATTTTATCATCCCTTTTTAATGTACATTTAGGTATTTTCTGATTTTAAACATTTTATAGGCTGGGCAGAGTGGCTCACACCTGTAATCCCACCACTTCAGGAGGCCAAGGCAGGATAATTGCTTGAGCCCGGGAGTTTGGGACCAGCCTGAGGCATAGGGAGACCCCTTCTCTACAAAAACTAAAAAAGTTAGCTAGGTGTGGTGGTGCACTGCTGTGGTTCCAGCTACTTGGAAGGCTCAGGTAAGAGGATCTCCTGAGCCCAGGAGATGGAGGCTGTGTGAGCTGAGATCATGTCATTCCAGCCTGGGCAACAGGGTGAGACCCTGTCTCAAAGAACAAACAAACGAACCACAAAACCTTATAACAACATCCATCCTTGTATGTGCATGTTCCTGTTGTGATGTTTCAACTTCTTTTTCTACTTTCATTCACAAACTACATGATTCACCCTTTTAAAGTATACCATTCAGTTGTTTTTAGTATCGTCACAGAGTTGTGTAACCATAATCACAATCAACTTTAGAACAATTCTAGAATATTTTCATCACCCACATGGAAACACAATAACCATTGGCAATCACTCCCCATGCCATACCTGAACCTTCCAGCCTTAGGCAACCATTGATGTATTTTAGCTCTCCACTGACTTACCTATTCTGGGCTTTTATTTTATTATTCATTTATTTTTTGAGACAGAGTCTTGCTCCGTCGCCCAGGCTGGAGTGTAGTGGTGCAATCTCAGCTCACTGCCACCTCCGCCTCCCTGGTTTGAGGGATTCTCCTTCCTCCGCCTCCCGAGTAGCTGGGATTACAGGAGTGCGTTACCACGCCCAGCCAGTTTTTTCTTTGTGTGTGTGTGTGTGTGTGTGTATGTGTGTGTGTGTGTGTGTGTGTGTGTGTGTTTAGTAGAGACAGCGTTTCACCATGTTGGCCAGGCTGTTCTTGAGCCCCTGACCTCAGGTGGTCTGCCTGCCTCAGCCTCCCCAGGTGCTGGGATTACAGCCACCAGGCCTGGCCCTACTCTGGACTTGCAGCGTAACTGGAATATAACACATGGCTTTCTGTCTATGGCTTTTCCTATCTAACACCTTGTTTTCAAGATTCATCTGCTGTGGCATGTATTAGCACTTCAGTCCTTTTTTATTGCTGAATAATTTTTATTGAATGAATGGACCATGTTTTATTTATTAGTTCATCAGTTGACAGGCATTTAGATTGTTTCTACTTTTTGGCTACTGTGAAGAATGCTGCTATGAACATTTATGTACAAGTTTTTGTGCAGATATGCTTTCATTTCTCTTGGTTATTTACCTTGGAGTAGAATTGCCCGGTCAAATGGTCACTCTATGTTTAACCTTTTGAGGAAATGCCTCACTTTTCCAGAGGGGCTGAACCATTTTACGTTACCACTGGCAGCGGGTGAGGGCTCCATTTTCTCTGTATCCTCACTAGCACTTGCTATTCTTCTGTCTTTTGGGTAAGAACGATACTAGTGGGTATATGAAATGGGGTCTCATTCTGGTTTTCATTTTCATTTCCCTGACACTGAATGATTTGAGCATCTTTCAGGGGCTTATTGGCCATTTGTCTATATTCTTTGGAGATATATATACTCAGAGGCTTCATTCATTTTAAAGTGAGGTTGTTCATCTTTGAATTATTGCTGTGTGTGCATTACTGATTAGTTCCTCAGAGTAGGATTCCTGGATAAAAAGTCTAAATATACACATATATAAAATATATCTAAATATAAAAAATATAATACATATATATATATATGTAGAGAAAGAGAGAGAGAGAAAAAGAGAGAGACAGAGTCTCTCTGTTGCTGCCCGAGCTGGAGTGCAATGGCATGATCTCAGTTCACTGCAACCTCCACCTCCTGGGGTTCCAGCAATTATCCTGCCTCAGCCTCCTGAGTAGCTGAGATTACAGGTGCCTGCCTACATGCCTGGCTAATTTTTGTATTTCTAATAGAGATGGGGTTTCACCATGTTGGCCAGGCTGGTCTCAAACTCCTGACTTCACGTAACCCTCCTGCCTCGGCCCCGCAAAGTGCTGAGATTACACGTGTGAGCCACTGTGCCTGGCCAAAAAGTCTAAATATTTTTAAGGCTCTTTATATTTATTACCAAGTGATTTCTAGAAAAGTTGTATAAATTTACATCTCCATCTTAGCGGTGGTTCTCAACTGGAGAACAATTTTGTCCCCCAGAAGACATTTTGCATTTTTTGCAAAAATGTCTGGTGACATTTTTGGTTGTCACAATTCAGGGAGGGAAAATGCTCCTGGCATCTGTCATTGATAAAGGCCACGATGCTTCTGAACATCCGACAGTGCGCTGCCCCTACCCCTAACCAACACAGAATTATCTGGCCCCAAATGTCAGTATTGCCAGTGTCGAGAACCTTGACCTGTAGTTCACGGGGTGCTCATCTCATATTTTGTTGTTTTCAACCAACCATTCTTTCTTTCAGAATAGTGTTAAATCCTGCCTTGCCAGTGATTGCCATTATACTTTTGAATTATTCTCCTTTGGACCAGTATGTCTTCTATGACAAAAAGCTGCAGTGTGAGGTATTCAACTCACTTCCACAAATATTTGTTAAAGCCCACTGTGGGTTATTTATTGCTAAAACAGAGCAGGGTACAGAAAATCAACAAGACAGTAACTCGAGGGCTGTAAGGACAGTGATGCGCTATTCCTACCTTCAGTACCTAATATATGTTACGGAGATGTGCATGCCCGCTCATCACTGCACACCATGAAGTAGGTATTGTATGCATTAGATTTAAGTTCAGCTGTGGATTTACAGTTGTATAGCAGAAATTTCAAGAGTGGTTTATAAAATGAGGACGTTTATTTGTTTTTTGTTTAAAAATCCATAGGTAGGCAGTCCAGGGCAGGAATGGCAGCTCTGCACCAGGAGTGTTTTAGGGCCCCTGCCTACTTACCACTGCTCTGTTCCTATGGCGTCCAAGAGAGTGGCTGCATCTCCAGTCAGCACATCCACATTCAGACAACAATAAGGAAAAAATGATGATGAAAGAGAAGCAAAGAGTGTACGTAAAGAAGATTCCTAGAAGCTGCCACATGATGCGCTCATCTTTCACAGGTAGAGCTTAGTTGTACACACACACCTAGCTGCAAGGGAAGCTGACATTCTGTAATGCTGTTGACACATCTCAAGGCTTCTATTACTGGGAACAAGAGGTAAGAGATAAATGGGGAAACAGCAGCAGCCTCTGCACAACTTTTCCTGGCCCTCAGAGGCAAGGACATGGAAGCTCAGGGACATTAAATTGCCTTCAGTTACAGAGACTAAAAATACTAGACCTGAGACTTGACCCCAGCTCTGTCTGAAAACAAAGTTTGCATTTGTTTGTTTTCCTGCTCTGTCACCTCACCTTTCACTTAATATTTTAATGAACTATGAATACATCAGTTGTACAACATGGCAAATATTATTTAAGTGTTAGAATATGTGGTGTAGAGTGGTAGTCCCCCAGTCCTGGCTGTGGTTTAAAAAGCTCACTGGTGCCAACCCTTTGCCAAAGCTTAGGAGACAGCACAGGGGAATCTGTACAGCAGAGGTCCTCACTGGGGCAGGGAGTTAATCAGTTCATCAAAAAAGTTGGTTAACACAGAATCATAGGCAATAACACATCCTTTAAACATTTTTCCTTAAAAAATTACTGTGGAAAATTCTAGACATACACAAGATAATGTGTCCCATGTACTCATCACCCAGCTTCTGCAATTATCGTCATTCTGCCATTCTTGTTTCATTTCTAACTCCATCTTCTCCCCACCCCCCACTAGAGCTTTTAAAGTCTACTTTTTAGGGAAAATTTATGTACATTCAAGTATGCAAATCTTAGCTGTACAGCTTTGGCAAATGGACACAGAAGTGTGATTTGATTACCCTGGAAAGTTTCTAGAGTTCTCCTGCTATAGATTAGTTTTGCCTCTACTGGACTTTTACATAAATGAATTTGTACAGAATGGGCTCTTTTGGGTCTGGCTTCTTTTATTCGGTGTCATGTCCATGAAATTTACCCATGTTGTTGCATTTGCTCCTTTTTATTGTTGAGTATGACTTCAGTAGGAATATGTCACAATTTGTTTACCTAGTCTCCTTTTGAAGGACATTTGGTTCTCCAGCTTGGTTTTCATGAATAATGCTGCTGTGAACGTTTTTCCTTAAGTATTTTTGTGGACATATGTTTTCATTTCTCTTAGGTTTATACCCAGCAGTAGATTTACTGGGTCAAAGGACTGGTGTATTAAACATTTTATTTTAACTCAAAACATACAAAAATATATTCCTTTGCCAGTCTTTAGATGTAGGGCCAAGTCCTTTCCTTTCAATGTGGGGCCACTGATTGGAATTACAGCTTGTCCTTCCTCCATAAATCACATTCATCTAATACATCAACTATAATATGTAGTTTTAATTTCTTTAAAGTGGAATGAGAACTTAATGACATTTGAAAGAGGTCTGAATGCAGAATCCTTTTGATTTTCAAAATCCCCCCAACAATCTTTTATAGATATTGTGTTGACACCTACAATAGTCACTTTGATTGATTTGTCCTTGTTGGCTTTTCATAATAATCGTAACTCTCTTTTCATGCCAAGGCTTTATTGGCTTATATATTTTTAATTCAATTATGTAATTATCAAATAAATACAGCTTACATTGACAGATTTGGAAACAACACATGTCTCTTCATAAACAGACAACTCAACTGGGAGGTAGAAATAAAGGCGAACATGACAGAGAGTGGCTTCATACTTGTTAGTAGATGTTAGTACGCATGTTCAGTGATTTGCAGTCAATATGTTTTGCAATGGGAACAAAGAGGACCACTTTGTTCTGGTTACTGTTTCTGGGTAATAAATTGATTCCGAAATTTTGAAGCTTAAAGCAATTATTTTATTAGGCTTATGAATTCGGCAGGTTACGAATTTGGATAGAGACTGGTGGAAAAGACTTGTATCTGCTTCAAGATGTGGAACCTCAATTGGGAAGGCTAGGTGGATGGGAGTGACAATGGCTGGGGACCAGAATCATCTGGATGTCTCTTTATTCACACATCTGGCAATTGACGTGAGCTATTGGCTGGGGCCTCAGCTGGGACTCTCAACTGAAGCCCTTCCAGGTGATTACAGCATAGATATCTTCTTACATGACAACTCAGGGCTTCAACAGTGAATGTCTCAGCAGATTTGTAGAAACTGCAGTGTTGTCTTTTTTGACTTAGTGCAGAGTTATTTTTGTTGGTTCCAAATAGATGATAATGAATATATTTTCATGAGCTTTCTTCTTTGTCATCCATGTATATTCTTTGACAAAGTGTCTGTTCAAGTCTTTTGATCATTTTTAAACTAGATTTTTAATTTTCTTAGTGTCAAGTTTGGAAAATTCTCAATGTATTCTGGATGATGCAAATCCTTTATCAGATATGATTTTGAAACTTTTTTTCCATCTGTGACTTTTCCCTTCAAGCTCTTATCGGGGTCTTGAGAGCAAATGTTTTTAATTTGATGAAATCCAGTTGGTCAATATTTTTTACGTATTATATGTTTGGTGTCATATCTACAAATTCTGTGCCTCACCCTAGGCCGCAGACAATTTCTCCTATGTCCTGTGTTTTCCTTTACAAGTCTTCTTTTTGTTGTTGTTGTTTGTGTTTGGAGACAGGGCCTCACGCTGTCATCCAGGCTGAAGTGCAGTGGCATGATCATAGGTCCCTACAGACTTGAGCTCCTCTGCTCAGGCAATCCTCCCACCTCAGCCTCTAAAGTAGCTGGGACTACAGGCATGTGCAACTGTGACTGGCTAATTCAAAAATTTTTTTCTTTTGTAGAGACAGGGTCTTGCTCTATTGCCCAGGCTGGTTTCAAACTCTGGTCTCAAGCAATTCTCCTGCTTCAGCCTCCCAAAGTGCTGGGATTAAAGACATGTATTGCTGAGCTTGGCCTTCTGTAAGTGTTTTAAAGTTTTATGTTTTACACATAGATATATGATCTATTTTTAGTTGCTTTTTGAGTAATATGTGAAGTTCAGGTTGAAGTTCATGTCCAAGTATTCAAACACCATTCGTTGAAATTACTATCTCTTTCCCATTGAGTTGTTATTGCATCGTTGTCAAAGATCAGTTGACCATCCTTGTGGGAGTCTATTTCAGAACTCTCTATTTTGTCATTGATTTATGTCTCTATGACTTTGTCAATAACACATTATCTTAATTACTGTAGTTACAAGAAGTCTTAAAATCAGGTAATACAATTCCTCCAACTTCATTATTTTTAAAAACAGTTTTAGTGATTTGGTTACTTTGCTTTTTCATCTGAATTTTGTATTTAGTTTGTCCATATCTGTAAAAACCCCACTAGGATTTTAATGGAAATTATGTTAAACCTGTAAATCAATTTGAGGATTGACACCTTTACTATGTTGAGTTTTAGAAATCCATGAACATGGTATGCCTCTCCACTTCTTTAGATCTTAATTGGCTTTTTAAAAAAGTTTTGTAGTTTTTAGCATACAGATCCTGTACATGTTTTGTTAGATATATACTTAACTCTATCTTCTGTCCTTCCTTCCTTTCTTTTCCCATCAATGATGAACAGTATTGTGTTTTA
This sequence comes from Sapajus apella, assembly GCF_009761245.1. NCBI lineage: Eukaryota > Metazoa > Chordata > Mammalia > Primates > Cebidae > Sapajus > Sapajus apella. Next base: position 1,918,267 of record NW_022437098.1, on the reverse strand, counting down.
AATTTCAGTTTCCAACTGTCCACTAATAGTTTATAGAAATACATTGATTTTTGCATGCTGACCTTGTTTCTTGTGGCTTTGCTAAATCCATTTATGAGTCCTAAAAGGGTTTTTTTTTTTGGGAATTTTTAATGTAGACAGTTATGTCATCTGAAAATAAGGAAAAGCCCTGCTCCCCCTTTCTAATCTGCATACCTTTTTTTTTTTTCTTGCTTTACTGCACTGGCTAGGACTTCCAGTACTATGTTGAATAGGAATGGTCAAAACAGAAATTCATGCCTAGTTCCAATCTTAGGGGAAAGCATTCAGCCTTTACCATTAAGTATAATGGTAGCTATAGGTACATAACATCACTTTTAATTACTGCATAATACTCTGAAATATTTAGTCAATGTTCTTTGGGGAATTTAGTTTGTTACCTATTTTTCACTGTTATGAGCAATGTTTTAATAAATGGCTATACAGAAAAATCTTTATGCACATAATTACACACTCTCCAAATGCCCACACTCTCTGTTTTCCTCCTTTTACCAAGGACGAAGGATCTCAACCAAGGCCTGTGGTCCTCTGGTTTCCATCCCTTATCACCTGTAACTATCTCCTCTCCTTTCCTCATCATCAGTTTCCCTCCAACTCCTGGTTCATTTGCATGAGCACCCAAACAAGCTCCAGATGTACCATTCAACAAATATTTCTTCCTTGTTTCCACATCATCTTGCAGCTGCTGCCTCCTCTCTGTTTCCCTTCATGAAACTTCCTGAGTTTTTCTTTGTCATAGCCTCTACTTCCTCACTTCACATTCTCCCCTCAACCCACTCTAATTAGCCTTTGTTCCCACCTCTCCGTGGATGATATGCTTGTCAATGTCAGCCATGACCCTTATGTTGCCAGTCCAATGGTCACTTCTTGGTTCTCATTTTAGCTGTCACTGACTCTTCTTGGAACACTTTCTTCATGTGACTTCATGACATCACACTCTAATTTCCTCGTAACTCACTGGCTGCTCCAGAACACATCTGCTAGTTTATCCTCCCACCAGCCATGGCATCAGAATTGTGCTACATTAGCGAAATGAAGTGAGAAGTTTTTTCATTCGTTTCTATCCTACGGAACAGTTTAAATAGCAGAAATATTTTCAATTCCTTGGAGATTTTGCGTCACTTGCCTCCCAACTGCCTGGGCCAGCATATTTTTTTGAGGGAATTCTTAATGTAATCAGCTTATTTCACTGCTATTGACCATTGACATTTTGTTTTCTTTTATCCAATTTTTCCTTGCTTGTTGGATAGTGACGTAAAACGTGGACTATTGGCTTAGAAGTTTCTGTGTTAAAGGGTTCTTGCTTTCCATTCTAGTTTATTGTATTTTAGTTAGGCCTGGAGAATTATGTTGTTAAGGAGAATGAGGATATTTGCAATGTTCAGCAATGCCTGTCCCACACAGACTGTGGGATTAAGGGAAATAAAAGGAAGTTTGAAGCAACTCAGCCTTTTAGCAACAAAACTGCCCTCAATTACCAGGGAAAATCGGCTCAGAATCCAAGCACTAGTTTTAAAAGTATTTAAGCTGCAAACCTGTTTGGACAAGCAACACACCGCTGAACTTTACTTCTTCCTTAAAAAATATGTAAATGTACAGAGACAAACACAAATTTGCACCCAAACCATGATCCAAACCATGGATGTTGAAATTGTATAAAGTTCTGGGGAAAATGGGACAACTGTTTGGGAACCACTCAAGAGGAAGAGTTCGCCAGGACGCCTTTGAAGAGTCATTGCCGGGAGAGTTTCCCAGTGTGGTCAACTGGGAGGAAGCGTCATAGACTTCTGCTAACACTCCACCCTCCTGGCAGCACCGGGGAAAAACTGGCTTGCCATTTATACTTATGGCCCAATTTCGCTGTCTGCTGTCTGCCAGGGACTTCCTTGCCTACTCTCATCCCCATTCGTCCACATTCGCTGCTGGCTGTGGATGCAGGAATAGCCAAGGGAGAGGGACATGCTACACGAAGGGCGTGGGTGCTATGGGGAGGCTAGCCCCAAAGGGCTCATTGTGCTGACTTTACGGGTGAGAAAACAGGCTCAGATCAGTTAAAAGACTGCTTGAATTTTACCCTGAATTAGAAACAAGTCCAGAATCATCACAACATGGGTCTTGAATCTGAAGATGCTTTACTGACTACCCCCCAAAAAGAAATTTGCATGTGGGGCAGTTTTCAGGAGCTGGGGATTGGGGACTGGGGGGAATGTGTATAATCGAGGCAGTACTTCCCCTAGTGGCCAGTGGGAGCATTTTCAGCAAGACTAAACCACTATCGCTGGGGTCCCAACATGAGGGGGATGAGGAAGATTAGGGGCACTAATCAATGTGTCATGAGTCGTGGTAGGCATTTTAGTCACTGACTGAGGCATGAGTTGATTCCCAAAAAGGGGGAAATAAATGTATGACTTAGAATTTCTATTTAAGAGTGTTTTAGGGACAGTCTTCTGGGGTGAGGGTGGGGCTAGAGGTGCCGTTTTATTTAGATGGTGTGTTTCCCGGGTGGCTGAGGGTGAGGGAAGATGGGAGTTTTGAGGGTCTGACTTTCTCCAAACGTCCCCTGGTGTTTCCAGTGCTTGCTGCTGATTGTTGGGGTGCAGAGCATTTTTGAGGATGCCTGGGTGTGAGGGACAGTGCTGTTTGTGGACGTTGGGCTGCCCACTTCTCTACTTAAACCACTGATTTTCAAACAGGACCGTGCCCCAGAATCATTAGGATAAGTTGAAAAATAAAGATTTGCAGGACCTACTCCTGACCACCTGTACCTCTCTCTCCAAGGGCTACTAAGCCCAGAGACCTGAGATTTGCTGTTTTTTAGGAAAAAAATGGTTTTATTGAGGTGACACTGTCATATTACATATGATAAGCTTATACATATTAAAATTTCATAACTTGATAACTTGTGAAGCGATCACAATCACAATGACTACAATATTGATCGTCCCTCATCCTCCCCAATATCTTTGTGCCCTTTGAGATATGTCCTTCCTGCCCCATACCACACTTGGGTGATGACTGATCTGCTCTGACACTATAGATTCATTTGCATTCCCAGAAGCTTCTAAGATGGAACCACACAGTAGGTACTCTTCTCAGTCTGGCTTCTTGCACTGAATACAATTGTTTTGAGAGTCTCTGTGGTGTGCACATTCCTTTCTTTCTTCTTTTTTTTGGGGGGGGTGACGGAGTCTTGTTCTGTCACCCAGGCTGGAGTGCAGTGGCGCAATCTAGGCTCACTGCAACCTCCGCCTCCCAGTTTCAAGCCGTTCTCCTGCCTCAGCCCCTTCTAGTAGCTGGGATTACAGGTGTCCACCACCATGCCCGCCTAATTTTTGTATCTTATTTTTAGTAGAGACGGGTTTTACCATGTCGGCCATGCTGGTCTTGAACTCCTAACCTCATGTGATCTGCCTGTCTCAGCCTCCCAAAGCGCTGGGATTACGGGCATGAGCCACCATGCCTGGCCTCCCTTTTTTTGCTTTCTGAGACAGGGTCTCACTCTGTCACTTAGGCTGGAGTGAGCTGAGATTGCATCACTCCAGCCTCAACCTCCTGGGGTCAAGTGATCCTCCTGCCTCAGCCTCCCGAGTAGCTGGGATTACAGGCCTGCGTCACCACACCTGGCTACTTTTGTATTTTTTTTTTCATAGACATGGCGTTTCTTCATGCTGCCCAGGCTGGCCTCCAACTCCTGGGCTCAGGTGATCTGCCCATCTCAGCTTCCCAAAGTGCTGAAATTACAGGCGTGTAATCTCACCATGCCTGGCCAGTGCATTCCTTTTTACTCTTGAGTAGTATTTCTTGGAGTGTCTGTACTGCAAGTTATTTATCCATTCAGCTGCTGATGGACATTCGGGCGGTTTCCACATTGGTGCTATTACAAACAAAACAGTTATGTGCAGTTAGGTCCAAATCTTTGTATAGACGGGTGTTTTCGTTTCTTTTGAGTAAATGCCTAGGAATAGAATGGCTGGGTCGGATGACAGGTGTATGTTTAAAGTTTTACGGAACTCCAAACTGTTTTCCAAAGAGGTCATACCATTTTATATTCCTACCAACAATGAATGAGGAATTCAGCCCTCCGAGGGCCAACTCTGGCGACTGTGACCCTATTCTAGAGGCTTTATAATCCTGCTATTTTTCCTGTGAGCAAAAAAGTTATAGAGGAACGAGATCTAGGAAAAATAGTTCTAGTCGAACCAGAATCTCTTACCCAGGGGCCTGGATCGGGAAGGCTGAGAGGCGCCGGCCTGTTCTCATCTCCCAGGTGCGTGTGAGCCGATGCTCCGCTAGGGGGCGCCGGAGAGCAGGCTGTCTCCCGCGTGGCGCTCAGAGCCCCGAGGGCTCCCTCCGGGTCCGCGCCTTCTGCCCCTGGGAAGGAGTCATTTTCCCCACTCTGGGGGGGTCCGCCAAGCCGCATCTGCCACAGTCACGAAGCTTTCTTAGCAGCTCCTGGAGTTCAAGGAAAATCCCGAAGCAGCTCTTTCCTCGAAGGAAGACGTCCACAGCCTGGCGCCCACGAAGAGGGTGCCCCCCCCCCCC
>NW_022437098.1:1875885-1913286 GCF_009761245.1 Sapajus apella | reverse complement strand
GCGGCGGGGTGCGGGGCGCGGGGGCGGCGCTGCTGCTTCCACCCGGGAAGCGCGGGTCAGTGTCGGGAGCTGCACTGCGCGGCCGCGGAGAGCGCTCGAAGGGACAGTGTCTGGTTAAAATCAAACCCTCGTGGTCTTGCCTTTTGAGCGCGTGTGTTCGCGCCGCGGCGGGGAAGCCCGTGTCACACACGTGGCCTCGTGTGATCTTCACGACGCACGCTTTCATTATTTTCCTCCCTTTGCAGCGGAGAGCAGAGAATTCCAGCACCTTCTCCAGAGTTCCAGCGCCAGACCTTGCGCGGACGGCTTGTGACTCGGCAGCGGGAGCGTTCTCGTCCCCTGGACGGACCCGACGCCCCGCGCTCACCATCGAGCCGGAGGTCAGCGCCGCGGCGGTGACGGAGCCTTCCTCCTCGCGGGGCGGCGCCGGGGGCGGGGACGGCCGCCAGGGGGCAGTGTGGCCCCGTGCTCCGCGCCCGCTCCCGACCCGCGCCCCGCCCCCGCCGGGCCGAGCCCCGCGCCCGGCTCCGCGTTCCCAGCTGCATGGCCAGGCGTGGAAGACGCTGGACTCGGGGCTACGTCTTCTAGCAGTTAAAATAAGGGCGGCGAGCCCCCCACAGTTCAAGTGGGCGAGAGAGCAGCGTCCAGCCTCTATGGAGAGGATGGCCTTTCATTTGCCCTGATGCAGCCAGGTCTGCGCTGCCGCGGGGAGACGCCCCCCTCCAGCCTGGGCCTCGGGAGCCACCGGGCACAAACGTTACCTTGACAGCGTTCCAAGCAGCACTCCGCTTGGACAGCTAGTCGGTGTGGTCACCCAGGCCAGGACGACTAGTCGGTGTGCTCACCCAGGCCAGGACGACTAGTCGGTGTGGTCACCCAGGCCAGGACGACTAGTCGGTGTGGTCACCCAGGCCAGGACGACTAGTCGGTGTGCTCACCCAGGCCAGGACGACTAGTCGGTGTGGTCACCCTGTGGTTGTTCTTAGGGGGAGCTTGGTGAGATTTAAGTGTAAGCCAGTAGTTGCTTGCGTTAGTTTTTGTAGCTTATCATGTTTTACTAAGGGTGATAGCGAGATTTTCCCTTTTTTTTTTTTTTTTCTGGACTAATCCAAACAGAATGCTGAAGCTCAGTCTCCATCCGGAAGACCTGGGCTGTGCCCTCCCGGCCTCTCTGGGCAGGGGCGGCCGGCTGCAGGCCCCTCTCCGGAGGACACCCCGCTGAGGGGCTGCTCCTACCCGGGGTGGATGCACCAGCTGCGGCTTTCCGCTGAAAAGAAACACACTCTGCTCTGGCTTATGTCTGGCTGAGCTCTGGGAGGGCGGGCCCCTCTCAGCGAGCTGGGGGGCCCGCGCTGACGAAGATGACCCGCAGGCCTTATCAGCACTTATCTTTCAGTAAAGCCTGAGAGGCCAGCTTTGTGTCTGGGACCCTGGCAGCTCAGGAGGGCAGCTCGGCTTTTGTTCCTTGTTCTTCAGCTGTTGGGAACTCTGCTGACAGCAGAAATCGACCCCATGGATTCACAGCACAGGCTATGACCAGAGACATATTTTTGTTCTAAAACATTTTTTTTCTGATTATAGAGTTAATGCCTGTTTTCTTTTCTTTTTCTTTTGAAATAATGTGAAGCTTCTAAAAACAGTGTAAAAAATTCCCATGTACCCTTCATCCACATTGATGCCCTATAAATGCCTTGGTCTATCTTTTCCCCCAAATAACCACAGGCTAGTGAGCGAATCAGGAAATTAACATTGATGTGGTTCTGTCATCTTCCACAGACTCATCATATTCCTCCTAGGCCCATGAACTGGCCTCTGCCAATCGCACCTTGGATAGTTACTGCGTCTCTTTAGTCCCGTCGAATCTGGAACAGTTTCTCAAGTTTTTCATTTTTTTATGACTTGGGACATTTTTGGAGAGATTTAAGTGTAAGCCAGTAGTTGCAGGAAGTCCCTGAACTTGGGCCTGTCTGACATTCCCTCAGGATCAGATGGTTTGGAATCCCAGGGGCGGTGTAGGGTTCTTCCTGGTGCTCCCCTCACCGGGGGGCAGCTGTTACCTATGTGAGCCGATCTTGGAGATGTCACCTTGATCACTTGGTTAGGTGATGTCTGCTATATTCTCCACTGTAGAGGGTGTGGGGAAATGCTTGCAGGCTTTGTGAGTATCTTCTTTCTGAAACATTTTAGAGAATTTAATTTAATTTAGTCAAGAAAAAGGGAAAAAAGGAATCCCTCCTGGCTCCCTACCCAGAGTTAAGAACTGTCTCCATGCTGACTCCATGCTCTTCTTCCTTTCCCTGGAGTCTCTGCTCTCTTTAGGATCCTGTGACTCTGCTGGAAGGACGCGTTCCTGTGGCTAAGCCCTGCGTGGCCTCTCCCATCCCGTCCCATTCCTCTGGGGGTGCTGTGGAGATTCTGTCTGAAACGGAGGTGTGAGTCTAACAGAAGATTTAGGTCTAGCCCAGGGAGGCGGGAGAAGTTTCAGGAAAGTGGAGCCTTTTAGCTCCTCCAGGATTCAATGTCCTGGTACCTCCTTCCAGGAGGACAAGGGGAGAATGAAGGCAGCCATTCAGAAGGTCTGGGCTCCAGCCACTTGAGGACTAAAGAAGGGCCTGGGGCTGACCTCGTGCTCACAGAGGCCACCAGGGATCTCGGCGCCTCCTGCCCTTCCTCCTGGAGGGACCTGAGAGCAGGGAGGGCAGGTGAGTGGTAAGGAGCCCCATCCCATGGAAACTCAGGGAAACTTGCCTCTCAGAATTATCCAACCCAAGAGGCAAGGGAGCTAGGGTATGTATACACCAAGTCTTGAGAGTACTTGATTCAGGGCTGCTAGTGGGGGTGGTGGGTGTGTGTCTGTCCCTCAGGCCTTCCTGCCACCTGCAGGCTCATGGTCAGAGTGACCTCTGAGGTTCTGGGGGAAAGCTTTCAGGTGCAGATATGGCCGAGGGAACCCAGAGTTGCGGGGTGCACGTGGGACAACGAACAGAGTCCATAGACCCTGACCCAAGCGCTGTGCGAGTGAAGACAACCAAGGAAAGATGAGCTGGATGGCGTGGGGTCACGGACACGGTTCCTGAAGTCGAAAATGGTTATTTCCAAAAAAGTCTCAAGATCTTGGAGCAGATGAAAATGGTTTTTAATCACCATTAGCCAAACTGACCAGATGAGCAGGAAACACTTTTGTGTGGATGGAATGGATTGCGAACGGATTGATTTTGAGGGCAGCCTCCAGATCCCGTCTGAAGAGCAGGCTGGGCTGGCTGGGTAGTACGCAGAGGTGGGCTGGTTATCCGGAGCATAGCAGAGGGGGCCTGGCAGCGGGGACGGTGCGCAGTGCAGTCAGCTTCTTTGAGGACGTAGGTGGGGGTGGAAACAGCCTTGGAAAGAGAAGCGGAAGGGCAACCACACTGCATCCCTGCTTCTCCAAGAACTTTAAATTCCAGGGAATGAGGTTACCTGTCAGTCGGAGGTGTTAGCCCTCATCCTGGGGACAATCCCCTCTTCTAATGCTGTTCTCCTTTCGGCTAAAATGTTCTCAGATCTCAGCGTGGTCAGACGCAGTCCACAGGGCTCCCCTGAAATAGTCCCCGTAAGCTTCAAACGAAAGCCCGGCACCCTGACTTTGTTTCTGCTGCTTCCCACTCATGATGCTCTTTCCTTGTGTGCTTTATTTTCCCCACGGTCACTCCCCAACCTAAGAATGTTATTTGTGGAGCCTCTTTGAGGCTTGGGTTGAGGGAGTGTTCTTTGGAGAGCATCTGCACTTACCTCTGCCCTGGGAGGCCACTGTCCACCTGCAGTGCTTTTAATGACATTCACAGCTTGCTGGGTCCCAGCTTGCCGGTCGTGTGTTTGGCCGTGGGCTGCTACGCGGGTGCAGCCTTCGCCTCCCCTGCTCTGCTCAGCGCTGCAGCTTCCCTTTGCAGCCCCTGGGGGAAGGGGTGGGGCAGCCTTATGGGTCACACTTTTCTATTAGGTTCCCACCTTGGGTGGTCCCGAAGTATCCTCTCCGTTCCCACTGCTCCGCGAAGCTGTAAAAACCGGAGCTCAAATGTGCTGAGTTTAGCAAACACCTCCAGGGCTAAAGAGCTTCAAATCCCAGCGATCTCTTTGGGGTTCTGGCTTCATGTGGGTTCCGTCTGATAATGATCAGTTTTTCTGGTGCAGGTAAACGTTTTATTCCTTAGCATTTTTGGTGGTTTTCAGTAGGAAGTTTGGTCTAAACAGCAGACAGCCATGGTACTGAAGTTCCAGCAGTTCCTCTGTGAGCCCTCCATGCCTGTCCCCTCTTACCCCAGGCTCACGCACCCTGCCAGTCATGTGGGTATTGGCAATGGGGCAACCAACCTCTGTTGCCATAAGTGGGTTTTGCCTTCTGCCCTTCACCTCTTGCTGCCTCTCCTGGCCACCATGGGCGATTCCTAAGTGCCCAGCAGTTTGGGGGGAGCCATGAGCCGCTGGCATTTTGGGTGGTGGTTGCAGCGCGGAAAAAAAGAGCTGCTTTTGTTTCTAACCCCTACCCTGAGATGTTTGAAGTGGTAGTTTGAGAACAGAGGATCATCTACTTTAGGGATTTTAGACAAAGCTCAAGAAAGACAATGTTCTTTTCCTAGGGCAGGAACTAGATGCTAAACAAAGGAATCCGTGCCCGACAGTTTATTTATTTTATTTTATTTTGTAAAAAGCCTACAGCACCTGGTATTCCCAGGCGGTCTCCCATCCAAGTGCTAACCAGGCCCGACCTTGCTTAGCTTCCAAGATCAGATGAGATCAGGTGTGTTCAGGGTGGTATGGCCGTAGACCCCACAGTTTTAAACAGAGATCCTATGAAACATTTTCCAGTCCAGCTTTAAACCAAATGTGAAGGACATGCTCAGCTCATCCTTCAAGGGGGTTTCCCTTATCAGTACTGTCATGTACCTGTCACCTATTCCTAGAGCCACTGGACTGTGAGGGGTCCTTTAGGGCAGTGGTCCCCAGCCGTTTTGACACCAGGGACCGGTTTCGTGGAAGACAGGTGGGTGGGGGTGGGAGAAAGGCAGAAGATAGTTTTCGGATGCAACTGTCCCACATTAGATCATCAGACGTCAGATCTTCTTACAGAGCAGGTAACGTAGATCCCTTACATGCGCAGCTCACAAGAGGGTTCATGCCCTTATGAGAATCTAATGCCGCCGCTGAGCTGCCAGGAGGCTGAACTCAGGCAAGGATGCCTGTTCACCCACCGCTCACCGCCTGCTGTGCCGCCTGATTTCTAACAGGCCATGGGCTGGTACCAGGCGTCAGCCTGAGATCTGGGGACCTCTGATCTGGAGTGTGTGTATGTGCTCACTCTCACCATAGTCTACGGTTAGACAAATTCTTTAGATGTACGGACGCTGAGCAAGATTTAGGACTGACAAGGTCTTCCCACGTATCGACTGAGTTTTGAACAATTCATGTCACTTCTCTGTAAATTGAGAGTAGTCATACTGACCTCACTGCACTGTTGCAGGCATTTCATGCGACAGAGAATGAGAAAGGGCTTTGTGAGATGTGGCCTGACATGGTCTCCATCTTGCCTGGCTTCATGTCCCCATGTATTAAAGGTCTGCTGGGCCAGGTGCAGTGGTCACACCTCTAATCCCAGCACTTTGGGGAACCGAGGCAGGAGGCTCACTTGAGCCCTGGCGTTTGAGACTACCTTGGGGAACATGATGAAACCCCATCTCTACAAAAAAATTTAGAAAATTAGCTGGGCTTGATGCTGCATGCCTGCAGTTTCAGCTACGCAGAAGGCTGAGGCAGGGGGGTCTGTCGAGCCCAGGGGGTCAAAGCCGTGGTGAGCTGTGATGGCACCACTGCTCTCCAGCCTGGGCCACAGGGTGAGACCTTGTCTCTGAAAAAAGAAAAAAAAAAAAGATCTGCTGTGTTAGCTTCTGTTCTAAGTTCAGGGTATTCAGTGCTGCGGGATGCAGTCTATATTTTGGACGCAGTTTAGCCCGGTATGTTTTAAGGCCTTGTAGTGTGTCACGGCTGCGTTTCCTTTGGCATCTTCACGCCACGTGAGGTTTGACCGTATAGTTTCTCAAAAGGGTAATTTAGACCTCAGGAAAAAGCATAGACAACAAAAATATAATAATATATTGCGTTTGTATAGTATTTTAAACAACTTGTATGGTATTTTAAATTTGGTTTGTATAGTATTTTAAATGTGATTTATACAGTATTTTGAATTTGATTTGTATAGTATTTCAAATTTGATTTGTGTAGTATTTGGATATTAACTCAGTTGACTCTCATATTAGTCCTGAGTAGTGGGCAGGGTAAGTATATTTTCGTCTTACAAGGAAGGAAACCAACATTCAGAGAAAACCAGGAAATCATGTAAAAGTGAAAAGCCGGGGCTGTAACTCAAATCTTATGCACTGCCCAGGAGACACTGCTGGAGTCACAGGCAAAATGCCACCCTGCATTAGCCTGGAGGTCCAGCGTCTTGTTTCTGACAAAGGTGTTCAGTATTCTCTGATGACAGAGTGTGGCAGTTTTCTTCTACCATATTAGCTGGGAAAGCTCAGTGACCTTTCACGACAGTCCCGTGGTGTCCACTGCCCGACCTCCAGCGTCTGTGAGGGTGGAGTTGAGGATATGTGCATTTCAGGTCATGGGATATCCTGGTGAAAATACCCAATGTGTCAGCAACCATCCTGCTGAGCCCTAGCAGAGGCTGGATAACGGAACTCTCCTAAGGAGGATTCTGTCATGCTGGACACTTGTTTTTGGATAAATGATCAAGTTTCCCTGTTTATACTGACTGCTAGAAAACGTGAAGCTGATTTCTTTCTGTTTTTTTTTGAGACAGTGTCTTGCTCTGTTACCTAGGCTGATGTGCAGTGGTGTGAACTTGGCTCACTGCAACTTCCACCTCCCGGGTTCAAGCAATTCTCCTGCTTCAGCCTCCTGAGTAGCTGGGATTATAGGTGCGCTCCACCACGCCAGGCTACTTTTTGTATTTTTAGTAGAGACAAGCCTTCACCATGTTGGCCAGGCTGGTCTTGAGCTCCTGACCTCAGGTGATCTGCCTGCCTTGGCCTCTAAAGTGCTGGCATTACAGGTGTGAGCCACAGCGCCACCCTGAAGCTGATTTTTGGTGCACCCATTGAGCATGTAGGACTCAATATATGACAGCGCATGCTCTTGTGTCCTTGGTTTACAGGTCTACCTGGGGCTTTTCTGTTTCTTTCCCACATGATGCTAATATGCGCTACATGACTGCGTTTTATGTACCCTAACAAAGCAAAAGGTTCTGAAGACAAGTTCCCAACTAATAAGTAAAGGAATGAATCCAGGAATAAGTAAATAAATAAATAGGGTTAGAGTACACGTGCAGGCTATAGGAGCTAAGAGAATTGGAGAACAAAAAATTATTCTGGGCTGAACCTGTCATTGAATGCTTCATTGGAGATAGTGGGATTTGAGGTTGAATTAATTAAAAAGAAATACGAGAGGGATACCAAGGTTAGAAAAGCCACACGAGCTTTCAGAAGAAGGCAGCTGGGATTGAGAATGGCGCTGGCCGCAGCCTTCTGAGTGACTGGGGAAGATGCGGGCAGGCAAGTGGGCTTAACTGGTGGAGGAAAGTTAAGTGGAGACCTTGGGTCAGTTTCAAAAACAAAGAAGCCTTCTTATTAGACATGGGGAGGAGCCATGTGGGTTGTTTCCTATCCCTCCAAAAAACTCACCAGGATGACAATAGAGGAAACACAAAGGTAAACCCACAAGGGTCAACGTAGCTGAAGAAGGGAGATTTTAGGACATCCCTGAAAGCTAGAGGATGCTGAAGGAGTAGTTATGGGCAGAACAGCCCAAAATGTCCATCCTGAATGTCAGCAGAGGGGATACAGGTGAGAAGGAGCTTCCTTGTCCCCTAGAATATGTCAGGTCTCAAAGGCAGCAGGTTCCATGCTCAGTGGAGCCAAAAACCGAGGGGTTGCTAAAGGCCTGGGTGAAGTTACCCATTCACCCAGGCAACTGCCACCCTCCCCTCTAAGGAGGCTGGAGGGTTAGTTATTTGGGAGAAATTGAGCCCTTCTTTTCTGGACCAGGGGCCATCAGACAGCAAAGTGCAGAAGAGGGCTCAGATGCAGGGTTAAAAATGGGGGGGATGTAGCCATGTGCGGTGGCTCACACCTGTAATCCCAGCACTTTGTGAGGGCGAGGCGGGCGGATCACCTGAGGTCGGGAGTTTGAGACCAGCCTGACCAACATGGAGAAACCCTGTCTCTACTAAAAATATAAACTTAGGCTGGCATGGTGGCACATGCCTATAATCTCAGCTCCTTGGGAGGCTGAGGCAGGAGAATTGCTTGAACCCAGGAGGCAGAGGTTGTGGTCAGCCGAGATAGCGACATTGCACGCCCGCTTGGGCAACAAGAGTGAAACTCCATCTCTGAAAAAAAAAGTGTGTGTGTGGGGGGATGGGGGGCGGTGGGCTGTGGGGAATGTCTTCATATTGAATGGGGAGGTCTCTAGCTTTCTTACGTTTCTTACCTTTCGGAACATGGGAAGGCAGACACACGTCAGCAGCCCTGCCTTCCTGTAGGCACGGCACTGAAGGACGCTTCCCTTAAGAAACGAAATGGAGCCAGAGAGAAAAACTCCTGACCCTGACCTGTTAGGGACCTCCATCAGGTGGCCTGCCACCTGAGGACTCTGAGGGGAACCTCACCCACTGAGAAGCTCTGCCTAGCCCTGCCCCCTAAAGCTTTTAATCAGACTTTTAACACTTAAGTCTTAAATATGAGCAAATAGCCCCAGATTACCAGACATTTAAGGAGCACCATTCACATGACGGAGACAGAATAAAGTGAACTTAGAGGAAGGAGAAAATGCGTAGAACACACAAAAACTTGAAAAAAACCCTCTCAGAGATAAAGTAAAATAATGCATCCATATATCAAGTATAAGACCCTTTAAAAATAAATAATCTGCCAATAAGAAGAGCTTTTGAAACTTAAAAGAAAAACAGCAAAATAAAAAAAGATCAAGTTGACGTAGAAAACCTTTGTTTCTATTTCCAAAGGAGGAACAAACAGGCAGAGATGGAGAAAAAGAACATCAGTGTAAGAAACTTAAGAGACCCAATCAAGGATCTCTAACAATGATGAATCAAAAAATGAAGCCAGAGAAACAAAAAGAAATTAAAAAGAAAAAGACACTTTATCAGAACGTACACAGAACAGCTAGATCTGCACTGTTCCAGATGGTAGCCTCTAGCCACCGTGGTTAACTAAGTTAAAATTAGAATCATTTGAGATTAAATGAAATTAACATTTCATTCGTCAGTTGCACTAGCACATTGCGAGTGCTCGGCAGCATGCGTGGGTGTTGGCTGCCATATTGGGCAGTGCAGATGATGAATGTGCTCTCAGCACAGAAAGCCCTGCTGTGTGATGCTCTGCACTGAATCCATTAACTTCATAATTAACAAAAAAATACTCTTTATAACTCTAGGGATTAAAAATTGCATCTCAGAAGCTTCTAGAAGAGAAGAAAAAGCAATGACACACAATGAAACGAGAACCATGATGACACTGCGTTTCCCCACAGTGTCCTGGAAGCTGGAGGGCGATCAAGTGATGTCCTCATACTTTTCTGGAAAACTGATGATCAACCCAGTTTTCGACATCCAGCCAAACTATGAATCAAGTGTGAGGATAAAATGAAGACATTTCAAATTTGCAAGAACTGACCGAGTTTACTACTCTCGTACTCCTTTTAGGAAACGAATGTAGGATGTGCTCTAGCGGACTGTAAAGGTATTTGAAGAACAAGCAAGGGGTGAGTTTAAGAGAGATAACTTCTGAGCCACAGCACTTGTGACCTGTTGGTGCATCGCAAATCACCTTAGACACAGCAGATAAGCAACGCGTGTTCTTACCTCACCTGCTTTCTGAGAGTCAGGCGTCTGGAAGGGGCTTAGCTGGGTGGTTCTGGCGCAGAGCCCCCCAGGAGGCTCCAGTCAAGCTGTCACTCCTGCAGTCACCTCAAGGCTTGCCTGGGGCTGAAGAAACCACATCAGGCTCACTCACATGGTTGTTGGGAGGCTTTGGGTCCTCACTGGCTGCTTCCACGGCAGGCGGATTCTCCAGTGGGACTGATGGGGAGAGACAGACAGGGGGCGAGAAGCTACAACAGAAGCTGCAGTTCATGAAGTAATCTTGGGTGTGACCTGCCATTACTGCACTCATTAGCAGGAAGTCCCGAAATCCAGCCTACACTCAAGAGAAAGAGAATTACGCTGCACCACTTGAACAGAAGAGTATCAAAGAATTTGTGGACTTATTTAAAAACCCACCACAGATGTCAACAAGTAGTCTAAATATTTAGGGAAGAAATAATATCAATAGTACAGAAACTATTCAGAGAACAGAAAAAGAAAGAACATTTCTGAATTCATTTTATGAGGCCAGCATAGCACTGATATCAAAACTTGACAAGGACATTATAAGAAAGGAGAGTACAAGCCTGAATCTCTCATGAGCAGGCATGCAGCAAATAAGATACAGAACAGATAAAAAAGATAATACGTCACGAACAAGTGGCTTTTTTTTTTTCTGGGAATGTAAGTTTGGTTTAACATTCAACATAATAATCATATTAATAGAACAAAGGAGAAAACATGTCATATGATAATCTCAGTAGCTCTTAAAGCATTAGGTACAATTCGGCACCTGTTTATGACCAAAAAAAAAGGCATTCCTCTAATGAAAAAGGCACTTCCATAATCTGTTAAAGGATATCTCCAAAAGATCTGTGGATGACATCTTACACAAAGATGCAATATTGGGCACTTTTCTCCTGAGGCTGCAAACAAGGCTATCTGCTGTGGTCAATTCTAGTCAACATTGTCCTGGAGGTCCTAGCTGGGGTGAGAATACCTCCCAGCCATGTGGCAGCCTGAGTCCTTCACACGCCGGATGCCCCATCCTCACCCTCTTCCCAGCTCGCCACCAGCTACCAATTCCTGCCAACACTTGGTCCAGGCTAAGGCAGGCAATACCTAACTGAAGACCAAATTATATGCTCACCCCCAGATTCTGAGCTGTCGGGCAAGGCCTCCAAAAGCCCTTTGCATAAGAATCCCATCCCCTGAGAAAGTGGTGGATGTTACATTGAGATGGAGTGCCCCAACTCTAGGATTCAGGGGTGAACTCTTCCAAACGGAGCAGGAGAAGCGAGGCTTGCTCTCTAGGTAGGAGGCTCCAGGAGGTAACCCCAAAGAAGAGGAAGGCAAAAACCATGGGTCTCGGTTGATGGGGGCTCCTGGATCTTGAACTTCCAGTGTTCACTGGCTCAGTGCTCCAGTTCATTGCATCACAAAAGTATTCCATTTCTGTAAGCATAATTGAGCACTTCCCACGTGCCAGGCCTGCCTTCTACGCGTTCTTTCGCTTCATGTGCTTTCTGCACATTCTCTCTCTCTCCCTCTCTCTCTTTTTAGAGTTAGGCTCTCACCTGTTGCTCAGGCTGGAGGGCAGTGGTGCGATTATGCCTCACTGCAGCCTCAACCTCCTGGGCTCAAGCCATCCTCCCACTTCAGCCTCCTGAGTGGTTGGGACTACAGGTGCACATGACCTCTCCAGGCTAATTTTTTATTTTTATTTTTTGTAGACACAGGGTCTCACCATATTGCCCAGGCTGGTTTTGAACTCTGGGCTCACACGATCCTCCCACTTTGGCCTCCCAAAGCTCTGGGTGGGAGACCCCGTGCCTGGGCTACATGATCTCATTGAGTCTCAGATCTGCCCCAATGAGGATTAGCAAGGGAACAGAGAACCCGAGTTGCAGGCCCTGCCAAAGCTGCTTTTTCTCCTTCCTGTGGCCTGGTGTCCTTCCTTTCTTCCTGGCTTTCCCACGTCCTCTGCTGAAGGTGCGGCCCCTAAGAATAGGAAGAGTTCCCTTCACCCCTTCCAGGCCAGGCACTGGCGATGGATGTGAGGCGTAGGTTCCACTGTTCCTCTGTCACGCTAGGCTCAGGAGGTGGGTCCTCCTCTGCCCATTTTATAGAAAAGAGAAAGAAAAAGTGAAGTAACTGGCCGCGGTCACCCAGCTAGCCCTCTGTTTCCAGGGTCTTGGCTCTAACCATTGGGCCCTATTGCCCCCAGGCTGTGTCTGGGGTCTCTGATTTGGCCTGTGACCCATAGCAGTTTTCCTGTCCCTGGAACTGAGTCCCAAAATCCAGCAGCCCCAAACGAATGGCCCTTGCCCATGACGAAATGTCAGGCCAGCAGGTCTGGGTGATTTTAAGGGAAGGTTTTCCCTAGTAGGGCCTCAAGACACAACTCAGATAGCACTCACTCCAAGTGACCCCCCAAACTGGGACCTGTCAGGGTGGTGCCTTCTGCTGCCTCTCAGTCATAGTCCCTCAACAAAGCATCAGAGGACCCCAGCGGGTAGGAAAGGGGAGATGCGATGACTCCCCGCCACCCTTAACCTCATGCAGCCTCACTACTTTACCAAGGATCCAGAGGGAAGAATTAAGGCCTGAAACCCCGTTCAATCAAAACGGCGAAGGAGGCCCCAGCGGCAGTGTCTGCATAGGCGACACGGCAAGCCTTGCGGAGGCTTTGACTGCAAAACCTGCCTGCAGGCTGTTACCCACGCGCCCGAGGTAATTCAGAGGTGACCTCCTTCTCCAGGCTTCATTCACCTAGGCTTCAGTCTAAGGTGTGGTAAAGAATGGGGAGAGTGATCACTTTCTGTGATAAACTCCTGTTTGTGTTGCTATTAACTAACTCAAAAGCCAGCATTAGACTTTCAGAGCAGTGTTTTGTTTCTTTTCTGCTGCCATGAAATTGAAGGTTATTCATGGAGAAAAGACCACAGTCAGTTCTGAATGGAGGAGGCAGAGGGTGTGTGTGGGAGTGTGGGTATGGAAAGATGCATGTGAGTCTGTGTGATGTGTGTGGATGTGTGTGGGAGTGAGGGTGTGTACAGATGCATGTGGGTGTGTGTGGATGCATGTGTGTGGGTGTGGATGTGTTTGGGTGTGTGTGGGTGTATATGGATGTGTGTGGGTGTGTATGGGTGTGTGTATAGATGCATGTGGGTGTGTGGGAGCGTGTGTGGATGTGTGTGGGTGTGTGTGGGAGTGAGGGTGTGTTTAGATGCATATGGGTGTGTGTGGGTGTGTGTGGATGTGTGTGGGTGTGTGTGTTGGGTGTGTGGGCGTGTGTTTGGGGTGTGTGTGGGTATGTGGATGTGTGTGGGTGTATGGATGCGTGTGGATGTGTATGGGTGTGTGTGTGTGTGGGTGTGTGGATGCGTGTGGATGTGTATGGGTGTGTTTGGGTGTGTGGGTGTGTGGGTGTGTGTGGCTGTGTATGTGTGTGGGCGGTGTGTGTGTGGATGTGTTGATGTGTGTGGGTATGTGTGGATGTGAGGGTGTGTATAGATGCGTGTGGGTGTGTCTGTGTACATCTGAGTACATGTCTAAGGAAAAGATGGGAATGGGGAGGCTGCCACAAAATGGCCTCAGAGCCCGATACCAGGAAGGAAGAAAAAGGGGAAAAAAGAGCAAAACTAAAAAAGTCGTGTTGCTTTTAGATGATCCTTTTATGGCAAGGCAAACATTTCCTTAATCAAGAGGTGCTTGGCATCCACAGAGCCCCTCCTCGCTCTGGCCACTGAGTGCCTTCGGGAGGCGGCGAGGCAGTCCGGGCCACCGCGGCTGGCACTGAAACCGGCTGCAGCAGCCCCTCCTCATGGCAGAAGGAGCGTTTGCCGTCTGACATGCGTAGCCATGCGTGTGTGTGAAAGCTGCACTCGTGCCCCCACTTCATATGACCACAACCTGTTGGGAGTGCTGAGTTGTTAGTGGAATGCTAAATCAGAGCCACGTTTAGCTGGGGGTAAGCCCACTCTTTGGGTAGCTGACAAACAGAGTGGAAAATGTGAGATTTGGGGTTGAGCGCCAACTCGGGCATCTCAGGGAAACGGCTCACAAGAAAGACGTTCGGCTTTTAGCAACCAAGCTGGAGACGTCCTGGTAACCAAAAGGGAACCATCTCGGCCCTGGTGCATCTCCATGTGGTCAGCAGCACTCTGGCAGCTTGCAAGTAGTTCTCACACTTGCAGGGCTCAGTGCTATGCTTGGAGTGGATTCAGAGGAGCAGAATTCTTTCGTCCTCATGAACCAAAACAGGCGCTATTGTTAAAGTGTGATTTTTACCAATCCCTCTCAGAGAGATTACATCAAACACCCAGATGAAGGTGTTGGAGATACAGCTTGATAACAAAAGGAAGCCCATGGCTGGGTGCGGTGGCACAAGCATAGTCCTAGCATTCTGGGAGGCCAAGGTGGGAGGATCATTTGAGCCCTGGAGTTTGAAACCAGCCTAGGCAACACAGCAAGACCCCAACTCTACAAAAATTTAAAAAACTAGCTGGGTATGTTGGCGCTTGCCTATAGTCCCAGCTACTCAGAAGGCTGAGGAGGGGGAATCACTTGAGCCTAGGAGGTCAGGTTGCAGTGAGCTATGATTATGCCACTGTACCCCAGCCTGGGTGACTCGGTGAGAGCTTGCATCCATCAAAAAAAGAGAGACAGAAAAAGGAAAAGGGCTCATATATGTGCAGAGCAGAGAGCTATTTAAATGACCTGCAAACAATTCTGTGTACCCCTTGGAACTTGCTCTGAATCTCCAACTCTTCGACCCTCTGCCGTGACGTCGTTGGTCGGGGAGGTTTTTGGTCTGGGTCTCCAGCTGTTACGTCCACCACAAACACCATGCCTCTTAAGCAACCTTCCTGGAATCCCGACCTAGTACGTACTGTTCTTAGTTGTGAAAACTTAACGTGGCAGTAAATCTTAATTAAATATCTGCCCTCAGTTTTCCCTTTAAATGTTTTTGTTGCAAAGGTATTTTTCCAACTGCCAATGGAAACTTCTAAAACCACGCAGGGCATGTAAAGACAGCAGGTGATATGTGTTGGCAAACATATGAATGTATTAGTCAGGATAAGCTGGGGTTTGCTGCAAAAACAATCAGACCTCAGATCCCAGCGGTTTAAAAAGAAAGGCTCATGTTTCATCATGAAGCCAGTCACATCATGGCTTCATTACAGTTTGGCTGTCACTCTGCTCCACGCTGGCTGTGCCCTGGGACCCAGGTTAAATGAGTGTCCTCTCTCTGCAACCTGCTGGTGCAACAGAGGAAGAGAGACAAGGTCAACCGCCCGGTGTCTTTGCTTCCATCCAGAAGTGGTACATGCCACTTCACCTGCGTTCCACTGCCCAAGGGAATCACTCGGCTACAGCTTAGTTCCGTGGGAAGAGGCCACATCCAAATGATCCCTTCTGAGGAGGGTGGCTTCCGGGAGGGCAGCCTGGATATCTGGAGAGGGCAGCAAGGTTAGCACTGCACAGGGGCCCTCTGTCTATTCTTGATATCTGGCCTGAAATTAATAAGCAAGTTTATCTGTGTCTGCGCGTTTCCAGGAAAAAGCCTGACGGTGGGTATTCCATCGCAGGAGGCAGCCCGCAAGCCTGGCATTCCTGTTCTCCAAAAGACCCTACGGAGCAAGGATAATGTGTGAGGAGCATTTTCTTTCAGTCCCGCCCTTGGCTTTGAAACCGAGCCACACATAAAAGCTCCGGCCCAGCCCAGGCCTGCCCGGCCCTGGCCAAGCCACACTCTCCTCCCGGGCCCTGGAGAGCCCCCTCCCCCCCAGTACCCTGGGTGGCCCAGCCCTCCGGAGGCATCTCCCTCAGGAGAGCAGAGGCCCCTCCATCCCATCTGGATCCCAGAGCCCAACCGTCTTGGCTGAGGCTGCCCAGGGTAGGATGTCAGTCAAACTAAAGAATATTCTTTTAATACTGAATAACCATGTAGGGCTGGCAGGGATCCCTCCGCCTGACAGATGGCGAACACATGCCCGGGGCGGTCGCTCCCCACATCAATCTCTCTGTGCGGCTTTCAGCACATCCTCAGCCAGGCCCCCTCCTCGCAGGGCTCGTGATGGTAATACAGAGGCTTTCTGAGGCTGGGGGGCGGGGGTGTGGAGGGATTTTTTGGAGGAGGGGCAGGAAGTTGGGGTGCTGATATCAGATGCTGTTCGATAGATGCTCGCCCTGCCCCTGACTGGAGCTGCTGGCCTCGGCTGAGCGGCCACCAGCAGGCAGATGGCTCCCGTGCGCGCAGAGGGGTCTGGGAACCATTTGGGCATGTAAGATCAGGTTCTTCCCGCTGTCACTAGGCTTTTCCTGCCCTTTGGTTTTCAAAACCAGTTTCTTTTCACATCCCTTAGATCAAGTTGGAAAACACAGCTTGTAAAATCTCCATGATTGGCAGGAGGTAGGAGACCTTTCTGAGTCCGTTTGGCACGGAGACGTGGCCCCGTGGGGCAGTTAGGCAGCAAGCTTGCTGCAGGCAGGGCGTCTGCTAAGGTCTGAGTGACTGGGCTGCCAACTGCCCTCGCCATTGCCGTGGCTTGCAAGAACATCCACACCCTGGTGGGTCCAGGTTTCTATTTCTAGCCCAGGTCTTTCTCCGGAGCTCCAGCTCCACTCTCCGACAGCAAGCTGCCTTCTGACACCTCCATGTGGGTACCTCAGCACCGTCTCCAACTTCTCACATGCAACGCAAGCTCAGGATGTTTAACTCGGACACTTGCTTCTCCAATGGTGCTCACGGTCTCAAAGCTGCCACCCTCTCAGTCTTAATCAGTTTTCTAGTCTTGTAACAGAACACTTGAAACTGGGTAATTATAAAGAAAGGGATTGATTTCCTGCAGTGATGGAGGCTGAGAGGTCCAAGGCTGAGGGGCTGCACCCCGTGAGGGCCTTCTTGCTGGTGGGGACTCTGCAGGGTCCCACGGTGGCGCAGGGCATCCCATGGTGCAGGGTGCGCCAGCTCAGACCTCCGTTCCTGTTTTTATAAAGCCACCGGTCCTGCTGCCGTCATAACCCGTTAAACCATTAACCCGGTAATCCATTAATCCATGAATGGACTAATTCATTCATGAGGGCAGAGCCTCTTAAAGGCCCTGCCTCTCCCTACTGCTGTGTTGGAGATTAAGTTTCTACATGGGTTTTGGAGGGGACGTTCAAACCATAGCACCCTCCCAGTTGCTGCAGTTAGACGCCTGGTAGATTTCCCCCTTCTGTTTCTCCTCAATCCTGCCTACTCCTCACCCATCTGATTCACCAGCAGTTTTCGCAATCTGCCTTTGTTGTATACCTTTTTTGAGACGGAGTCTTGCTCTTGTCATCTAGACTAGAGTGCAATGGCACTATCTCGGCTCACTGCACCTCTCCCTCCTGGATTCAAGTGATTCTCCTGCCTCAGCCTCCTGAGTAGATGGGATTAGAGGCACCTGCCACTATGCCCAGCTGACTTTTGTATTTTTAGTAGAGGTGGGGATTTTCCCTGTTGGCCAGGCTGATCTCGAACTCCTGACCTCAGGTGATCTGCCCGCCTCTGCCTCCCAAAGTGCTGGGATTACAGGCGTGAGCCGCTACAGCTGGCCTGTTGTGTACCTTGAGTCTGTTTATTTCTCCTTGCTTTCATGGTCACTGGTCCTCTGCAAGCCTTCATCATTTCACCCCTGGACTGTTAGGTTAGCTCTCACCTTCACTGTTGTCCTTCTTACCCCCATTCATTCTCCCGGGGTCTCATTGAGGTCTTCCAACAGAAACTAGGCCTTGGAAGGGTCAGGCATGTCACCCTCCATGACTAGAGAGCCACACCTTCCTCTCTGACAGCATGGGCTGGTCCTGACTCTCATTCTTGCCCCTGTGAAGCCGCTGTGATCCTTCCTTGATGACCCTGCAGCAGTGCTGGCCTCTGCAAGTTGTTTGATCTTGACTCAGTGTCTTCGCACAGGACTTCTGCACTGCCCTGGCTCCAGAAGAGGTGACTGGGGGCTGAGTAGCAGGCAGCAGGACTTTATGGGCAGGCTCTATGTCAGGCATGGACTAGCTGGCAATGTCAGCATGCAGAAATGCTAAGGCAGGTGGACCAGTTACAAAGGTGATGCAAGAAACCAGGTGACACTTTAAAAAGGGCCCGAACTGGGGAGGTGGCCACATACAGCAGACCAGCAAGGAACCAGTATCTGGGAGGTGGCAGGAATTTGTCCGGGAAGAAAACTTTAACAACTGCGTGCTTTTCTGCACTCCGCAGTGGCTTGGAGGACTCTTCCCTGGGAGCCAGCTGTCCTCATTTAGATGATACCATGGGACCATTTCACATCTGTGGCTCCCGCTGGCCACACAGCTTTCCTCGCTTGGGGTTTAGGGTAAATTACCATTGCTTAAGTGAAGCAACTCTGGTGGTTTGCACATGTGCTTGAAGAGAAAGAATCTTTATGGATGGAAAGTGGCCAAGTTCCTCCAGGGAAGAGCTGCAAGTTTCCCAGGAACAAACTGTTGGGTTGTTTGGGGCACCCCACCAAGGGAGCGCAGGGCAGCTCAAGGAACTGGGCTCCCAGGGGCACATCCTGGCGGGAATGTCCCGGGAACATCTCTCCCACCCTGCAGCCAGGCAAAAAGCCTTCCTGAAAATAGTGTGAATTACTGCTTACCAAAACAGGAATGGTGGGGAAGGAACCCAGAGCCAGGACTAGCCTTCTGTGGGCTTTCTCATGCCCTGTGAGAAACTCGAACTGTACAGCCTGTTTTCTGCAGATTTTCTCCAGGGGACGACCTGTCGTCTCAGCTCCGCGCATTGCCTGCCTTTTGTGCTCTTGTTTTGTTTACCATCCCGGATGAGTGAAAAGCCACTCAGGTGAGGGTAGAGGCAAACGTGTTATTTACTTTCTCCCTTAGCTTGAATTGATCTACTCAGGAGAGGTGTCACTCCTGCACAATTCTTCATTCGCTGGGGAACATGCAAAGCCATGCTTAGAGGGAAGGAAGAGAAAGTGCTGGTTTTCAGAAATAGACCTGAAGCTTTTAGCAAGAAACACAGATGTGGGGATGGGTTCAGAGAAGCAAGGTTCACATCACCAGCATCGCCACCATCTGGACCATGGACCACGGACCACGCCAATGATCAAAGAAATGCAGGATGTAGGGCATTTTGACTTTTATGATGCTTGAGACCTGAAGAAGCCACAGCTAGGTATGTTGGAAAAAAATAGTGACAGTGGTACGAAGTCCTGCAGATACTTTTGTAGCGAGGCCGTGATTTATTATTCCCTGTGGCACATATGCACAAACCCTGGGTAAATTCACATTTGAGCAGATCATTTTATTTTCTGTAGTATTTCCTCAAGTCAGGATTTGCCCCTGGGAGGATCAAAGGGAAGCGAGCTGGAACTGATCCATCTGTGGTATCGCACTTTCTCATCTCATGCCTTGTTCTGCTGAGATTTGGAGGTAATATGGGGAATGTAGGGTTTTGGATCAAATTAATTTTGTGAATTTCCCCCGTCCCTATTGTTTAGCGTTGTATGAACCTCAGCGAATACATTTGGGCATTTTCAGGGGCTTAAAATCTTTTATCTGTTTTTCTTCTTCTATCCCTATTTTTAAATAGGTGATATGTACAACATTATAAAGACATATGAGATATTTGTTTATTTATTTGAGACGAAGTCTCACTCTGTTGCCCAGGCTGGAGTGCAGCGGCATGATCTCGGCTCACTGTAACCTCCGCCTCCCGAGTTCAAGCAATTCCCCTGCCTCAGTCTCCCAAGTAGCTGGGATTACATACAGGTACGCGCCGCCATGCCTAGCTAATTTTTGTATTTTTAATAGAGATGGTTTTTCACCATATTGGCCAGGCTGGTCTCAAACTCCTGGCTTTCAAGTGATCTGCCTGCCTCAGACTCCCAAAGTGCTGGGATTACAGGCATGAGCCACTGCGCCTGGCCCATAAATAATATTTAAAAGGGCATACAGTAAACAGTCAGTTACCCTCCCACTCCTGTCTCCAACCAGCCTCCATCAGCCACCTCGCTCTCCAACCAGACATGACCTGCATTCACACAAACACGTGTGCACGTGTGCATGGATGTCTGTGTCTACGTACAGAAGAACACAAATGGTAATGTGCTATATTCGCTCTTTTGCACTTTTCGTCATTTACCTAAACAGATTCCTTTGGGATTGAAATTGCACTACTGAATAGTTGAGCCCATTCTGGAAGTCCTCTTCGGTGAACGCCATGGCTGGGAGCAGCTAGTCTGAGCCTGGTTTGCTGTGCATGTCACGTATCCCAATTGCCAAAGGGAAGGGATGGTTACACATTTTTTCCTTAGTTTTCTTTCCGCTTTTCTCTTCGGGTCCTGTGTTAACTTCTGGGTTTCATGTTTACTTGGCATCTCCTGTCTTCCCTTCTTTTTTCTGCCCAGGATGACATGCCTCTTCTCCCGTGTGCTCTGTGTCTCAGCCCGGCCTCCTAAGAGCTCCTCTTGTTGCCTCTGACATGCTCGCATTTCGTTCTGGCGATTTTTCTTCTCCCTAAAGAATGAGTTCAGCTTTTCATGAGGCAGCCCCGTCACATCAGTGATTGACACAAGATGTTTGTATTGGCAATTGAAGGTCTTTCTTTTTGGTAAAATACGTTAGTCCAGGAGGGTTCTGCTCGGAGATGATGTTATTTCTGGTCTGTAGGGAGTGTTGCTCAGCCAGCCAGCCTCCCAGCTGGGCGGAACCGAAGGAGGTGGAAAGGGCTTGCCCAGCATGTTAAAGAAAGCCAGCACATAGGTGAAATCAGGATTCCTCATCTGCATGTCCCTCTACCCAACAGCGCACGGCTGTCTATAAGGAACAGAGGGACAGAGGGAGGTGAACTCGTCCTGGGAGCGAGAAGACCCCGTATACCTGAGGAAATGCATGTGACAGAAGGCAGCTCTGCAGGGAGGCCCAGCCACCAGAAGGAGGCTGCAGCAGGAAGGCTTAGGCAGGAAGGCTTTCCTCCATCCCTCCGACCTGGACCCCGAGCTCAGGAGCAATGTGCACAGGTGGCTCAGTGGGTGGCTGTTAGAAGGCAGGGTGGTGGGAGAAGCAGGACCTTGGGCACGGTGAGCAGCTGGGGATGTTGCCTCCTTCACGAGAACACAGGCAGCTACGCTGGCTTCCCCAGCCAGCTCCTGTCTGGAGGGTGAGAGGGGCCGGCGTGCATGGGAACTTCGTCCTTCCCTAGGGTGCAGCCAGGAGAGGGGCTGACACTCTGTACAGGAGTGGACTGGTCACGCGGGAGCGCGTTCTTCCAGGCTTTGCCTTCCCAGGCACACACGCCCACTCCCACACTCCCGCCCCTGCCCTGCGTTCTCCTTAGCACGTGTCACCTGCTAACAAGCTGCTGTCCTTCTCATTTTGTTTTGTTATTATTTAAAAAGTACTTTCTCTCTTCCCTCCTTAGAGTACAAACTCCACCAGGGTGGAGGTTTTTTTGTCTGTTTCTGTTTTTTTCCTCCATTTTGTTCACTGCATCTCCCCAGCACGCAGGACAAGGCCTGGCACGTAGCAGGCGCTCATTAAGTATTGTTGGACGAATGAATGGCTGAGGATAGTTCTGATGAGGACACTTTGTGATGTCACCCAGGGCAGGGAGGCATGGATGTTTCCTTAGCAAAATGATGCCAAGCTTATTGTTTCCTAGGAAATATGGCCAACATCCCAGCAGTAGAAGGGACGTGACCTCTCGCACAGATAAGAAAGGAGCATCTTAGGAATGAAATCAGCCCTCCTGCGGCGTGATGTTTGCTTTTGGCTGTTTTCGGGGCAAGCTGGCCACAGCTGGAGGGAAGCAGTCACGTTCCACTCGGCCCCCTCTGAAGCCACAGACAAGCCCTGAGCCCACCAGTCTCCTGAGCAGAGTCTCTCAGCAGGAGGAAGACAGAGGAGTGAGCCCAGAGGCCTGGGCTTCCTCATCTGAAGGAGGGACAGACTTTTTGGAGAAGAGAAAACTGGGCTAGGGAGTAGCTTCCCCTTAGGAGCTCTGCCTACATTCCGGAGTGAGGCTGGAGGTGACCCTGATGCTTCCCGTGTGGCCTTGGGAGAAAGCGGACTTCCTCAGAGGAAGGTATTCCGGGCTGCAGGCTTGATTTCCCTTTCTCTCCAGCGCCTGTCGGGGCAAATTCTGGCTGCCTCCCGTTCTTGTCTTGCTCCTGTGCAGTGGCCTCTGCAGTCACGCTCAGGCTTCCTGGCCTCGCTCAGCCCCTTCTAACTCCTCTGCACCCTCCCTTTTGGTTTTCTGTTTTGTTTTTAAATTTGGGACAGAGTCTCACTCTGCTGCCCAGGCTGGAGGGCAGCGGTACGATCTCGGTTCGCTGCAGCCTCGACCTGTCAGGCTCAGGTGATTCTCCCACCTCAGCCTCTTGAGCAGCTGGGACTACAGGCGCCTGCCACCACGCCCGGCTTATTTTTATATTTTAGTAGAGATGGGGTTTCACCACGTCGCCCCGGCTGGTCTCAAACTCCTGGACTCAGGCAATCCTCACGTCTCAGCCTCCCAAAGTGCTGGGATTACAGGCACGAGCCACTGCGCTTGGCTGTCTGACTTCTTTTCCCAGCTCTCCCCCAGTCTCTGTGAGGCTTGCAGTCTGGGATAAACCAATTTCCCCAAACCCTCAATCCACTCCTCGTGCCCTTGTTGAGTCTGGCCTTTAAGGGACCTGGCCTAGCCCAGGGCACTGAGCTCCCTGCTGGCTGCAGTGGAGGCCCTCATGGCTGGCAGTGGAGCTGGGTGGCCTCTCTTCCCCTCATTTCTGTTTCTAGATGGTCTCTATCCCTCTTCCAGCCAAAAATCAAGCCATCAAGCCATCTAGCCATGCACGCTCCGGCTTAGCCTCATGGTGACTCCTGGGCCTGGCCTCTTGGTTACAGACTTCAGCGCCTGACCTCCCTCTTCACCCCCACTCATGTCCTCAATCACAAGGAGTTCGATATCCAAGTAGAGCAGCCATCCAACTCCTTGGCTATTTGTCCTAGACATTGCACCACTAAGGACCCTTTCTTCCCCTCCACGGCAACCATCCACTTCCACGGTCACACACTGAGTGTTGTCATTCACAGAGGTCATTTTATCCAAACCTCATTTTCAAGCATCCCAGCCTCTGGCGAGCATTCCCTGTTGCTCCAGGCTCCTGGCTGCTAAGATTCCTCAATCTCATCAAAGCCCCTAACCCACCAAACCCTACACTTTGCCTGTCAAAGGCTTCCCCTAACTCATCCCCCACGTAGATGTTGTGGCCATGTATATAATCATTCCCTTCAAAAACCCTCTGTGCCCTGTCCTGGCTCTCATCTTGTGTGTGGCAGGCTGAATCTTCCAAAGGTGGTCCTTCCACGCACTCTTTCAAAACGCGACCTTGCTATTCCCCATTGAGAAGTGGAGTCTGGTTCCTTGCTGTTGAATCTGGACTGGCCATATGACTTCATTATAACTAAAAGAATGCAGTGGGCTGGACAGGGTGGCTCACACCTATAATCCCAGCACTTTGGGAGGCCAAGGAGGGAGGGTTGCTTGAAGCCAGGAGTTCGAGACCAGCCTGGGCAATATAACAAGACCCTGTCTCTACAAAAGTAAAAATAAAATATAATAATGCAGTAGAAGTAACAGCACTAGCTTAGAAATGGTTCCACAGCTGTCCCCTGGCCCCTTTGAGAGCCTTCCTCTGGGGAAATCAGCCAATCAAGTAAGGAATCCAATTGCCCTGAAACCTCCATCTGGAAAAACTATAAAGGCTCTTGAGTCAATAGTCCCAGTGGTCCTCACGGTCCCAGCCTTCCTGCCATCTCAAGGTGACAGACATGTGAGGAAAGGTGTCTTGGATGCTCCAGACCTGCTGTCCGCCAGCTGAGTCCCACTGAGAGACCTCTGCCAATGCTACAAGGAGCATAAGAAGCATCCAGCCGAGGCCTGCCTGAATTCCTGACCTTTGAGATAGAATCAAACTGCTGTTCTTTAGAGCCACTATATTTTGAGGAGTTTTGCTGTGTGACAATCCAAACAGAAGTCCTCTACCTGAAGATCCCAAGTTTGGTTGGACCCAGTTGTCTGCCTTTTTGTTCCTATTCCTGAGCAGCTGGAGAAAATCGAAAATTGCTAACAGAAATGACTGGCTTCACTTCTCACATCAGACGGCACCACGCCCAGCAATTCCACGAGGAATTGTTACAGTCCTCGGGCTATTCCACACACTTCTTCTTGCCTCAAACCTTTTCCATTCCCTTCTTCTTTCCCAAGTTATCCGAGGAGAGAGGTCGAATAGGCAGCAGGCTAGATAAGTCTGGAGTTCAGGAGAGAGGCGGTGATAGAGGAAACAATTAAGAGGCGTCAGGGTATAAATGCAATGTAGAATCATGAAACTGAATGATACACTAGGTTGGAGCATGGATGAGTCCTCAAGCTCCCCAAGGCTTAGAGGTCTGGTAAAGGAAAGAGAAGCCAACAAAATGGGTCTACAAGAATGGCTGGGGGTTAGAAAAAAGCCAGGAGAGCATCGTGTTCCAAAAACGGAGAGGAGAATGTTTCTGGAGTACAAGGACTTGTGGAGCTGAGAGGAGGTCAGGTGGAGTGGATGCCTGGGGCTTCCCCCATGGCAATAGGAGGGCACAGGGAGGGGCACAGAGATGAGACGGAGTCTAGATCAAATGGCAGAAGATGAGGAAGTGCCCAGCTGATGGTGGTATTTATTTTCTCTGTAAAGTGTGGATGTCTAATAGGCATCTCAGACTGAAGGCATCTAAAACAGAATTCCTTCCTCAGCTCCAGTCTCACGCCTACCTTGGCCTTTCCCAGTTAATGATTTCCCCATTCTGTGCTTTGACTGGAAATACCAGTTCCTCATCTTCTCTCACACTCCATGTCCAATCCAACAACAGCTCCCTCTGGCTCTACCCTAAAATGTGTTGTAGATTTGGTCGTTCTTCATGGTTTCTGCCACCATCGCCCTCGTCCAGGCCACCCTCGTCTACCGCCTGACCACGGCCTTTGCTGAGCTCCTTGTGGTCCCTCTTGCCCCTCCTGAAGAGCTGTGACCCTCAGAACTCTAAAAGAGGTAAGTGTGAAATACAGAAATCACATTTAATGACCCCACTTAAACCACTCCAGTGGTTTCCCATTGTGCTTAAAATAAAATCCCAACTCCATAGGCGTTGGTGGGCATTGATTTTGGGTCTGGTAAAATAGAGGACTCACCTGGAGACATAGGAAAGTGAGCCTCTGACAATTGCCTAAGTGGAGAGATCTGAAAATCCAGGCTATGGTTGGCATTATGTTTGCAGCTGTGGCTACAGTGTGGAGCTGTCTGGTCCCATGAACGAGGTCTCATAAGATATTGAGAAACTGGTCCTGCTGGCCTAATCAGAATACCACCTCCCCTTCCATCATCAGGCCTCTGTACACACCACCTGGGACCACGGAGTCTGTTGAGTTTAAATCATATTTAAATTTCAAAACTTCAGGCTTCCCACTAGGGGTCCACTGAGACCACCATGGCTAGGATAGGGAGGGTTGTCTTGTTACTGCTCCCACATGGCCTCCTCTGACACTGTGGGTTAAATGGCCCTTTTACTGTTGAATGGAGTGAAAATCCAGACACTCCACTTGGCCTCCTTTGATGCCACTACAGTGGGAAGGGGAGAGCTGCCTCATTGCTACTGGGTGGGGATGGGAGTCTGAGCTCACTACATGGTCTCCACTGACACTTTGGGGGTGTGTGTGTGTATGTGGGAGAGGCTGGTCACTGCCCAGTGGATTTAAGGTCCTGGCTCTCCACTCTACCTGCTCTGACACCACTCTGGCATAAGGGTTGGTAATCTCATTGCAGTCTGGCAAAGGTAGAAGTCTAGGCTATTTGGCCTTTTCAGGTGGAGATGTGCCCCAGGAAATACTTAAATATGAGAACAGAAAACTGTCCTAATTCCCTATAGGTATTCCAAAAGGTTTGGATGAATTCCAGTCTGCAAAGAGTTTACACCACAGGGTAAACTGCCTACCTATGGTTCACAGAGTAGGGTTCTGACCAGAGACCAATTCTTAGAAGAATAAGACTGTAAAAGGAAACTCCCAGAGACCTTTCAGGAGTGTCTTAGGAATAAGTTGTTGTAATGCTGAGTGCTGAGGTTTGATTTGTCCCCACCAAAATTCACATTGAAATTTAATCTCAGTGTGGCCGTGTTGGGAGGTAGGGGTTAAAGGGAGGTGTTTGGGTCATGAGGGTGAATCCCTCAAGAATGCATATTACTGCTCTCCCTCAGGAGTGAGTGAGCTCCTGCTCCTGTGAATGGATTAGATTTTTAAAAGTCTGGTTTTCTTGTCTGCCCTTTCTTGCTGCCTCTCTTACCGTGTGATCTCTTTGCACACACTCACTCCCCTCCCTTTTTCTGCCATGAGTGGAAGCAGCCTGAGGCCCTCACCAGAAGCAGCTGACCAATCTTGGACTTTCCAGCCACTAGAATCATGAGCGAAATCAACCTCTTTTCTTCACAAATTACCTAGTCTCAGGGATTCTCTTATAGCAACACAAAACAGACTCAGAAACTGGGCAAGTGGCTGCTGCAAGGAGGGTAGTGCTGAGTTTAGCTGCAGTTCTAAATTTTAAAAACCATATCTGAAAAAAAAAAAGCAAAACCAAAACAAAAAACGACTCAAAGCAAAACAGTTTATATGTGAAGGCAGTTGTCCCAGTTCTACCAGCCACATTTAGCATCAAGACATTCTTGTTACTGATTAATCCCCTTTATCCTCAAGCTCTCTAGATTCCTTCTCAGCAGGGCTGTGGTCTGTCATTCAGTCCCTAAGCTGACACTTCTTTCTTGAGTTGTTGGCTGTTCAACTCTCTGCTTGGGGCTTGTCATTCTTTCTCTCCATACAGTCGAACGGTTGGGTAGTGTGGACTCTGCTCCACACAATCATGAGTCCTTTTAGCTTGAATTTTTAAAACCAGGTAAGTACAAGTCCTAGAGTCAAGATATCGACAGTGGATGTGATCACTTCTTTCCCTCTCTACTCTGAGGATGCATGCTGGGAAGCTGACTGTTTAAAGAGAGACGGGTAAGATCTGTGGTGCTGTCAACAGGAAAGCTGCTATTTAAAACCCTCTCTTCTGATTGGACTTGAGTGCCTTCATACACTTCATGCTTCATTAAGACTATTTGTCCAGTTGTGTCTAAAATGTACTGGACAAATTCCTGGTAGTAATCATGGAAATTCAAGGTTAATATTTCAAGTTCCTGTTCTCTAGCACATCCAATAGTGACGTTCTCTAGGAGACTTGGTCAAGCCGAGGAGACGGGACATCTAGTTATGAACAGTGAACTGACAAAGGATTTAAATAACCGGAAACCATAGATGTCACAGGATTAACTGATCAGTGAATTATATACCTTATGCTATCATATAGAGGGCTTTGGAGGAAGAAGAGAACTTTTTATAGCTTGAAGAGGTTGGGGTTTGTGCTGAATCAGGGAGGAAAGCTGAAACTGGCTATGTGGTGTGGCCACAGGAATCAAGCCAGCTACGCAGAGGCAGATTCCCAGCGTGGGGCAAATACGTGGATGTTGAAACCCACATTGTGGATTCTCAGAGTAAGAACATGAGTCTGGCTTGGGCAGAGGGTCAGGTAAACTGAGTAAAGGAGAGAAGGTTTGTGTCAGGGTAGGTGGGGGCTGGCTTGTAAAAGGCTTTGAAAATCAGGTGAGTAATCAACTGATACTTATTGATCATTTGCTAGGTGCCATGTGGTGTTCTAAGTCCTGTCCATATATTTCAATTCTCATAACAGTCTCATGAGTCAGGTACTGTTGTTGTTGTTGACCCAACACCACTTGGTAGCTGAGGAAACTGAGAAACACGAGGGTTAGGTAAGTGTCCCAGTTGAAGTAAGTGTGAACTGCAAAGTATCAACACTGGCTATCTGGCTCTGCTGTCTCTTGTTAAGGTTAAGCAGTCTTGATGGACCTTCTAGGCAAATGATTCATCTACAGATTTGGTGCATGGATTCTCAGAGACGACCAGGTTTGCTATTGGCTTAAGGTGCAGAAGTACCGTGGAGCACTATTCAACACCCAGACTTTTCCTGGGTCCACATTTGCATTTTGTTCCTGGGGTACATATGGAAAGGCATTACCCAGTTTCCCACCTGTCTGGGCCCAGGCACAGCTGGAAGCATGAGACGGGTTGACTATAACACCCTTCAAGTGATTTTGGTGGGTGGAGGGTTCTGATCCAATTGTTCTGCTATCTCAATTTAAGCCCAAAAGAGAGAAGTCCTGCCAGTGAGGTCGAGAAGTTAGCTAGGGAAATTCATTCACTTATTCTTTCATTCATTCACTCAATCAGTATCAATTGAGCATCTGCCATGTGCCGGGAACAGAGCAGAGTGCAAGGAATACAGACGAACTACTCTCATGTAGATTAACATTCATTCATGGGACAATGTTGAATGCCTGTGTGAAGTCAGTAGACAGGAGTAGTGTAAGAAAAAGTAAAATGGGTGGTGGGGAGAGGCCTGAGTTCACAATGGGATATACCCGAAAGATTCGAAGCACTCAGCTAAGTAAAGAAGAAGGGACAGACGTTCTTGGCAGAAGTAACAGGATATGCAAAGGCCCTGAGGTGAGAAAGCTTGGTGAGTCGGAGAGAAGAAGGCCAATGTGGCTGGAGAGGACAGTGGGGAAAGAAACTAGAAATGAAGGTGTAAAGAGGCAGACAAGGGCAGGCTAACAGGCTGTTAGAGTTTGCAGTAAGGAGTTTGGATTTTATTCTGTGTGCAGTGGGAAGTCATTGAGGTATTCAACCCAGGGACTTAAGAAGATTCATTTCATTAGCATGTGTCTTGAGGGGCTTGAACAAGGTTTGTCAAATCATGTTTCTGAAGAAGAGCCTGGTATAAGTGGCTGGTGGCACATGCCTGCAGGTACGGGTAATGGCTGGGAGGGAGGTACGGGCACTTCCACGAGGAGCTCTCTAAGGTGGGAAAGTAGGTAGGTCGCACTAGACTCTTCAGCCACTGAGATTAGAAAATCCAGGATTCTGAGGTAGCAGCTCTTGGAACCAGCAGATGAGGCCACATAAAGTTTTTGACATGCCAAGTGGGGAGGTGGGATCCATGTCCCCATCCCTTGAATCTGGGAAGGGCTGTGACTGTTTTGGTCAATACAGTATGCTGGTGTGATGACACATGACTTCTAAGTTGGATCATATGAAGTGAGGCTGGAGCATGAACCCTTGGAGCCCTGAGCTGCCTGGTACCCTTGGGCCCCTGTTCAGCTTTCCTGAGTCAGTTGTGCCAGGGAGGCCAAATGGGCACCCTGATCAACAGTCCCAGTTGAGTCCAGCCTTCCAACCACCCTGCCAAGGTGCTGGGCGTGTGATGAAGCCATCTGCCAGTTGAATACCACTGAGTGACTTTCATGGCTGCCACATGAAACAGAAGAACTGCTCTGCTGAGCCCTGCCCAAATCATGGCAATGAATTACAACCCATAAAATCATGAGATACCACAACGTGGTGGTTGTTTTAATCCATTAAGTTTTGAAGTCGTTTGTTAAGAAGCAATAGGTATCTGGAACAAAGTGTTATTTGCTGCTGGTCCCTGCATCTCTTTTTCAACCCACCTTTGATGGAGAAGATCTCCTTCAGGGAGCCTGGGGAGGGTGATCCTCTGTCAGATTCAACATCAAAGAAAGATAACCTCCTACCAGTTATCTGCAAACCCAGACTGTGGTGGAGGCAGAGATTTGGTTAGTCAGTGAGGCCTCAAATGGTAGTTTTACCCGAGGACCTCAGTTTGTGAGTACACTAAGGGCTGGTGATGCATTTTTAAAATTTATTTATTTATTTATTTATTTATTTATTTTGACACAGAGTTTTGCTCTGTCCAGTGACACGATCTCAGCTCACGGTAACCTCCACCTCCTGGGTTCAAGTGATTCTCATGCCTCAGCCTCCTGCATAGCCAGGATGACAAGCATGTGCCACCATACCCAGCTAATTTTTGTATTTTTAGTAGAGACAGGGTTTTGCCATGTTGGGCAGGCTGGTCTCAAACTCCTGGCCTCCAGTGATCTGCCCACTTCCCAGAACACTGGGATTACGGGCATGAGCCGCTGTACCCAGCCTTGTGGTACACTTGAGATGAGCCCAGGTAGGTTCTATCTTTGGGTCCCATAAGTGTCCTAAATAGACACCTGAGAGTAGAGAAGGAATTGCAGATCAAGAAGTGACAAGATCCTGTGGCCTGCGTTCCACCTCTGAGATCAAATAGAGATGCCTGAGGAACAGAAAGCATGGATACATAGGAGCAGAATGGCCTGAAGGACCCCAGCTCTCCTTATTGACCTCCACACCCTGGCGTTTGTGGTCACCTGCATAAGGCCCAGTTCTTTAGCCAAGGCTGACATGGGGCTGTGAACCAGTGACTTGGAGGAGACCACCTTCAACCCTGTGGCCATAGGCTAGTTGGGGGACAGGGGTGCTCATAAGAATGTTCCCTAAGGATCACTTCCTCAGGGACTCCTACGAAAACACAGTTCAGAGTGTTTAAAAGACTCTCCGCTGCTGTTGGAGGCCCAAGGCCGGCATCTTACCAAGTCCAGATTTGCTGCAAGACTCTGACTGTCTCTGGCTTCTCTGTCCCCTCAATTTTGAGGCCTGATTCCATTCTGAGACAGAAATATGGGCAGCGTTTCCAAATACCAGAAGTAAAAATTCATTGTCTTCCTTCAGAGCAAAAGTGTGTGAGAACAAAAAGCTGTGTTGGTGCCAAGCCTCTGCGTGGGCAGGGTGACTTCTGGCTTGGCCCCTTCCGTGTGTGTCACAAAATGAGTTTAAAAATGAGTCTAAGGAAAACCTCAAAACAGAGGAGAAAAACCTCTGGCAAAATGACGGTGGGATGGAGCTATCTTGCTCCAGGACAACTTCTTATGAGGATTCTGTGCGGCCATTCCTAGTGGTATGTGAATTGGGCTCCTCTGATTTCATTTATGTTTTATAACTGGGTCTTAAACGGGCCATGGGATATTATCCTCATTTCCAAAGGTAAGGGGCCTGAGGACAAAGTCAGGATGGCCAATCATGAATCAGTGGTGATGGAGTCAGTTAAGAGTCACAGGAGGGACCTCAGCTGACAGCTGACCCCTAAGTTCTGTGTCCAATGCGGTGCACTTGAAGCATCTCCCAGAAGAAGAAGTCAGTGCCAACAGCTGAGACTGGGAGTGTAGATTTCCACCTTCAGGAAGTCGTTCACTACATGTTGGTCCTTTTACAGCTAGTGCTCAACTTATGACCACGATTGGTTCCGACAGACCGGTCGTAACACGATTTGGTTTTAAGCTGAGTAGGCTATATGCACGCGGAGACGGTAGTGCTGCTGGAAGCTGGTCCGCACTGTCGTACGCCCAGCTGGGCAACATTTGCACTGCCAAACGTGGAGCAGTCGTGGCTAGCGATTGTGGTCATAAAGTCGAATGGTCGTAAGTTGCATAGGTCGTAAGTCGATCAATACCTGTACATTTAATTGGACACACTTTATGACTTACTGTTAAACGTTTTCTGGAGCACACTTGAGTTATGTCTATTAAATCAACTTTTCTAAAATATTCATAGATATATAGGTGTGTGCATGTAAGTCTATTGTTTTTATCTCAATTTTCTGTTGTTCACTGATTCCATGTTGGAATAACTTACTTAATAGTCACTAAGAGTCAACACTACAACGATTTTATGGAATTAAAAAAATTTTAAACCAATAATATGGGCTTCTCATTTCATTGGTCTGTTTACACATTATTTTTATGAATATGTGGACATAATTAGTTTTAATGTAGGCAGAATATCTTAGTTAAAAAAGAATAATTCTGAAATCTGAAAAACAGAAATATCAGTTCATGGCCAATAGTTCCCATGTACTGAGGCTTTCATTTTTGTATGTGCGTGATTCATATAACTTCCCAATGGGAAAGACAAGTGCCAGAGATGAGAATTTAATTTATAAAATGCTCTTCTGAAAACTTTTTTAATGAGGATATAGGAACCCTTTTTTAATGTAAAAATGTAGTGGAACAAATTCTGACATAAAAATATGCTAATAATCAAGAATTTAACGCTGACTTTACTTAGAATGATTGTATTGTGAATTAACACATAAGCCAAACAATTTACTTTTGTTTTCAGCTTCTTTAAGATTTTAGGGTGCTGGGTCACCCAGTTGAGAATCCACCTTCATCTCAGCCCTAACCCTACCCTACTCCTCACCGCAACCCTAATTCCAAGCCTAATCCTAACCCAGTCCTGCCCCCAATCTCACCCCAGCCCCAAGCCTAACCCTTTCGCTCGCCTTCCCGTCTGTGATGCTTGGCATCGATGCAGCTAACTTGTGCGCAAGCTCACCGCAAACGCTGCCTTCGCCATGTCTTTTTACGAAGCCACCTGGAATCTATGTTGGAGGGAACGTTGGCATTCCCTTCCCTGGAAAGAGGAAGCTGCTGCACAGAAAGGCTCAGCGCCTCGCCCCGCGCAGCTTCGGTCGGGGTGCTGCCTCCCGAGCTCCAGCATGCTGTTTCATTTATTATTTCTCTTTATTGCCTCTGTGCTGGCAATAAAGTTGGGGTCATAAAATTAGAGTGCGGTCGCCCCGTACGGTTTCCCAGATTTCCATGTCATGTTGGGAAACTCCAAAGTTCCTGATCACTGCCACTGGGTATTCTCAACCTTCTTGTGTAGATTGACACTGAACATAATTTTTTTAAAAAAAGAGAGGGTGGAGGGGAGAGGGAAGCAAAGCAAACTTCAACATTTTGGAGCCCACACAGGCTTTTATCTGGAAGAGGGGTTAGTTATTTATGGCAGATTTGCAATCCTGAATGGCCTTCTCTAGCATGAGAAACATGTACGGCCCGGCAGCCCCGGGACCCCTGCAGCCTGGGACCACACAGGGAGAGACAGAGCCTGAGCTGTTTATCGCAGACTGGGAATGCGGGGCCTGCCGCGCAGCTGCCCGGCCAGCGCGCGTGTCTGAGCCTGAGCTGGGCCGGTTGCGGGCTGCAGGCGGGCTCTGGGCGGCCACCCAGCTCTGTCACTGCGCAGCGTCGCCGAAGCCTTCAGCCAACCAGCAGGTTGACTGACTTTTGTTTCTCCTTGCATTCCTTTCTAAAGGACAAGGAGTGGCTGTGTTTAAAGAGGGAAAACTCAAGGAGGTCTAACCACAGAAACAGCAGCAGAATTTTCTTTGTTGCTCTTCCAAAGCCCGGCTTCCGTTTTAAAAGAAAAAAGAACAAACAAACGTTCCCCACTACCCCTGCAAATAACATTCACACAGACTAAAAAGTATATCCATTTTTACTGCATGCTAGGAAATAGCTAATGGTATTGATAACTACCTTTTTTTAGTGAGGGCTACAGTAACATGTTGCTTAATGATGGGGACACATTCCGACAGATTGTGATTTCATCCTTGTGTGAACATTGCAGAATGACTTACTTTGTATGGTATAGCCTACTATACCTCTAGGCTGCAAACCTGTCCAGCGTGTGATTGAATTGACT
Organism: Sapajus apella; assembly: GCF_009761245.1. Classification (NCBI taxonomy): domain Eukaryota; kingdom Metazoa; phylum Chordata; class Mammalia; order Primates; family Cebidae; genus Sapajus; species Sapajus apella. Next base: position 1,879,801 of record NW_022437098.1, on the reverse strand, counting down.
ATCTGTAGGCAATTGGAACACAGTGGTAATTCGTGTATCTAAACATAGAAGAGGGACAGCAGAAAATAGAATTCTCATGGGACCACCATTGCATAGCCATCATTGACCAAAATGTTGTCATGTGTGCACGTCTGTGTGTGGTCTGGCATGAGTTTTACAACCCAATGGGGTTCACAACCCCAGGTACTTCACTGTCGCCAAGCTGCTAGTGAGAAGAGGTGAGCCTCCCAGCTTAGGATGGCACAGCCACTAATTCCAGCCCAGGCCTGGCTGGCCCTCAAGCATGCCCCTGACCCCAGGCAGTATTTTCTTCCTGAACCTGACTGCTTCCCAAGGGACAAAGCTGTTCTTAACTGGGAGCAATTTTGTTGCCCCAGGGGACATTTGGCAAAATCTGGAGACATTTTTGATGTCTCCTGATGTGTAGTGGGTAGAGGCCAGTGGTGTTTCTGAGCATACTGCACAGGACAGCTCCATGGCAAAGAATTGTCTCAATGAAAATATCCATACTGTCAAGGACTAGAAACCCTGCCATAGAGGTTTCTATTTTGTGACATTTATGTTTAGTGTGGTTTACTATGCTGTGAATAATTGGAAGGGAAACTGGATTGTGAAAGCAAAACTGCTCCCAGAAAGTGTCACCCATGGCAAATGTTTGGAAACCAAACCAAATCTTACAATACTTTCTCTTTAAAACCTGGGCAAGGTGTACACACCTAGAGGTGGTGTCTAGTGAACAACTGATGGTTGCTTCCCAGCATCTTCTCATCCATTCTTCATGCCTCTTTACAATATCTGGGACAGGATCTCCAGGGGTTTTTGGTGAACCCACACCAATCTCAGATCTCGGGAGGAGGACATGGCTGAGGTTGAGAGATCAGGCCTGTGGTCATCCTGGCCTGAGAGGCCAGTGGCAGAGGGGTGTGTGTGTGATCCATGCAAAGGGAACTCCAGGTGTTTTCTGGGAATGCTGGGACAGGAGCTCTCCTCCTAAGAGTGGGAGGGAGTAAGAGCTGACACTTAGGAGAGATCAGAGAGAAAGGCAGGCAGGAAAGGGATCCGGAGCCTTGAGGACACGGAGTTGGAAAATTGATTGCCCTCTGCTTTTACTTCAGCCACTTGCATTTTTTTTGTTGTTGTTTTTTCTTTTTTCTTTTTTTTTTGAGACAGAGTTTTTCTCTGTCATCCAGGCTGGTGTGCAGTGGTGTGTAGCCTCAACTTCCCAGGCTAACGCAATCCTCCTACCTCAGCCTCCTGCATAACTGGGGACTCGATTTTTTTTCTGACATAAATCACCACATATGTTGGGGAACAAATATCTCCCATTCAGCAAACTAGAACTGCAATAGGGACCCAACTGTTGAGGGCTGGCAGCCTGGGGTTCATGTGGGGATATCTTCCCAAGGGAATCAACTTGATCTCTATCCTAAATCTCTTCTGAGCTTCCCCCTTACACAGCTGTCTTCCCTAATTGGGCTCCCCAGTTAGGACATTGGTGACTATCAATGAGCAGAAATCATGCTGTGTTTTGTCCACCTGGCAAGAGACTGGAGGGTGGGATGATGAATAAGCCAGGGTGTAGGGGTCAGGACTGGCACCTGATGCACGGAGCCTCAGTCTTATTCACAAAACCCCATGTGCTGGCCGGGACTCTCAGTCACCAGGGCTCACCTCACATAGCCCCCAGTGCTGGTCTCCCACCCTTTTCCACCTGCAAGCCTTCACTGAAGCAGCTCCCTCCTGGAGTACCTTCTGCCTTCCTGCCCGCCTTCCCGGCTTGGCTTTGACCCCCTCTCCTCCACAAAGCCTTCCTGGATTACCCTGAATTCTTAGCGTGTTTACCGACTGTCAGGGCTGAGTTATGTGGTGTATTTTCATGATCTCCCCAACTCGATTGTATGCCCCTGGAAGGCAGGCTTGTGTCCCCTTTTCCTTTGCATTCTTGCAGCACTGGTTGCCTGGGCACAGAGCCACCTAGGGCTGTGTGACTGGGGCTCCTGCTTTGTATGACTTCGTTTGGAAGACAACAGCTTGTTGGGGAGACGGTTTGTGACCCTGCTCTTCCCAGTCCCTCTGCCAATCAAGGGATCTACATGTGTGTGTGATATCCACGTTCTCAGGTGGCTTGAGCACCTGCCTCGTCCCTCCCTGTGCTTTTCTGAGCCTTGTGATCATTTCTTAGCACTTCATCGCAGCTTCACTGCGTCTCGGCTGGGGACTGCTGCAAAGTTCTCAGCTTCCGTGTCCCTCCTCTCCTCACCTCTACCTGCCCTGTAGGGTAACAGCAAGGCTTCAGCGAGCTGTGTCCTGGAGGTGCTCCCTGAATGTTAGGTGTGAGGCGGAGCAGTGGAGCAGGGGAAGGCAGAGGAAGAGGAGGCGTCGTGGAAGAAGGGGTAGTCTTACTAGTTATGTATCGAGCAGTTTGTCAAAGCTGGGAGTGTCTTACACAGTCATCTGTTCAGCCCTCAGGTGTCCAGTGCGGGGTCACTGGCCACAGGTGGCAGCTGAACCCTTGAAATGTGGCTACTGCAAACTGATGTGCGGCAAACATGAAGGCATTGGGTTTGGAAGATTTAGTATGAGGAAGGGAATGCACAACAACTTAATATTTTTCATAAGAATTATATGTTGAACTAATATTTTGGACGTGTTAGGTTTAATAAAATATATTATTAGAATCAATTTTACATGTTTCTGATAACGGTGTTTTTTTGATGCTGCCACTGGAAAATTTCAAACGACATCTGTGGCTCCCATTCACTGATTTAGACAGAGCCTGACATATAGAAAGTGACTTTGGACATACTGAATAGAACTTCCAGCCCATACACTATCTCTTGCATTGAACAATGATGGCAGAAATCCCACCAGAGCAGCCTCATTGCTTAAAGGCTTTGAGCCTTGGGGAAACTGAAAGGTTCTCTAGGGAATTTTGAGCCATCAGTCATTTACACCCTATTATGGATAAGCACCAGAGTCCCTTTTTTTTTTGGAAAGCAGATTTTGATATGAGGAGTGGAGCCGGAGGAAGACAGAAGAAAATAAGAACCGTGACAGCAGTGAGCAGGGAAGAGAGGGGAAAGGGGCCCCTCCCAAGTGGGTGAACGGAACTGAGTGGGCAGATGGTGAAAGGGACCCACACATGATGCCTTCACGGTTTTGTGTCTTGATCCCTTTTGTCCTTGTCACAGTCCTGTCACGGCGGTCTGCCTGTTGTGGGACCACACAATAACTGGTAGAACTTGATGACCATAAATGAGATTTCAAAGAAGGATTCAGTTCTACGAGACAATTTCCCATTTGGCATGATTTGGCCTGGAGCCTGCAGACTATCCACGGAGTGACTAACTGTCACTTCTTAACTGGGCAAGGAGTTTTCTGTGCGTTTCTTTCCCTCCTTATCTATTTTCACGGCATGTGGAGATGGAGTTGGAACCATGACTTCATGCACAAGTGAGGAGCCTGGTGCTCAGAGGAGGGAGTAGCCTGCTTTTGGCCACACAGCAGTGGTGGATCCCGCAGCCCAGATTTGCCTTGTATCACTGAACTCTGCGATGGACGGCCATTCATTCCTTACAGAGCCTTAAGAGAGGTGAGTGCGAATGGTGGCCTCTGATTCCGAACTTCAGGGAGGCACCCCGTCGGAGGGACAGGTCGTTTTCCAGATGTCTGCCTCCCAAGGGGCAATGTTTCACTGACTGGTTTTTGTTTGGTGCTGTTGAAGGAACTTCAATTTCCTGATTTATGGGATTGAGTTCCTGTGATTCTGAGGGCAACATGACTGGTTTACCAAATCATTTCCAAAAAGAACCTAAATGAAGAAAACGAATTAGTTCCCACAATAAAAGCCATGGAAAAGCTGAGAGCTCGGCCACACGCCCTTCGATGCCGGAGCTGCCTGTGCCTCCAGGGGCTG
>NW_022437098.1:1853086-1875785 GCF_009761245.1 Sapajus apella | reverse complement strand
CTTTTTTTTTTTTGAGATAGAGTCTCGCTCTGTCACCCAGGCTGGAGTGCAGTGGCGAGATCTCAGCTCACTGTAACCTCTTTCTTCCCGGGTTCAAATGATTCTCCTGCCTCAGCCTCCCAAGTAGCTGGGATTAGAGATGTGTGTCACCACGCCTGGCTCAGTTTTGTATTTTTAGTAGAGACAGGATTTCACCATGTTGACCAGGCTGGTCTTGAACTGCTGCCTTCAGGTGATCCATCCGCCTTGGCCTCCCAAAGTGGAGGGATTACAGGCACGAGCCACTGTGCCCAGCCCTCTCTCTCTTTTTTAAAAATGTTGTTCTCTATCTATAATTGTCCTTAAATAAATGAATCCAGCCATTTTTCTTTTCTGTTTTCTTTTTTTTTTTTCTTAATCATATGAAAGACGACAATAAAGCACCTTAGGAAAGAGCTTTTTCTCTGGGGGAAGAACAGTGAACGTGGCTTGCCCAACGAAAAGGGACCCTGAAGGACATTTTTCTTGTTAAATTCTCTTGTTAAAACGCTGTGTAGTCCTAAAATGTTATTGAACAATAGCTTTTCACACAGCAACCACAGGTCTTGAATTTTGAGGTACAATCCAAGCCTAATATCCCATGGTTTATTCCATTTTACTCATAAACTATGGAGATGTCCAGAAATCTCAAAGGCTGTGAGTCAATAGTCCCCTCTAAGCTGCTGCAAGCCCTCTGCTGCCATCTCCTGCAGGGGCAGCAGGGCGGGAGCCCAGGGCTCTGCTGCGGGCCTCCTCCGCTTCACTGTCCTCACCAGCTCAGCTGCCATTGGTTCTGAGGAGTCTTCTCCTCTGGGTACTTCCATTTCCCTGTCCGTTAGGAAGACTATAGGAAAAGTGACTTCTAAAACTCTTAGTTAAGACGTCTCCGTTAGAGCCAATTGTTTGCCAGTGCTATGATTATCGAGTTTTGTCTACGTTTTGTCTAAAGTCAGACGCTTTCCTTGGGAACATTGTCTGAGATCTACATCAGGAAAAGATCCGCACGGGTGATTTGCAATCCACGCAAACCACTGCCAAATGGTTCTTTCATTTTGTTCATTTATTTTCAAACACTGCGGTGAATTCCTGAAATGAAATGAAAGGTTCGTAGTGATTAGAACTTGAAAGGAGTAGGTCTCTGTTGGTAGAAGTTTCTGATGGCTTTAATTTGTGTCTTCCTTCCTTCCTTCCTCCCCATGGAGACCCGTGGCCTCCAGCAGGGTGAAAATATGTCTGCCTGGGCCATTTGGACACCTTGGGTATAGTGGTCCAGCTCAGCTGGAAGATCAAAGGTGAGAAAGATTCAGCCCCTGCCCTCCAGCAGCGTCCAACAGGTATTTTTGCAGGGTGGGTGCCAGTCATTGCGGATTTGCTAATATCCTGGGTATTTTTTTTTTTAAAGAGACGGGATCTCGCTATGTTGCCCAGGCTGGAGTGCAGTGGCTATTCACAGGTGTGATCCCAGTACTGATCAGCACGGGAGTTTTGACCTGCTCTGTTTCTGACCTGGGCCAGTTCACCCCTCCTTAGGCAATCGGGTGGTCCCCTGCTCCCGGGAGGTCACCATGTTGATGCTGAACTTGGCGTGGACACCCGATTGGCATAGCGCACTACAGCCCAGAACTCCTGGGCTCAAGAGATTCTCCTGCCTCAGCCTCCTGAGTACATGGGACTGCAGGCACGCGCCACCGAGCCTGGCAATATCCTGGGTATTAAATGATCTCCCTGTTGGGCGCATTTTTCTAGAAACCTTTAGTACCTTCTTGCCATCCTCCAACTAGCAGTGTCCAGATTCATTTCCCAGGGCTCACTCCCCACCAACCTGGTCCCTGAATTACAGAAAACCCTGCAGCCTGCCTGTGTCCCATAAGAATATACATGGGAAGTAGGCCTCAGTCAGTGGCTCTGGGGCAGGTGTATAAATACCCCAGCTCCCTTGCCTTGTGAGTGGATGACTCTGAGATGTGAGCTATGCTGCTTTGCGGGGTTTCCCCACCAGCTGACCAGCTGCACACTGTGGCAGCTGGCTTGATGGAACATCCTCTGTCATCTGCCTTTTATTCCATGCATCCCCTGTCATCTGCCTTTTATTCCATGCATCCCCTCTGCATGTCCCTTCCAGTGTCCTGGCATCTCCTAAATAAACTCCTCTACTCGAGTCCTGGCCCCTGGGCATGGTTCTGGGAGGACCAAGAAGTCACCTGGATATAGTTGGTCAAAAAAGTGATAGTTGGTATCAAGGTATGGGTTGTATAAGTGTAGAGTGAATGCGAACCTTGCTGTTTGTGTTTTAACTTACAGAAATACATTTCCCTGGAGCTTCTTGGGCTGCTCTTTATCCCACTAGATTATGGGATGTGAAGTCAGGAGATCACAGACTGTCAGGATGCCTGGCAGCAATGTGGGGGGGCCAGAATTTCTGGTGGTGGGATTTACTGGATGGCGTCAGCCCTGAGAAGGGTATTGAATCAGACATAATTATCTGCAGAACTCACTTCTGCATTTGTGGAGTTAGGGTTCACCTCACCTGGTTTTAAAACCCTTCTTTCCTTCTCCTGACTCCCCTGCCTCCCGCAACCACAGGTCTTGAATTTTTGGGTACAATCTAAGCCTCGTATCCCATGGTTTATTCCCTTTTACTCAGAAACTATGGAGATGTCCAGAAATCTCAAAACATTAACCACAAACCACATCTCCTGGACTGCCTTTTGTACACGGAAGCCATCCCAGAGGTCTTTGTTGGAGCGTGTGTCCCTGACTGGGATTGGAAGGCATGATTGTCATACCCGCTGGGCCTGTCACTTGCCAGGCCATGTCTTCAGGAAGCTGTGAGGGAGGGGGCAACCCAACCTGCTGGTGCAGGGGAAGATCTGCAGCCGGGCCGCCACGCTCCAGAAGCCTCTCCAATGCCAGGGTGGCGAGTGGGGTGGCTGCCCTCTCCTTTCCTCCCTCAAGATGCTCCTCCCAGGAAGCCTTTTTATAACCATTTAACCTGACTGTGCCTGCATCCGATGGTGTGTGTGTATCTGTGTGTGTATCTTCGTGTGCACTTGTGTCTATGTGTGTGTGTGTGTGTGTGTGTGTATGTGTGCCCACACAATGGGCTCATCCACGGCTTTGGAAGGTTGACACCATCATCATGGAGGCCAGTGCTCATGGCCGGGATGGAGAGCTCTGGACAGAGGTGAGGTTACCTGCGTGCGAGCTACTTTCTCCGTTGCCACCAGCCACTTAGTGCCAATCGCCGTGCTGGCTCCAGCTTCCTCTTCAACAAAATTCAGAAGCTGGCCAGAAGGATTTCTGTGCTTGTTTCCAGGTTGAAAGGCTTGAAAGGGACTATTTACAAAGACGTGGGCCCGTAGGGAAGCCACAGGGCGTGCTGCAGTAGCCGAACCTAGTCACAGAGACCCGAAGGGATGACAGGAGGACTCAGGTATTAGAAACTAGAGAGTGCTCAGGACAGAGGCTTCTTGATGGGAAGCTGCAGCTGAGGGTGCAGACAGCCCAGAGCAGCCCATGAGGAGAAAGGGAGGAGGAGGCAGTCAATATCAAACCTCACTTCCTCCCTCCCTCTAGTTTCTGCTGAAGCTCCCTGTCATCCAAGCACAACGGGAACTCCAAGGGTGAGGAAATCTAGAGAGGCTTGCGGAAGATCTTGATCCTGCCGACTCATTGTCAGTTTACACTGAGCTCCACGTGGCGTTAGCTTCTTGACCAGCCTCAACTTCCATTTTCTTTTTTGAGGCAGAGTCTCACTATGTCGCCCAGGCTAGAGAGCAGTGGCACGATCTCGGCTCACTGCAACCTCTGCCTCCTGAATTCAAGCGATTCTCCTGCCTCAGCATCCCGAGTAGCTGGGACTACAGGCGCGAGCCACCACACCCGGCTAATTATTGTATTTTTAGTAGAGACGGGGTTTCACTATGTTGGTCAGGTTGGTCTTGAACTCCTGACCTCAGGTGATCCACCCGCCTGGGCCTCCCAAAGTCCTGGGATCAGGTGTGAGCCGCCGCACCTGGCCTCAACTCCCATTTTCTTCTAGAGATCCGACTTCAGCTGAAATACGATGAAATACCTCCTCAGCTTGCTTCGTTCTGGATGTTCTGTCTCTGTGGTCCTGTGGACAGTCCAGTGGCCTTTGGTGTCCTGCCTCTCACTCACACCTAAAGGGGCCCGGGAGCCACGGATTTCACCCAGCAGTGCTTACTTCATCATCTCTTGTTTTCACCCCACGCTGAGTCCCTAACCCAGACTCCCATGGCCTTTTCCTTTTACTGTGGCACCAGGCTCCGAATTAACCTTCTGCTTCTGCTTCCAGAATCAAAGTCTAAAGGCAGAACTTCTGCATGGAGTCTTCTGCTTGGAACTCCTCAATGTGCCCCTTGCCTGAGGCCATCTTCTAAACTCCAAGCATGGCCTCCTTCCCATCCCACGCCCTGGATGGCACCCACCTCTTCTGTCTGTTTCCCTGTGGCCCGGCATGGCCCCGCATCCCTGTAAACAGACCGCGCTATGCTCTTTCCTGCTCTCCGAGGACAGTCCCCTGTTTGTCGAGCCCCGCTATGTGCAGGAGCTGTACTCACACAGACATCCAGTCCCCTCCTGCTTCCCAAATGTGACAATGATAACCCCCAAATTTATGGTGCACTCAAAAGTCAGAAACGGAATCCCCAAGTCCCCGAAGCAAAGCCAGCATGGTGAGCAGGAGCGGAGCCAGAGCCAGGGAGAGGGTTGGAGCTGGTGGGGCACCGTGGGGCAAGGGCCTGGGGCCAGGCTGGTGGGGAGCTGAAAGGGGGCCTGCACAGAGTCAGGGCCTCTAAGAATGGTCTGCTCCCTGGCTCAGGCAGAGAAGCATTGCCCATTCAGGGTTGGGGATAGAGAAGAGCCTCCTGAAAATATGGAAAGCAGAGGCTGCCCTCCTGCCATTGGGGGCCCACCCTGCTCAGCCACCATGGGAAGCCCAAGCTGGTAAATTAATGTAAGGCGTGGGTTAGACTTGCATGCCTGCAACGTGTTGTAGCGAAGGCAGCGATGCTGCTGCTGAACACCTGCTTCCCAAGGTGATTTCTCATGAAAAACTTCCAACTGCAGTGGAAATCGAGCACTCTGTGAAACAGAGTGTGCAGAGGCAATACCCAGAGACGTCACACTGGAAGAACACAGGTGGCAGGCTGCCCGAGGTGCCTACATCATAGCCCTGTATAAGGCAGAAACAAGACGTTATTTAGAAATAACAGAAACATGTGGAAAAGAAATCTAAACTTTAAAAATAAGAAAATGCAGCATTGACAAAATGCAAGGATGAAACAGGAGGCTACTTGAATGGTGAGCTGATGAACTAGAAATTATTTAAACCCCACAACAGCACTAGGAGGAAGGCAACGATTTCTCCTTGTTAGCACAGGAGGATACTGGCATTTGGAGGTAAGAAACTTCCTTAGGGGGTCTGCATGTGCACTCAGGTCTATGTGACAGAGCAGCGTGCTGGGGCTGGCTTTCAGCAACCTGTGACGGTCAATTGTCGGCATCTCTTCCCCAACTCCAGTTTCTGTGACCTAACATTGGGAGCTTGAAATTGGCCATGGTGAGAGTCTTAATACCACAGAAATTGGCAAATGCTACAATCAGGTCTTCACCTTTTTTTTTTTTTCGAAAGAGTGTCTGTTGTTAAACTTTTACCAGCATTGATCTGACCCACCCTCAGACTTTAAATCAGGAGTCACAATGCTGCCTCCCGCAGAAGACTGAGGACACTCACAAGGCCGAGGCGGGAGGCGCGGGGATCTCCGTGCCCTGGTGAGCTGCGTGCCCTGTCTTAGGCGAGCAGCTGCTGTGGACCTCCAGCTGGCTCTTAGGATTATGCGGGGATGTGCACCCAGTGTCAACAGCTGAGGTTTTAAAGAGAAGCCGCAAGGTCCAGAATGTTATGTGAAATTTCAATTTTAAGATGCTGGTGACCGATTCAAATTTTTTAAAAACATTGCTGTGGCCAAACAAAACACATCTGTTGGCTGGATCTGGCCATGGGCTGCCAGTTTGTGATTTCCAGCTTTAACCAATAAGCTCCATGGCTTCGTGTCATCACCCCTTCCCCTAAATGCTTCCTACTTGTCAAGATCTGGCTTAAATGACAGTGGCTCCGCGTATCACCCCTGAACCTCCATCTATGAGCTACCTTCTGAAATCTGCATCTCCCTTGAGGAGCATACTGACACAGCCTGATGTTACTTGCACACACGTTTTTTCTTCTCTGGTAGCTGATAAGTTCCTGGAAGAGCAAGAGCTATGTCTTTATCGTCTTCCTGTCCCTGGAAATGTTTTGCACAGTCCTCTGTGGATAGTAGACGTTCAATAAATATTGCGCAAATCTTAAAACCGGAAACTCAGTAGATGTTCATTTGCATAGCACTTTATTCTTGTCCTGAGAATGGTGACTCATCTACTCAGCCAGGAAGACTAAGAGTTTAGCTAGAAAATGTGAAATGTTCCCAGTGCTGGAGGCATGTCTCATCATTGCTAGGCTTCTGAGATGCTCGTGGGAAACCTTTATTTCTTGGGTGTGTTGATGCATGTGTTACTTAAGGACGGGAATTCCTGAGTTGAGCTCTGTGGACCAAAGAGGAGGCTTCCCATAGTTATTGCTGACTGAGAAAAAAAGGGTAGGGACCATTTTCCTATTTAGTTAAGCTGGTTTTTTTCCCTTAAAATATAACTTATTAAAACCAAAAGCATAATGCCTCCTAATATTGGTATTTAAAAGAATGTTTAAATGCCCTTTAATTTTAAAACATAATGTATTTCAGAGCAAGATTTAAAGGAATATAAGCACTTTCGTGCTAATCTCAAATTAGATTTGACAGTTACTGCCTTCCCCCTGACATTTTCCTGTGTTGTTTTAAATAAAGAATGTTTGGTTCTTTCACATGTAATACTACGGCTCTGCAAAGCTGCAGCTCTTTAGACTTTAAAGTTCCCTGTGATCTTCAAATGTCTTTGGATAATCTTTCTCTGACTGCTTTCTGCTAATTCCAGAAAAGAATTGATTAGTTATCTCTAAATTCCAAGAATTACAAGGGTTCCCTTTCTTTCCTGGACAGAATTAGCTACATACCTTCTGTTTCCTTAGATAGCATTGTTTTCTAAGCAGGAGAAACTGTGGCTCCAGTCAACAACTTCTCTCGTCTTTAGCCTTCCCTTTTGACATCTAGAGATGAGAATGTTTCTATTTTCCCTCCCAGTCTTCAGTACGACAAGATTAGAGTCTTCTGCTGTCAGTCGTTTTCCGTTAAAGAGCTTAGAATTAGAAAAATCCCACTTGTCAGTACTCCATATTAAAAACAGGACTTTGTAGTCTGTAGTGAAAGGCTGTTAAATACCTATACAAAAGGTTTCCTCCTCACATGTACCACTAACTTCATTATTTGCCGATTGAAGTGGTGGTCCAAGTGGTGAAAAATGAAAGTGTAGATTAGTGATTTTTTTCCCAAAACTACTTATAATTGTATTTCAAATATAGGATCTACTTTGAGGCATTGGATCAATTTCAAAGTTTAGTCTGAAGATGGGATAGAAGGCATCTATGTGTCATTTAACTGTAAATTGAATTTTCTTGCAATAGTTAAGAAAAATTTCAATTCTGCTCACCACCCGGGTTATCTTGTTTCTAAAGCATTGGAGATTCATGTGCACAATCTTGTGGGGGATTCATTAATTCAGCACAGCAACGTCGAGGGCCCACTCTGTGCAGGCACTAGCTAGGCAGTGGTGAAGACAGCAGACACGGACTTAGCCTGTGCAGTGTGCAGGGACCGGAGCTGTGACTCGGGTGTTCTTTTGATCACATCCTAACCTCAACTGCTGAGCAGCTTGGGTGTGATGCACCTACTTTCAATTGCCAAGAATAAGTGATGCCCTTTGTATCTAAGGCTGATGTTACTACAGTTTGAAATAAAACTTTTTTCAGAATGTACGCTTTTTTTGTTTGTTTGCCTTTTAAAATGGGGTCTCAGCCTATCTCCCAGGCTGGAGTACAGTGGCACGATCATAGCTCACTGCAGCCTGGAACTCCTGTGCTCAAGCCGTTCTCCCGCCTCAGCCTCCTGAGTAGCCTGGATCACAGGCACATAGCAGCATGCCTAGCTAATTTTAAAATATATTTTGTAGAGACAGGATCTCACTATGTTGCCCAGGCTGGTCTTGAACTCCCCGGCTCAAGCGATCCTCCTGCCTCAGCTTCTCAAAGTGTTGGAATTCCGGGTGTGAGCCACTGCCGCAGCCCCATAATGCATATACTGATCATTAGTGTCAGTTCATTCAATCAGCTGAAGGCAGCTATTTCTGCTCTGTTACCCAACGTCTTCTGCTTTATGGAGTTGAACAGATCATCCTTAAAACAGACAAATGCTGGAAATGTGTGGTGGAGGCAAATTTGTCACCGTAACTGGGACTTTTGCCTCTGCTCCTCTGGGACAAGCCTTGCATCTTAAACTGAAAGTGTAGGAGGATTCCTTCATCACAGCTGGGATTAATTATTTCAAAGCAATAGACGTTACATGTTAAAAGTCACTGATGATATGACTGTCCACCACTCATCCATCCTCTCTTTATCTAATATAGTCTTTTGGGAAAGTCACGGTCTAGCTCCATTTTGGTTTTAGAACCAGATATTTCTCTTTACAGCATATACTCCCATTCACTCTGGAATGTCCAAATGCAGCCTCTAGAAGAAACGTGTTTCTAACTCGCTGAATCAAAACATAGATTCAACTCTCTTAGTTGAATGAACACACAGCAGAGCAGTTTGAAACATACTAGAAAAGTAATAAGTTACTTATTTGATAAGATTGTATGCAGTGCACATGAATGGTGGGCAGGGTCAGCCCTAGATAACCTGAGTCCAATCCCTTCCTTTGACTGAAGGGAGATCTCAGGCTCGGAGAGGTGCAGTGAATTCCCAAAGGCCCCACGTGGTCACGGGATAGTCTCTGACCTCTTGGTCTACCTAAGAAGAGCAATGCCTTAAATATTCCCATCTCTTCATCTTGTGACTCTGTTACAGTCATAGTTGTAGAATGTCAAATTCTCTGATGCTGTGTATTTATTCACCAAATATGAAAGTTTTAGGTTTTCTTCCATGCGGGATGCTTTTCCCGCCTCAGCCTGTGCCTGGTTTTGTGTGGTTTATCTTCACAGAGCATGCAGATTATCTGCTGCTTGAAGACGGACCTGCCTGCAGCCATGGCTGTTTCAGAGGCCAAAGGAAAAAGGAAACCAAAAGGTGCTGGGAGTTAGCACATGTTGTTTGTTATTTATTTATTTATTTATTTATTTATATTGTATTTTTTTATTGCATTTTAGGTTTTGGGGTACATGTGAAGAACATGCAAGATTGTTGCATAGGTTCACACATGGCAGTGTAATTTGCTGCCTTCCTCCCCATCACCTATATCGTGTCCTTTGTGGGGCCATGGATGAACCTGGAAGCCATCATTCTCAGCAAACTGACACAAGAACAGAAAATCAAACACTGCATGTTCTCACTCATGGGCAGGTGTTGAACAATGAGAACACGTGGACACGGAGTGGGGGAGCATCACATGTTGTTTCTGACCTACGCTTGAAGCGGATGTTTGATGAAGGATATTTGCACCTCCTGTTTTTATTCCCTGGAGGAATGAATGGTCCCTGGGCAGAAAGGAAACTTGGAAGTAAAACCACCCAGACTCTGGGGGAAAGGCAGGTTGCATGTGCTGAAAGGTAAGAAGTGAATGTTTCCCTTATGAAATTGTCAACAGTGAACCACTTTTGACCTACGAAAATGGCCATTTTAAATGGCTTAATCTAATGTCATTTTTCTTTTTCTCCTTTTCCTACCAAACCGACACACACTTGTCTTTCCTTATCATTAAGGCTTTCAGGCTGTTTTTAGAATTTCAAACATTTTGCTCCTTGAAAGGCAAAACGTGATTCAACTTGGATTTAAAGGGGACACTCACACACAGCCATCGGTCAGGAAAATACTCCTCTATTGAGCCTCTGCCTAGCGCCCTTTGCTGTGTGGGAGGGCTTGGAAAATCAACAGTTCAGGGCTGTTGTTTCCTCACTGCTCTGTCCCAATGATTCAGGTGAATAGGCTTAGTATAAACATGTCTTGAGAAATGATTGAGCCCTATTCTTGCCTGAGCAGGCTGAGATATGGTGCCTCCATCTTGATACCCAGAGGAGTCTTACGGTTGGGTCCCCACTACCCCTAGACCTGAATGAGGCACCCTGAAAAGCAGGCTGCTGAGCTGTACTCACCGGGTACCCAAGCTTGTGTGAGTACAGCTAAGTGGGCAGCAGGCCAGCTGAGAGGGGGGTGATGGGCCATGGAGAAGGGGAAACCCCACTGCAGGCGTGGGGGCCCCCAGTTCTTAGGGTAGCTTTGGATAACTCTCCAGATCTCCATCGACTGCCTCAGTCCCTTCCTCCTTAGAATACAACAGCCAAGTAAACTTTCCTGACAGCAGAAATAAACGCAAGGTAGGTCATAAAGACCCACGAGGGCTTGTTATGAAAGTAGTTCTTGGTTGTGGAAATGGAAGAGTAGGAAGGATGATTCTGGATAAGTACTTAGGGTCAACTAGCGTGGGGACAGGGGAAGGCAGCGTGATGTGAGAGCTACTGGGTGCCACTGCTCTTCATGTAGGCACTGAGCAGGTAGTATCAATGAATCAAACCTGGCCTTAAGGAACGTTCCACTCTCAGCTGTGGCGGGGACAATGGACCCTTAAGATTCTTCCCGAGCTGCAGAAACACTGCAATGCAATCCAAAGCACACGGCCCGCTCCACCCTTTACCAGCAGAAGCAGAATCCAAGACACTGCATTTTCATTTAACCAACATATTTATTGAGGACCTGGAATACTCCAAGTCTTATTCGAGGCTGGTGGATTTCAAATGTGGTCCCCAGACCGGTAGTTAAGGCATCACCCAGAAACCTGTGAGAAAAGCAAATTTTCAGGCCCGCCCCAGCCCTGCTGAGCCAGAAGCTCTGCAGATCGGCCCCGCATCTGTCCTTAGCAAGCCCACCAGGAGACCCTGATGCAACCGTAAAGACGAAGAATGACTGTTGTAGGCGTGGACTATGAACGAATGAACAACACTTCTGGCCATGGCCTCTGTGGCCCTGTTCCTATGCCGTAAGGATCATAAAATGTGCCTGACACGCTGTTGCTTAAAAAAAAAACAAAAAACAAAACCCAAAAAACTTTAACTTTGCCAACCAATGAAAAGTAGGCCATAGTTAGGCAAGGATGAATTCATGTTTTGATGAAATGTCACCGTGTCCTCCAAAACTAGGCCATCTATTAGGAAATTCTGGAATTGTTTAGCCATGATGTAGTATGATAATTTTGCTGTGAACGAGTTTAAAATCCTTGACGAAGCTCGTCCCCTTTTCCCCTGGTTCGTAACTACAATCCACACTGGAGTTTTGATACTAGAAAATAACACTCCTGCTTCCACCTGAAAACCAAGGGTGTAGTGGAAACTCCTTCTGTCAGTGCCGTCAAAAAACGTGTAACCTGTTGTGGGTCTTCTTTTACTCCCTATCTTCCTTCCCTCCTTCTTTCCTTCTTATTTTACCTGAAAAAACTAAAAATCGGCTGAGCCGTCTCTATCTTTAGGCACTCTTCTAAATTTATTTTATATACCTGGTTACTTTTCTAGAAAAGAAACAATAAAGGAATTGGGTTGCTTCATAAACATTCATTAAAATAAAATGTACATTGTGTGAGGGACCCTTTCTGGACACTGACTTCCTTAATCTCCACAGGCTGTGTCTTATGACAATTTCCTTCTGTTGCAAGGCTCCAAGGCTTGGAGGGGCAAAGCAACATTCTGGTAAATGGTGGTGCAGATGGAGCCGATAACGTCACCCAGAAGTCCTGCCTCCCAGCTCCATGAGGGCCCTTTAGGTGACATGTTGTGATTGGCCATGGAGACGTGTTTTGCTTGACCTATTTCACTAGAGTGTAAGGAGAATGAGGTCTGGAGGCTTCTCCAAAGTAGGCAGAGGTTACCCCTGGCCTCGATCCCTTTTCCCTCCTGGGTTCTGCCTCCCGCTCTGTCTATCTGGGGTCATTGGTCAAAATATGCTGCCAGAGACTTAATATGCTGAACCTGATTCCATTTGAAAAATAGGATTTATCGAGGTGGAGCACAGAGGAACTTGAGGGCGGTGAAACTACGCTGTATGGTTCTGTAATGGTGGATACGTGTCATTGCACATCTGTCCAAACCCACAGCATGTGCACCACCCAGGGTGAGCCTTAGCATCAGCTCTGGACTCTGGGTGGTGACGACGTGTCAGGGCAGGTTCATCAGCTGTGACGATGCCCCCATCTGGGGGCTGTAGATAATGCGGGAGCTATGCTTGCTTGCGGGCATAGGGGCTAGTGGAATCTCCGTGGCTTCTGCTTAGTTTTGCTGTGAGCCTAAGACTGCTCTAAAAATAGTCTGTTTAAAAAAATAGAATGTATCCTTAGAGAATAGAAAAATGGTGTTTAAGACAAATGTTTTCCTCTTTCATCTGTGTACGGCATGTATCATCCTGCTGTTTAGAAATTGTTAGAGGAATTTGGATATCGGTCAGATACCATTTTGAAAAACATCGTTGATTTATTGGATAAAGCACACATTAAGTCGGCAAGGAGAAAGAAAGGCCAGGCCAAGGGACCCATCTAACTGCATACGGCCGTTTAGCTAAGTCCTGGAGAGCTTTAGAAAAATGAAAAACAAAAACGAACACCCGACTTCACAGTCAGAAAACAAACACGGTCAGCAATTCTCTATTCAACACATCGGTCAACTGTCAGAAAAAAGTAATGACATAGGACATGCTGACAAAAATTGAAGGCAATATGGGGCTTGTTTAATTTTACTGCAATTCACTGGGGCTTGAGGTTCTCAGAATGGCCTGCGTGTTCACAGGGTGACCTACAGCACTTAGAATCCGGCCCTAAATTACTGCCCGGGCACCCCCCACGCCCTCAGGCCCAGCCGTGGCTCAGCCCGGTGGGCTGGATCGGAAGGGCCATTTGGAAGCCCATCTGGTTCTTTCAGAAACAGCCTTGTTTGTTTGCCTTTTCGGTGACACTCTGTTTATTCAAAGCTTTTTCTTTCCCTTTTGAGGGAGAAAGCTTAAAATTTTTTTTGTTTCTTTTTTTTTTTTTTGTTATCTGCTTTTCTTTATCACCATTGCAGATGAGAAGAATAAAATCTCAGAAGGCAAAATAAAGGGAGATTTAAAGCTGGGAGAGAAAGGAGAGGAGGGAGGAGGCCGCCCAGCCGGCCCTGGGTGGCGGCTGCTGGCACCACATGCATTCCTGGGCAGCCCTGGGCCCGACACAGCCTGTGATTTCCTCGCAGGGAGGCCCGGCCCTGAAACCCGCCTGGCGACGTGGGTGGGCCTCTGTGAAGACAGTGTCTCTTCCCATTCAGGAACTGCCCTGGGCTGGCCCCAGGCAAGAGGGATGTTTGTTGTTTAAGTAAATAAACTGGTCAGAGGCTCGGCTGGCTGTGAAGGCTCCACTCCCTCCCACAAGCCTGGTCCCAACCGGGAAGGGGCCACCAACAGAAAGGAGCCACCCGATGCCACCCACTGCGATGTGCCCTTCTCCCCGGCACTGGCAAGGGTGCCGGGCGGCCAGGGGTCAGTGCTTGGCCATTCCAGGCAGCTGAGCTGTCCCTGCGGAGGCTGTGACCAGGGCCTTCCCTAGAAATTCCAGAAAACAGAAGAGACCCACGATCACCCCGCTCCCCAGCACCCGTTCCCCCTTGTTAGCAACGAGCCTGGGCCCTTCGTCTTGTTTTTTCAGATGCTTTGTGGGGTTCTCTTCCTGGCCCACCTACTGACCAAAACACTTGACAACAAATGGCTCACTTGTGTCTTTTGCATGTGGGCTTGAGTCCAGGGCTACTCAAAGGGCAGTCTGCAGACCGGCAGCATCAGTCTCACCTGGAGCCTTGTTAGAAATGCAGATTCTCAGGCCTTGACCCAGACCCACAGAATCTCATGCTGTGGGAGGAGGCCCAGCCATCTGCCTGCGCAAGTCCTTGGGAGGCGCCATGCACACGTGCAGGCTTGTGCATGCGAGCTGGACCGCAGGCTTCCAGGAGCCTGCTTTTACCTCTTGTGCGCGCTGTGGGGTCCCCAGAAGCAGGGGCCTGTCTAGCAGGCAGCAGGCGCTCAATCTGTGTTCACAAACAGGTGATGAAAGTCAGAGGCGAGCCATAGATGTGGGTTGGTGTTTTCCCCTTGTTCCTTCCTACAGATTCACCTCTGCCCGGCCCTACGCAGCCCGTCTAACCCCCAAGAGCCCTGGTTTGCACCTCTGTTTTGCCATCTTCTTGCCTTTCCAGAGGGGAATTAAACTCAGAGACAAGATCGGGGATGGAGGGAGGGAAGGGCTGTGGGATACGGGAAACAGCTCTTCTGAGACTGTTTCCAGAATCCTCCTTCTCCACAAGTTTCCTTCGTCTTGCTTCCTCATACACACCTGTACTCTCTCTTACACCCACACTCTGCCTTTAAACCAAGAGGTTTTGTGAGGTTTGCTCTGTTTTAAAGAGACAGGGTTTTCTTGCTCTGTTGCCCAGGCTGGAGGGCAGTGGTGTGATCATAGCTCACTGCAGCCTCCAGCTCCTGGGCTCAAGTGGTCCTCCTGCCTCAGCCTCTCACCGTGTAGGGATTACAGGGATGAGCCACTGCACCTGGCCTGAACCTAGTTTTTTTTTTTTTTTTAATTAAAAACACTAAGAAGAGTCAAACATCCAGGTCGCCCCAGCCAACTGGTTCCCAGTGAATGCCAGAAGCCACCTGGACAGGGGCTTCCTCAATGCTGTCCTTCTTGTGCTGGGTCTGACCCAGTACCAGGCTGACGTGTGACACGTGCTGACCGCCTTCTATGTGTCAGACACGGTGTTGGGCATGGGGGCTCCCAGGGTCAACAAAAAGAGTCAGTGAAGACAGATAGTTAAATAATTTCAATAAAATAAAATATTACAAGTATTAGAAAAGATTGAAAGATTCTATTAATTACATGCCATCTCAGGACGTCTCTCGCGTCTGGTCACTAGCGGAATATTTGCCTTTGTGATTAGCATGTTGGCTTGGGATTCTTCTAGCTGGATGCACAGCCTCTGGAGGAGAAGGAGGACTTCTTACCCTCTCGGCCTTCTCAGTTCTTAGCCAAATGCACTTCAGGTGCACCTGTGGTTCTCCCTGGGGGAGACTTTGCCCCCAGGAGACATGTGATACATGTGGAGGCATTTTGGGTTGTCACAGCCAGGGAGGCATCTGGTGGATAGATTCCAGGGTGTTGCTAGACATCTTCCAACACATAAGGCAGCCCCCACAATGAAGAATTACCTGCGCTAAAATGTCAGTTGTCCCTGTTGAGAGGCCCTGGGCTAGAGCAAAGAGAGAGACATTTCTTGAGGAAGACTTAAAGGCTCATGTGGGAGACCCAGCATTGCGCAGGTCTGTGCAAGAGTCCATTCCCCTAAGGAAAGCTTTGCAGACACGAGCCCTCTGCATCTATTTGGGATGAGCTGGCCAACTAGTGTGTACCGCTCTGTGAATTCAGCATGGGGGGGAGTTAAATCCATAACGTTTTCATGCAAGTGTGATTTTGAGCCCTTCTCTGCCAGCCAGGTGCCCTGAAGGAAAACTGGACTGTTTTCTAAAGGGAGGGGAAGTGAAAATCCCCACTACAGGGGATTTTTTGTAGTTCTCCTGGGAGAACTACAGGAGCTGGCCCGCTGCCGCCTCCTGCTGTGCATGGCTGGCCCTGGGCTGAGGTCTGCGGACTTTGAGGAGCAGCCTGCCTTGGCCCAAGCAGGAGGGCTCTGAAGTCCTCCCTGTGGGACGCAGGCTGCCCGATGGCCGGCCAGGGAGAGAGGGCATTGGCCTTTGCTCAGGCTATGCCGCTGGCCCAGACTCCAGGGGCAAGAACCATGTCCCGATGTCGGGATACCTCACGGAGCGGGGGTGGTGCAGGTGAGGGGAGGCCACCATGGCAGAAGTGGGGGGACGGAGAGGGTCTCCTCTGAGGGAGGCTCCTCCTCCTGTGTCTGAGTGGGGTCTGTTCTGGCTGCTATAACAGAACACCAGACTGGGTGGCTTAGAAACAACAGAAATTTATTTCTCATCATTCTGGAGGCTGGGAAGTTCAAGATCAAGGTGCCAGCACATCTGGCGTCTGGCGAGGGCCCATTTTCTGGTTCATAGATGGCAGTATTCTCACGGTGCCCTCATACGGCTGAAGGGGCGAGGAAACTCCTTGTGGCCTCTTTGATAAAGGCACTAATCCCATTTGTGAGGGTTCCAGCCCCATGACCTAATTACCTCCAAAAGGCCCCACCTCCAGATAACATCACCTTGCAGTTAGGATCTGACATATGAATTTTGAGGGGACACAAACATTGGTCCTCAGCAGTATCTTTATGCTGCCTTATCCCACCCTGTCCAGAGGCTTGGGAGATGAGCCTCTGCCCTCCCTGGGTGCTCAGAGGCTCCTGAGGCTCCCATTTGACAGGGGGGCCTTTCAGCGAGCACTGATCCATGGGGAATTGTGGACACACTCTTAGTAATCCCTTCTGTCGTGTTGTAAGCTGTGCATACATTTGTGAATGGCTGCGTAGGGCTCCATCTCAAGCCTACAGGTAACAGAAGACTGCCAGCTATTAACCTGACTTCTCTGAATTTGAAAAAGCAAAGGTCTTTGGAAGTAAATGGGCTTGATCTGAATGCAGTTCTGAAAGACTCTGAATGATTACCCCATGTCTCTGCGCCTTGAGTTCTGTATCTATAGAATTATTAAAGGATTGAAAGAATCTTCATGGGGCAGTTCCTACAACGCCTGGTCCAGAGTAGGTGCAGTAGGGAAGCTGCTCTCATTATTCTTGTTATTATTTCTCAGGCTTCGTTCAAGGCTAAGAAAGTCAGAACTGATAAAATATTTTGCAGCTAGACCAGGCGTGGTGGGCTCACACCTGTAATCCCAGCACTCTGGGAGGCCGAGGTGGGAGGATCACTTGAGGTCCGGAGTTCAAGACCAGCCTGGCCAACATGATGAAACCCCATCTCTACGAAAAACATAAAAAATTAGCTGGTGTGATGACACGTGCCTGTAATCCCAGCTACTCAAGAGGTTGAGGCAGGAGAATTGCTTGAACCTGGGAGGCAGAGGTTGCAGTGAGCTGAGATTGTGCCACTGCACTCCAGCCTGGGTAACAGAGTGAGACTCTGTCTCCAAATATATATATATATATATATATATTTTTTTGCAACTGGCAAATAGGGTAATTATAGTTATTCTTCTTTAACTATAGCTACCTTAAAGCTTCTTGAAACTTTTGGTGGTGTTTGTGACAACTAATACATGCAGAGATGGATGAATCAATGTATAAATCCATATATTTCCTAAAAGAAAGGATATAAGATAGTTTCTTTAATAAATATTTAAAAATAAATTCTGTTTTGGGGCAAACCTCATGCTCACATAGTAACATCAGCTGGGTCACACATTCCCGGAGTTCCCACAGTTTGGTAAAGTTTTTGGTGAATGACCTGAGATGGTCCTGTCACAGATCAGCAGCTGAAAGGTAGTTTTATGATGATGCTTTTATGTTTTCGATGTCAGCTTTCCAAACCTTTTACTAATTTTGTGTTGGCTGTCTTAGGAAAACAGCATGAGGAGAAATAAAACCGTTTCCCAGATTCTGTGTTTGAATAAGTTGGAGCTGTGTGTGTGTGTGTGTGTGTGTGTGTGTAAGCTCCTCATCCATTCAGATATTCTCTCTTGGGGTAACTTTTCTAAAAGTAAGTATGTAAAAATCTTACATTTAGAACCCAGTAGTTGAAAACTTTAAATTCAGCACAGATATAAAGCAATCCAATATTGTCTTATTTCCAAAAATGTCCATGTATCTGTTTTCTTATTTATTAATTTGTATACCTACTATTCATTCTTTAATATTTGTTGATGACATTCAACGTGTAGAAAGATCCTGAGGTTAAACGGGCATGGAGGCGGGTACAGTGTGTAGAAGAAGGTTCCTTTCTTCCAGGAGTTTATGAGAAATGAGAGAAAATGTTCCTCTCTCCTTTTCTCTTGAAATATTCCATCTTGCCCCTGGCATCTGATTAGGAGCGGAGGATGATCTTGAAAAGAAAAGGTTCTGCCCTTCCCTTCACTTTCCCCTTCTAGCTGGTAGCACCCAGATTCCGGGGGTGGGGGGCCAAGCCATAGTCCCCTGTGAGGACCAGATCGGTCGGTAGTGAGCACAGGGGAGCCTGACTTGGAGGGAGCCAGGGTGCCCACACCCTGGGGCTGCCTCTGGCGCTGCACATGCTCAGAACATTCTTGCAAGAATATTAAATAAACTTCCATCTTGTTGAAGCCCTTGCTGTTTTTGTCTGTGTTTTGGCAGTGAGGTCTCTATGCTAATGACACAGCAAGGCAGGAGCGAGCGCTAAACGCAACCTGGATCCCAAGGCAAGCAGCCCCAGAGCCTTCGGGAGGCCTTGCGGAGAGGCGGCTCTCAGTTCCGTTTCTAAGGCTGGTAGGGGCAAGTAGAGGCCGTTGCAGACAGTCCGAAGAACGCTGCCTGCTTTCAGGCGGCACAGAGGCCAGGCCGCATGGTGGAACGAGGGTCTGCAGGGGAAGACTGGGAAGATGGGGCTTGGGAAACCTGGAAGGCCCTGTGCAGAATTTCACATTTGTCCTGGAAGCAAGAGGACGCTCTGGAGTTTTGGAAGCACGTTGGAGGGCGGCTCTGGAGCTGGCAGTTTTCCTGGTGCAGGGAGACCAATGCGAGTCTGGTCCAGGGGTTTTCCAGCTGCGTTCCACAGAAGCCCTGAGGTTCCCTGCGGGGGCGCGGGGTCCTCGCTCCTCCTCCTGATTCGTCCAGGGAATCTCCATGTCGTCTGTTAATGCAGGCTTGGGGCTTCCTCACTTAAGAAAGGGCCTGGAGTGCGGTGTCCAATGTTTTGCAAGCCACCACACCGGGTTGTGCTGGGGGGCAGGGTGGAGGAGGACCGGGGCACTTTCGAAAGCAGTGAGCCCAGCCTGAAGTCCGTGCTCAGTGGAGGAGGCTCCGTGTGCAGGCCTGTGTGGGTTTCCAGGGTGGGGAGCTCTGGAGTCACCGCCTGCAAGCATGTGCCGGCTCCCCTGCGAACTAGCTGTGTGACTGTAAGCCTCAGTTTCCTCATCCACAGAATGGGGAGAAGCCCTTTCCTCACGGAGGGGTTTAGGAAGGTAGATGTGTGTTCCATTAAAGAAAATGAATGCTTCTTATAGAGCTGCTTGAAATTAGAGCCGGCTGAATGGGGGTGGCGTGAATTGAGTTCCCTGCAATTGACTGTTTGTATCCTCCCAAACTTCATCTGTTGAAACTCTAATCCCAGTGTGATGGTATCAGAAGCTGGGGCCTTTGGGAGGTGATTAGGTCATGAGGGTGGGGCCCGCATCCATGGGATTAGTGACCCTAGAAGAGGCTAGAGTGCTCTCTGCCCTCTTTCTGCCATGTGAGGATACAAGAAGAAGATGGCCACCTGCAACCCAGAAGACGGCCGTCAGCAGAACCTGGCCACCCTAGCACCCCGAACTTTGACTTCTGGCCTAGACTGTGAAAAACAAGTGTGTGTTGTCTCTGAGCCACCAATGTATGGCACTCATCACAGCAGCCCAAGCTGGTCAAGACGTGCCCCACCTTTTCAGGCGCTGTTCTCCTAAGCTGCTGAGGACCAGCGCATGGCCGCCAGGGAAGGTCAGGCATTGTAGGCCCTGTGGATTGGCTGATTGCCGGAGACTCCCTGCTCTAGGCTGCCCAGCCCTGAGATTGCTGTGTTCTCCTTCACCCCCGGAGAGTCACGTGGCAGCCTATTGAACCCTCCTTCTCATGAACTCTGGCTCTGTGGCTGGGGAAGGGATATCTTCCACTGATGCCAGTGATTTTCCTCCTGGTCACTGCTCTCTGTGCCGAGAAGTCTCTTCCACCCATCAGAGAGGCTGCGCCTAACCACGCCTACCAGCCCTAAGCAGCCGCCCACTCCAGTGCCCCAGTGTCCGCCACCACTGAAATGGAACGTTTCCTTTTCTTTTTTTTTTGAGATAGAGTTGCATGCTTGTTTCCCAGGCTGGAGTGCAATGGTGAGATCTCAGCTCACCGCAACCTCCCCCTCCCAGGTTCCAGCAATTATCCTGCCTCAGCCTCCCACGTAGCTAGGATGACAGGCGCCCACCACCACATCTGGCTAATTTTGTATCTTTAGTAGAGATGGGGTTTCACCGTGTTGACCAGGCTGGTCCTGAACTGCTGACCTCAGGTGATCTGCACGCCTTGGTCTCCCAAAGTGCTGGGATTACAGGTATGAGCCATCGCGCCTGGCCTTGAAATGGAATCTTTTATACTGTGTG
Organism: Sapajus apella; assembly: GCF_009761245.1. Lineage (NCBI taxonomy): Eukaryota > Metazoa > Chordata > Mammalia > Primates > Cebidae > Sapajus > Sapajus apella. The sequence continues at coordinate 1,855,302 of NW_022437098.1, read as the reverse complement.
GATCTCCACCGTAGGATAGGGGCCCAGTGAGGGAGGGGCCACATGTGCCTTATCCTGGGCATCTAGAATGGGGCCTGGTACATAGTAGGCTCTTGGGGAGGACGTCGTGGCTTCATCTTGTCCTGCACTGGCCTCCCGGTTGTCTGGTTGGCCCCTCCTAGATGTCGCCTAGACAGGAGCTCTGCCTTCCCCACCACGCCGGGAGCTTTCTGTCCCTCTCTGTGAGCCTGAGGCTTGTTCCCCGGCCGGTTGTTTAAGCTGATTCTATGCTTGGCTAAAGCAGCCTTTTCTCTTTTTCTTTCTTTTCTTTTCTCTCTTCTTTCCCTTTCTTTCTCCTTCCTTCCTTCTTTCCTTTCTTCTCTCTCCTTCTTTCTTTCTTTTCTTCCCCCCCCTTCTTTCTTTCCTTCCTTCATTTTCTTCCCTTCTTTCTCTCCATCCCTTTCCGTTTTTCTCTACCCCCCTTCCTCCCTCTCCCCCTCCCTGCCTCTCTTTACTAAGGTGTCCCTCTCAGCCAGAGGCCCTGGAGGGTGGACATCCCACCCGGGAAGACTACCCGCTCACCCCCTTCCTGCTCTATCTTGTTTCCCTTTGTCCAGGCTGTCTCAGCACGCTCCTGTGCCTTCCGGGAGCCCCAGGCTCCTTCGATGGAAGCCATCGGCGGCTGGTGACTAGGAGCCCAGATCCGGGCGTGCTCGCCTGTCCGTCAGCAGGAGTCTGCACCACACCGCCATGAGCCCTGCTGTGTTTTCCTAGGAGAGTTCTCTACCAAAAACACACGGGAAACTTATTTTGGAGCCTTTGGGTGACTTATTGGTGAGAACCAGTTCACCTGCCAATGTGAGCAGAAGAATGAGGGCAAGGTTAGGGAGAGGCTTGATGACGTAGCGAGAGGTGATTGCTGGAATCATCATGGTTTTGCAAAAAGTAAATCAACATATTTAGCAGTTAAAGCCTTGAACATGCTGTGAAAGTAAGGTTTTGTTCCCAAGGGAAGAAAAGAACGGCTGCTTCTCCCTTCCTAGTGATGTCAGGGTGACCCCAACCTCATATAACCTCGTGGTGATGAGCTAGTCGGCGTGGCTCAGACGTTCCATCTGTAACACACAGCGGGTCCACTGGTCCCCATGGCAGGTGTCCTAATATCTGTGCCTGCCTCCTCAGAGTGGGTCTTGTCTGAAAAGCCACGTGGATTAAAGTGATTTCTATCAACAGTTTAATTACAGAAGTTGTTCTGAGCTGAAGAGGAAATGGTGCACTGCAGCCAATAAATGTCTTTGCAATTTAGTTACTACATATCTGAGTTTAATATTTTTTTCCAGAGGAAACCACAAAAAATACCTACTACAACTGTGTTGAAGCTTCCGAGTGGTGGTAGAGCTGGGGCTGAGGCACCTCCAGGACCGGCGGGAGGCCATCAGGACTTCTGGCTTTACAGACATTTATATTTCTTCAAACTCGGTCTTAAAACATCTTGCCAGGTGAAATGAACTTGAATCGCTCCTGAGATATTGCCTTAATTTTTCCCCCTGCTGCTTGGGAGTGTAAATGGTCTACGCTGAGATGAGTATGTGAGGCGAGTATGTGTGGTGAGTATGTGAGGTGAGTATGTGTGGTGTGTGAGGTGAGTGTGTGAGGTGAGTATGTGTGGTGAGTATGTGAGGCGAGTATGTGAGGTGAGTATGTGTGGTGTATGTGTGTGGTGAGTATGTGAGGTGAGTATGTGTGATGAGTATGTGAGGTGAGTATATGTGGTGAGTATGTGAGGTGAGTATGTGAGGTGAGTATGTGTGGTGAGTGTGTGTGGTGAGTATGTGTGGTGAGTGTGGGTGGTGAGTGTGTGAGGTGAGTGTGATGAGTATGTGTGATGAGTGTGTGTGATGAGTATGTGAGGTGAGTATGTGTGATGAGTATGTGAGGTATGTGTGGTGAGTATGTGAGGTATGTGAGGTGAGTGTGTGTGGTGAGTGTGTGACGTATGTGTGGTGAGTGTGTCAGGTGAGTGTGTGTGGTGTGAGGTGAGTATGTGAGGTGAGTGTGTGAGGTGAGTGTGTGAGGTGAGTGTGTGTGGTGAGTGTGTGAGGTGTGTGTGGTGAGTATGTGAGGTGAGTGTGTGTGGTGGGTGTGTGAGGTATGTGTGGTGAGTGTGTGAGGTGAGTGTGAGGTATGTGAGGTGAGTGTGTGAGGTGTGTGTGGTGAGTGTGTGAGGTGAGTATGTG
>NW_022437098.1:1836834-1852986 GCF_009761245.1 Sapajus apella | reverse complement strand
TCAGTGTGTGAGGTGAGTGTGTGTGGTGAGTGTGTGACGTCAGTGTGTGAGGTGTGTGTGTGGTGAGTGTGTGACGTCAGTGTGTGAGGTGAGTGTGTGTGGTGAGTATGTGAGGTGAGTATGTGAGTTGAGTGTGTGAGGTGAGTGTGTCAGGTGAGTGTGTGAGGTGAGTGTGTCAGGTGAGTGTTTGAGGTGAGTGTGTGTGGTGAGTATGCGGGGTTTATTGTAGTTTATAGATTTGCATGAAAACTAGGATGCATCTCAGGAAACCATTCCTGCATTCAATTCGCTGAAACGAAGGGGTCAGTGGAGCCCCGTCTTCTGAGAGAGGTTGGTTAGCGAGCCCCTGTGCCAACTCCAAACACGTATTGAATGCCTTTGCATACCAGGACACGCTAAGTGTTAGACCGCGCGCAGGAGGTGGACAGGACAGAGAAAGCCCGGTGAGCTCTTTCCTGAACCGGCAAACTCTGAACGAGATCCCAGCTGCGATGCTACTGCTGACTCGGTTCCCAGCTCTGCAGATCCTTTGAAATGCGCCAGTGGGGGAATCCCTGGCTGTAGCATCCCCAGCCAATGGAAAAGCTGTATCTTCTCCCTCACTTCACTTCAGTCTCAAATCTGCACTGCTCTATCCCTGAATGCAATTGAAGCCCAGCACAAACAACTCACTGAAGGGAGCGGGACTAGAATCCAGCCTGCTCTGCTCACCAGCTGTTGCTCCAGGAGGGCCTGTGCCCATCCACAGGGGCACGTTTCTTATCCTCAGAAGATGAGATGCTTTAGTGAGGTCTGGGATTTGGTCCACTGATGGTCCCTGGACAAAGAGATGAAGGAGCCAGTGGCATCCCATTCATGTGTTACCTGAGGCAGAAGAAATTCTTGGGCTTTCTCAAAAGCTATATTGGGAATACACACTGTGTACATGTGCACACACACACACACACGCAGACACCTACCACACACACACACACACACCACACATACACCACACACCACACACACACCACACACATCACACACACACAAACACCACACACACATAACATACACACATCACACACCACACACAGCACACACGCAGCACACACATGCCCCTCTACACACCCCCCACACCACACACACCACACACACCACACACACACCACACACCACACACACACCACACACATCACACACACACAAACACCACACACACACCACACACACATAACATACACACATCACACACAGCACAAACACACCACACACATCACACACACACAAACACCACACACACACCACACACACATAACATACACACATCACACACAGCACACACACACCACACACATACACCACACACACACACACACTTTCCCCCCCATGGCTTTTGGCTCTATTTTATTTGGAGAAGCAGCAGCATTTTTATTTTGAAGGAGACTATGTTAAAGGCCAGAACATTTACTATGTTCTGATGGGAGTGGCCGGGATCAGCTGTGTGTAGATGCCGTGGGTGTGAGCCGTTCCGCCGTGGTCTCCGTGCCAGCCCTGCTCTCCCAGCTTCGCCGTTTGAGTACATGGGGTCATCTCCTGCTCACGGCTGTCCATGCTTCTCCTTAGACGAGGGCTGCATTTAGGAACAGACGGGCTCGAGACAATAGGGCTGAGCTCCCCATCTGGCAATTCCTGAGGGATGCACCTCGGGCTATCTCTCAGAGGTGGGCACACCTGGATCCATGAAGCGAAGTCTGGACGTGCAGAAAAGTGAAAGGAAATATCTCCTGTATTAGCAGGGACGATCACAAGCATCTGGGGAAGGAGAGAAGCACATGCTGTTACTGAAACTTCCACACACTTCCTTAAGAGACATAAAACCCTGCTCAAACATTGCAAATGAAAAGAGAAACAGGGCCTTCCTATGTGACATGACCCACGTACGCAGGACAAAAGCAAGGCTGCTGCTCCGTTTCAGCGCAATAAACTGTGTGTGAATTCAGGACTGCCGCCTGGCTGCCCCCAGTCTGGCAGCCGCGTTCGCCCCCTGCCTTTGTTAGGAGAAGCGAGGGAAGCAAAGGTCCCTGGAGCCAGCCCTTTCCTGCTCCTCTGTCCCAACCCCCAGACACATACACACAGAGCCCTCTTAGTATCAGAGGTCCTGAGAAAGGCCAGAGTCATCAACACCTGTCGCTTCCAGGGCCAAAAATGTCATCAGGCACTGCCCGGCTGGGCTGTCAGCAATGGCGTGATGTGGCCAACTCTGGAACAGCAAATGGCCTCTTCTTGAGCAGTGCTTTCAGTGATGGGTAGATGCGCTGTGTACGTGGGTGTGTGCACATATCTGTGCACGTGCATATGCACACACACGCACCTGTGCACCCAGCCCACGCTCCCTGCCGCCTCAAAACCTCTTGTCAGTTGCATTTTCTCCAGTAACAGAAGCGACGACTCTGATGGGAAATGCACAATGAAGCTCTGAAGTGATTTCCCTAGAAATCAGTAAAAGGGCTTACTGGAACTTAAAAAAAAAAGATGAAAAGTCTGTTTTTCCTTAAGGATTTGCTCCAAAGAAAGCAGCTCTCACCATATGTTCTCCTGGAGGGAGGGAGGAAGGAAGGGACAGAGCGTAGGAGCCGAATGCTGGCTACATGTTGCAGCCCTGCGTTCCGGGGGTGGCTAGTTACCCATCCTGGAAAGTCTGGCAAAACTGTCAAGTTGAAGGAGGTTTAGAAGTGTCCTGGGCAGACTTGGGCCCTCATGGATGTCAGGGCAGCCAGTAGCTCCATCTGTGATCAGTAAGTGCAGTGTTTTCCTCCAGGCAGGTGAGGAGGAGCTCAGGCAGTGATACGTGTTTTAGTATTCTGGAGCAGAGATTTACACGTTTTTAAAGGAAGTCTGCCTCTGAACGCTGCTCTCAGCATTGTGACTAGCCTGTTGCAGTGGCGCTGACCCTGAGTAGAGGGAGTGAAATCACAGAATTAGGACTCAAAGTCACAATTAGTTCCTTGGTTCTACCTTTGTCCCCCAGGTGGTATCATCACTGGCGTAGTTTGACGGGAACCTACCTGCCCTTCTCTCAAAGTTCTTCAGGGAATAAAATTTTATAGGCTACATTGGTAATGAGTGGGAAGGTTGGAAGGATGTGGGGGTAGGAAAAGAAAGAGAATAAATGAGTGAAATATACAGTCGGCTAGGTGGTGAAAAGTGCTATTATGAATTACACTCATCTATAGCTTGCATTTGTTGTGCTTTTGTTTTGAATCAGGATCTCACTCTGTTGCCCAGGCTGGAGTGCCGTGGCACAAATATAGATCACTCCAGCTTCGGACTCCTGGGCTCAAGGATCCTCCTGCCTCAGCCTCCCGAGTAGATGGGACTACAGGTGTGTGCCACATGCCCAGCTAATTTTTGTCATTTTAGTAGAGACGGGTTTTAACATGTTGGCCAGGATGGTCTTGATCTCTTGACCTTGTGATCTGCCCACCTCGGCTTCCCAAAATGCTGGGATTGCAGGTGTGAGCCACCGCACCTGGTCTAGGTTTCATAATTTTTGTGGGACCGGATACACCTATTCTAGGTCATCCTCACAAGAATAAATGTCCTGGAATGTTAAGGAAATTTTCCGAGGTCACCCGATTAAAAGTGCCTTTTTTGGCATTAGAATGCAGGCCATCAGGTGGGAAGCTTCCTTTTCCTATCTAACCTAAGACATTAGAACATAAAGTTAAGCTCTGTCTCGTTTTATTACTCACTGGAGATTGGACAGGGCCTGCTCACTTTCTTACCCCTGGAAGATGGGGAATTCTCGGGTAGAGCTGGTGAGTCAGCCTTTCAGTCTGTAGACCAGGGTTTTTAATGACAGCGACTGGAATTACAAGGTCCCGGTCCATGCCAAAGATCCCCGCGGAAGGATGGACATCACAGGGACACTAACCTAAGAGGCCACGTCTGTTCCGGAGTCAGGAAGATCCCCACTGGACAGAAAGAAATGGTTTCACACTTTCAAACGTTTTCGAGTGGGAATGGGGACATCTAGCTTGGGCCAGGCTCTGCCACATCACATGGCCACGGCCCCTCCCTTGGAGGTGGCTGGGAACCTTGGTGAGGGGGACACTGCTAAGCTGGAGTCAAAGCAGAGGTAGAGAACGAGCGCCTTGAGTGTTTGCTTTGGAAATGTGCTGTGATTTTTCCGACTAAGGAATCTAATTCCTCCTTTTTTTCCCTGGTCGCTCCACCTGCTCTTTCCTGCCCTACAACAGAGCGGAGGCTGGGGGCAGCAGGGGGGTACCAGGTGTTCTGTAACAGCCATAAAAATAATTGATTAGTTTCAGCAGCTCTTTTGGAACCCAGGTTGGAGAGAAGCATGGGCGTTTCATTCTGGCCAGGGTGGGTGAAAGGCCAGAAGGAGAGACGGGCACTGAGCCTCGATATGAGCACACCACGTGGTGTGGGAAATAAGGCAGTGGGAGTTTAGCATCAGGCACAGCGGGCTGTGGATTCCAGCGCTGCCACTCTGTAGCCTGGGGCCTCAGGCCTGTGCAGCACAGAGGTGTTGCCTATTCGCAAGACTGTGTCACAGAACAAAGGGGGAAGCATGATGTCCGTGAGCCCCAGTGGCAGCTCGGTGAGCTACACAGATCAGTCACATCAGGGGTGCATCACAGCTTGCAAATTTGACTCTCCATGGTAGGCAAAGGAAGAGCTAGGGAGGAGGCAAAGTCAAAAACGAGGGCAGTTCCCACGCGTTTACCTGTCCCGTGCAATCAAGGCAATTTGAAAGTCTCTGTTTATTCATCTTCCACTCAACAAACTTGTATCTGGGACTGAGCAGCTGCTTTTCCCCGAAAGAATCTTGGTCCCCACCCCATCATTGTTTGAGGGACTCACCACTCCGGGTGTGACTCTAAACTTCAAAGCTCCTGAGAATCTCAGTTCCCCCCACCTCACCCGCCACTCATAATGTGAGGGTCTCACCAAGTCAAGTGTGATGCTAAACTTTAAAGCCCCTGAGAATCTCAGTTCCCCCCACTCATACTGTGTGGGTCTCACCACGCCAGGTGTGCTTTATACCTCACGCTTCCCACCTGCCGCCCAATTACTTCACCAGGAGCTCAACTAAAGAAACAGTGATCAGTGATCGTTATGACCCTATGCAATTTTTCTTATTTATTCACAAACCAAAGAAATGCAAAATGACAAAAAGACGATACAATGTTTCCCTATGATACTGGCAAAGATCTTTGGGAAAAAATCCAGGGTCTGACAAGAGTGTGGGGGAAAACATTAATTTATTGCTGATTATATAACTAGGATTTTCTGGAAGACACAGTAATAGGTATAAAAAGCACAAAAGTAGGCCAGGTGTGGTGGCTCATGCCTGTAATCCTAGCACTTTGGGAGGCCGAGGTGGGTGGATCACCTGAGGCCAGGAGTTCAAAACCAGCCTGGCCATCATGGTGAAACCCCATCTTTAAAATAAAATAAAATAATAAAATAAAATAAGCACAAAAGTAATCAGACCTTTTGATACCATAATTCTACTTCTTAAAAAATGTTTTGAAGGGGATAAATAAGACCTTACTGATTTCTAATTAAGGAAACTCACTGCAAGATACTGTATAAAACCAAAGTATTTCAAACAACTGAAATGCTCAACAATATAGGATTGGCTAATGGAATCATTTGTTCAGCAAATACCACCGAGCACCCTACCAGAGTGCCTGCAGTGCTCTGGCCCTGCTTTGGGAATATTCTTCTCAGACATGTGCTCAAAATATGCAGTGTGACTCAATATTGAATGCGTAAGTGTGCAAACTGATATTTGACCAAAGCCAGATACCGCCAGCTTAGAACTTCTGGGTCACATGCATACATCTGAAATGTTATTTAAAATCTTTTTTCTTTTTAAAGACAGAGTTGCCCAGGCTAGTGTACAGTGGTGTGATCTTGGCTCACTGCAGCCTCCACCTCCTGGGTTCAAGTGAGCCCCCTGCCTCAGCCTCCTGAGCAGCTGGGATTACAGGTGCACCACCACCAAAAATGCCCAGCTAATTTTTGTATTTTAGTAAAGATGGAATTCCACCATGTTTCCCAGGCTGGTCTCAACTCCTGACCTACAGTGATCCGCCCGCCTTGGCCTCCCAAAGTGTAGGGATGGTGAGTCACCGTGTCCAGCTTTATTTAAGAATTTAAATAATGTTTCAGTTTTCATTTAAGAACTCTAGTAGTTAAAATTTTATTTGATTTTTGGTTTTTAAATGGATGCATCATAGAGGTGCATATTTTTGGGGGTACAAGTGGTAATTTTTTACATTTGTGTAATTCATACAGATCAAATCAGTGTACTTGGAATATCCATCTCTTAAATATGTATCTTTTCTTGATGCCAGAAAACATTTGAAGTAGTCTCTTCTAGCTGTTTGGAAAAGTACACCAGGTGGATTATGGTGGATTATAGTCACCCTACTGATCCATCGAACACCAGGTCTTATTTCCTCCATCAAACCTGATGTTTGTACCCAGCAGTTAAATTTTAAGAGTTAATATCAGAGTGTGACAACAGCGGCCTCTCAGCACTGTCAGCAGGCAGCGTGCTGCTGTGGTCACTGCTTTTGGATCTGCGGTGGAGACAGAAGTCCATTTCCAAGGCAACCAGCGGGGCTGTCCAATGTGCTTTGGTGGCTGGGTCAGCACCAGTTTCCGCAGAAGATGCTGGTGTCTGGAGCAGATCAGTGGGACTGGGCCACAGCGGGTCACCATGTAGGAAGTGAATGTAGCGTGTGAGCTAGCTTTCCCTCCTCTAAGCTGGTGGTTCTAGGGGTGATTCTGCCCCCGCCAGGGGACATTAGGCAATGTCTAAAAATTGTGGGGGGAGGTTGGGACTGACATCTACTGGGTAGAGGTCAGGGGTGCTGCTGACTTTGTTTGTTTCTGAAACAGAGTCTTGCTCTGTTGCCCAGGCTGGAGTGCAGTGGCATGATCATCTGGGGTCACTGCAACCTCTTCCTCCCTGGTTCAAACAATTTCTTCTGCCTCAGCCTCCCGAGTAGCTGGGACTACAGGTGCGGGCCACCATGCCTGGCTAATTTTTGTAGTTTTTTAGTAAAGACAAGGTTTCACCATATTGGCCAGGCTGGTCTCAACCTCCTGACCTCAGGTGATCCACCTACCTCGGCCTCCCAAAGTGCTGGGATGACAGGCGTGAGCCACCCCACCCGGCTGGGTGCTGCTCTTTACAATGTGCAGGACAATCAGCCCCTTACAACAAAGAACCATCTAGTCCAAAGTGTCAATAGTGCCAGTCACAGTAGAGAGACCCTGCTCACATAGACACGGTAGTCCCCCTAGCTGTGGTTCTGCTTTTGGGAGTTTCAGTTACCCACAGTCAACTGTGATCTGAAAATAGGTGAGTGCAGTACAGTAAGATATTTTGGGAGAGAGAGGAGCCACATTCACATAACTTTTATTACAGATATTGTTATCATTGTTCTATTTTATTATTAGTTATTGTGGTTAATGTCTTAGTGTCTTAGCCTTCATTTATAAATTAAGCTTTTTCATAGGTATTTTTGTATAGGGAAACGTGTAGGACAGGGTTCCCTCTGCATACCTGAGTTTCACACCCCTTGAACACTGTGTTGTTGGTACCGGTTTGGTTAAAAAAATCCAGGTATTACTGCAAGGGTCTGGTAAGGGCCGGACAGAAATTCCCGCAGGAGGATCGGCCTCACAGGGACACTAACCCAAGAGGCCAATTCTGTCCTGGCGTCAGGAAGAGTCCCACTAGGGAGAAACAAATGGTTTCACGCTTTCAAACGTCTTCAAGCGGGAGCGTGAACAACTTGTGCTGCCTGGCAACCTGTGTTGTGTGTGTAGAGTCCATGCTATGTGCTGTTTCAGGCATCCACAGGGGGTCTTGGATGGTTCCTGCAGATTAGGGGGGGCTACTGCAACAGCTAACGTCAAGCGTTCTCCTCTCTTTACCACCTGGGCTTGGAGATGAGGTTGTGGGAAATGCAGCAGCCCCGCAAACAGAAGCTGCATGCTCTGCTCGAGGAGCCTTCTGAACATTTCCGCAGCAGGCTCAGACTGCAGCCTTCCCTAGGTCACGTTCCCTTCTGTTTAATTTGCATGCATTTAAGGAAAAAATTGTCCTTGAGTGTTGGATCTAAAAATTAACAGTGGAGCACTGGAATAGGCTTTTAAGATAAGACTGCATCTCTGAGTGTCCATGCACCTCAGCACTCCCTGCAAGCAAGTTAATCCCAGCACCTTTCCAGCTGGGAAAATAGGAGGGTCTAAAGCAGCCCGAAGAAGAAAATAAGTGCTTGCTTCCCAAAGCCTATGGAGCGGGCCACTTCTTCAGCACATTCCAGCAAATGAGCTGCGTTCTCTGCAGCCAGCCTTTGGTTGTTAAGAATGCTATGCCAACTTGGCATTGCTTCCCGCATTGTACAATGTTAAGGCTTCTTTGTACTTCAAGCAGCCTTTGAACACAGAATAGCTACTGTTGCGTTTCCTGGAACATTTTGTAAAATTACAGTACACGATAAGGCGGCTCCAGAATCTCTTCCATGTCATGTAGTTTATCTTTGGATGAAAAAGAATGATGAAAGCAGCCCACTCGCTGGCGATCACAGGCGGCAGTTCTGTGCTGTAATTGCTTTCTCGACACACGGCTGAAGAAGAGTGTGAACAAACCCTGGGATGCTCGTGATTCCCAAGCTGCTTGTAGCCTTCTCCATGTTTGTTCCATTGCTGGAGACAATTGCCCAACACTTTACTTGATGGACTTTTCATTTCATAAATATTTCTACGATAAGATTCTCTCTACTGAGAAGAACCGCAGCTTCTTGGCAACAAAATAAAGATGAGCACACTCAGTCTCACTATTAATCTACCAGGCTGTCAAACTGATGGAAAAAACACAAAAGCAGCACATTTAATAACACCATTAAAGTGTGCACGCAGCAGAATATCGTGCACGAAGAAAGTGTTTTGATAACCTGGTTTCTGAAAAGAGCTTTGGACCTAATCCCTTGAGTCAATTGCAAATGTTCTTTGTCTTCATCCGCTGAATATGGTTGTCAGTAACATTTTGAGAAGCTTTTTGTTCAAATGTTTGGTTTCCACAGATCTAAGCCCCTCAGGAATTATATTTTTAAATAATTCATGTGAATTCTATTGTTTTGAATCTGGCTGGTGAAAATGTATGCTTTGGGCGCCGCGTTTTTCCTGGGCGCCTCTTCCTCGTTTTATACCCTGTGTTATATCTGGATCAGTCATAATTTTTCGGCATATATTGCGATTATTTTGGATTTATTTTCCTCCTTATGAAATTTAGAGGTGACAAAGATGACATGCTGCTTGACATTTTAGATAAGAATATCAAAATCAGGTGTGTCCAATCTTTTGTCTTCCCTGGGCCACACTGAAAGAATTGTCTTGGGCCACACATAAAATATTCTAACACTAATGATAGCTGATGTGCTTTAAAAAAATCGCCAACAAATCTCATAATGTTTTAAGAAAGTTCACGAATTTAGGTTGGGCCACATTCAAAGCCATCCTGGGTCACATGCAACCGGTGGGCCATGGTTTGGACAAGCTTGACCTAAGCAGAATAGTTTCTTGAAAGACTAATGGCTTATGTGAAATTAAGTAACCAAAAATTAAATGTAGTTCTTAAAGTTTGTTTTGGTTGATATTATCAATGCTCCCATTCAAATAATTCGCCAAATATTAGAATTATAGTATGGTCTAGTGATTATTTTCCTCTGTATTACTGAAATTTTTATAAATGATTATTGGCATTAAAAGGAAACAGAGTTCTTCCCCAAGTTACTTAGCTAACACCCTCCTTAATGTTTGCAGTAACTATGTAGTTCCCTACTTAATGATTGGAAAGTTGTTAATTTTTTATGTGAAGTGAAATGGTTTTCACAAGCTATGCAATTTATTTCTGCATTTTACTACTCTTACTGGTAATAATTCATTTATTTATCAACTGGCTGAAGAATTTAATATTAAAACACATAAGGAGGCTGCGTGTGGTGGCTCATGCCTGAAATCCCAGCACTTGGGAGGCTGAGGCAGGATGATCATTTGAGTCTGGGAGTTCAAGATCATCCTGGCAACACAGTGAGACCCCATCTCCACAAAAATAAAAAAAAATTAACCACACGTGTAGCCCCAGTGCTTGGGAGGTTGAGGTGTGAGGGTGGCTTGAGCCCAGAAGTTGAGGCTGCGGTGAGCTGTGATCATGCCACTGCACTCCAGCCTGGGTGACAGCGTGAGACCCTGTCTCAAAAAAGCAAAAGCAAAACAAACAAACACAAAAGGAGATTTATTCTATGTTTTATTCAGAATGCTTACCTGGACCTGAAAGTGACTAATCAGGTGTTAATTGTCAATTTAAAGACAAGTCTTGCCTTGTTCACGCCGCTGTTGTTATACTGATCAGAGATGATGAGAATCTTTTGTATCTCACAATTATTGATCACATCCAATGTTAAGACCATGTAACAGTAGACTGTGAGACAACGTTGGAGTATCCTTTCAAATTATAAACTAGTAGCGTCTTTTTTATTTTGTTTTATTTACATGATAAGGCAGTTCCAAAATTTCTTCTGTGTCATGTAGTTTATCTAAATACCAAGGGAAAAAAAAGTATCTCCCCCTTTTTTTTTCTTGAGATGGGGCTTTCCTACTGAGTAGGGATTAAAATGTAACCATCTTTTAAAAAAATGCTCCAGGGACCGTGTGGGTCTCTGTTTAGCAGAGCTCAGTCCTGTGATGAGAAACTAGGAGGAACTCTGTGCTTCCAGAGTGGGAGGGGGCCAAATGCCCCACTGGGAGATGATGGGTGGACAGACACCCCAAGACTGGTGAGGGGGCAGAAGTTTTGTGCTCACACAGGGTGGAGAGGGGGTGTGACCCCAGGTAGTGGCTGCCTGGGTGCCGGGGTGAGTAACCATGCTGTGGCTTTGGAATAGCAGCAGATGTCTTTGGGGCTCAGTCAGTGTTCGGCAGAGAGGACCACTGTGAGGGGTCCTCGTGCCATGTTGGGTGGGGTGTCTACGGATGGTGAAGGACTGCTATCCAGTGGCTGCAGAGCCTTGAGGTGATGGTGCCATTGTAATAGCCATGAGTACCCTGCAGCAGGGACCATGTCAGCCCCTTTCTCCAGAAGGACGATAACCCAGGATTCTGAATGGATGCAACAGAAGGCATAGGATGGTGGCCCGGAATGGCTGATGCTGGCCTTCTTATCAGGCTCAGCCAGGCTTCAATATGATTTAGAAAAAGAAATGTGATGTCTCTGGAACCCCAATACTTTGGAGTTGTTAACACCGGTCGCATGCATGCATACCTGCCTACTGAAACGAAACCACACCAGAGATACACCAACACAGTAGCACTGGTTTCTCTGGGTAGAGGAATCAGGGGAGATTTTAGTTTTAGTCGTAATTTTCCTACTGTTATTTCTTTTCCAAAACCTCTAGAACAAATGTTCCAAAATCTCTAGAACGTATGCAATTTATAATCCAGAAAAGTAATTCTAATAAGCCAGCTGATGATTTAAAAATAAAGAAAATCTACAGTGATTAAGACATTCAGAGTAAGAAGAATTATGTCTTATTGTCTACTGTACCTCTTTGTCCCAGCATAAAACAATAGCTGTTATTTTTGAGAGCTTTTTATGAACCAGGGCGCTGTGCTAAGCATTTTATAGTAATTATCTTAACTAACCTTTCAATAATAAGACAGGTACTGTCATTATCCCTCTTTTAAAGTGAGGAAAAAATGTGAAACATTCTTGAAAGAACTAAAATAAGATTTAAGAAAATACAGAGACAGTCAAAGACCTTGGAGACATTCGTACCTTGCACATGGCAAAATTTGGCAAACTTTTTCTGTAAAGAGCCAGAAGAAAACGATTTTAAGCTATGCAAGCCATAGGGTCTCTGTGACAGCGCCTGAGTTCTGCCAGTGTAGCGCAGAAGCAGCCATTAACAATATGTAACGACAGTATGTAAATGAATGAGCGTGCTGTGTTCCAATAAAACTTTATTTGTGAAAACTGGTGGTGGGTTAGAGTTGGCTCATGGGCCATCGTTTGCTGACCCTGCTACAGAGAAAGACGATACCATAAATATATAAAACTTTCTAGAGTGACAGTTGATTAAAGCCATCCTAATCAGGGATTTAGGATATTTTTTAACCTCTAGGAGGGGAGGCCTTTTAAAGCAAGACAGGAAACCAAAATGTCTTAAGGGAAAAGTCTGACAAATCTGACTGCATAAAAAATGTATTCATTTGGCATGGCAGGAGACAATATAAAGATGTTGACAGACATGATGAGACTAGATAAAATATTTGAAACACATGACAGAGGATTAGTATCTCTAATATTGAGACCCTCTTATAAATCATTAAGCAGGAAAAAGTTGGAAGTTAGATATTTCACTGAAGTTAAAATGCAAATGAATGTCAAACATTTAAATATATGCCCATCATCACTAGTACTGGGGAGAATGTTTATTATAACCATAGTGAGACTCAATCGTTTGCTGATCAGGTTGGCAAAAAATAAAAATACTGACGACATTTAGTGCCAGCAAAGGTGAGGGCACAGTGATGTCTCACTGGATGCTGGTGGGAGTTTGAGCTGTCATGTGCTTTGGAAAAATGACCTGAGTAGTGAGGGCTAAGGAGCGCTTACCCAAAATGCTTCGGATTAGAAGTGTTTCAGATTTTGGAATAATTGCATATACATGATGAGATATCCTGGGAATTAGAGCCAAGTCTAAGCACAAAATTCATTTATACTTCATATATGCCTTATACATATTACATATAGCCTGAAGGTAAATCTATACAATATTTTAAATAAGTTTGTGCATGAAACAAGGTTTGTGTTAAGCACTTATGTGTGGAATTTCCACTTGTGGCATCATGTCAGTGTCCAGAGATTGTAGGTTTTATTGATTTTCTTTTCGTTTCTTTAGAGTTGAGGTCTTGCCGTGTTGCCACGGTGGAGTGCAGTGGCACAATCACGGCTCACTGCAGCCTTGACCTCCTGGGTTCAAGCCATTCTCCCACTTCAGCCTCCCAAGTAACTGGGATTACAGGTTTGTGCAACCGTGCTAAAATTATGGATTTTGGAGCATTTTGGATTTTGAATTTTCAGATTAGGGATGCTCCACCTGTACCTATTAAAATATAAAAAGGCAAGTTTGAAATGGTAAATTATCTAGAAATTAAAGCAAAGGAAAATATTTCATATCAAAACCTATGAGTTACGGTCAAAACTGCTCTGAGAACTTACAGCTTTAAAAATAATGTCAGTGCTTCTAAGAAACTTAGTGCTTCATTTCTATTTTATATGTATCCTAGTTAAGACTGTTTGACCCTGGTGAAATGGGGGGGGTCATTGCTTCCCAGCTGTGATGAGTGTGGGGCTTCCCTGTCTGCCGCAGGGGCATTTCTTCTGGGTTTTCCTTCATCATCCCTCATGCCAGCTCTGGGCTTCCTTTATTTTGGGGTGCATTGCCCTGTTCCTATTGTGGGGTTGGCTCACGGAGAGGGGGTAGAGTTCTTGCCTCTCCTCGGATGCACTCAAGGCTTAATGCGCAGCTGTGAACAATCACTTCTGGGCTCATGAACGGCCATCCTATGTGTCAGTAACTCTAGAAATATTGGGTCACATTGAGAGGTCCTATAAGCATCTAAACTGAAAGTCGGTATTCAAAGGACCAGAGGTGAGGGCGGAGCTGGGGATGGGGTGGGCAAAAATGACTTCTTAAGGCCCCTAAAGCCCCTTGCTTCAATAACCATACAAGGTCAAGGCACAATTTATTACAATAAAGAAGTATAGTTTATCCACCTCCAAATCTGGAAACTTCCAAGTCAGGAGGGTGACAGCCTCTCTGTGAACCCAGACTAGAAGCTGCAAAAAATAAAAGTGATGATTTTGTGTTGTGTCATCCTCTGTCTTCAAAGATGAGCACACATCTTTGAACACACATCTCGTTAGCCCACCCATCGATCCGCAGCGGAAAGGCACCTGTGACTCCTGCTGAGCAATCTCCCGCAACCCACCAAATGCGCCACAGGGCCCAAATCAAACAGAGCGCCCACCTGACTCGGATTCAGCAGAGTGAGAAATGAGAAGGGCATCATCTCCATGTGGCTCCGTCTCTAGCGACGTCACTAAGCAAGACATGAGGGATGGTGGGAAATTGCGATGGAAGAAAAACTTGGAAGCCTGATCGGGACACACAAAAACTGCTTTTCGGGGCTTCTTTCGTGGGGAAAGCGTTCCCTTGCATCTCCGCTTGTCTCCCCAAGTCACACATGGGTGCTGTGCTGCCACCTCAGAATCGGGGGAGGAGCTGTCAGGCCTTGCATGAAATATTTTAATTCCTTTCTTATGACAACTTGTTACCCTGCTTCTCAGCCCCAGCATGCAGGGGTCCAGCTCCACCTTCCAGGCAAGGCCCCGGCTTTCAGGATGCCACTTTGGCAGCATTGCAGGAGGAGGCCGAGGGCGAGACGGTGGACACTAAATCCTTCTTTGTGTTTATCCTGAGTTTTAGGGGAAAATATTTATCACCGAAGCATTAAAAAGTGGGCTCCTCTGTGCCATGCGTGTCACGGGCTCCGCTCTGCAGCGCCCCTCAGGTGCCCGCCAGCCCCCTCCTCCTGGAGACACCTGCTGTAGGCTCTGGGTGGCTGGTGACTTCCCTGCCACCAGCCACCTCAAACCTGTAAACACACTGACGGCAGTCGGCCCAAGGGTGTAAGAAACTCACAAATAAACAGCCAATGCAGGGAGAGCAAGGCCAGACCACATGGATCGATGTATTTCACAATCACGGAGGGGTTTAATCCCCTGTCCCAAACCATATGGCACACTCCACACCAGCCGGCGAGGGCGGGGACGACTTGGCAGCCGACCGTGGAAGCAGAAACGCAAGGCATTTTGTTTCCTTGTGTGCACTTTTCTCCCTTTAAATATTTACTTTTTGTGTTTTGCCAGGACGCAGTTTCCATCCCGTATGTACAACAGGCTGCCTTTGCAAATGGGGGCCTGGCTCCGGGGACCTGTAACAGGATACTGACTCTTTCACTCCTGGGCTGCTTCGCCCCCTTCGCAGCGAGCAAAACCCGCTGCAGATCTAGTGTGTAGGTCTGGTGACTCTGAAGAAAGGGTAGGTGGTCTCCATCCCTGTCTATCTATCTTTTCCTCAGGTGCTCCGCTAGCAGGACCCCAGACCTGCATCCACAGGGTTAAGTGAGCCCCTGGTGGGAAACGCTGACCTTGCCAGGAGGTAGATGCCCCACCCCCCTTGCGGGGCCTGAGGCTGTGGGTGGGCAGGGAAATAGCCAGCCACGTGAAAGAGGGGAGTCTCTGGCTTGGAGGCGGCTGATGGGGCATCGTTCACAAACTTTCCACCCGCAGGAGAGGCAGACCGGGAATAAGGGTGGCAAGAGGGGTGGGTGGGCCAGGGGAGAGCAGCTGGAAGAGTGGATGGGGTGGTGGCAAATTCCCAAGGGAAACAGAAATGTACCACACCAACATAAATAAATTAGTCCCGGGCCGCGAGCCATGTTTGAACCAGAATAATGTAAGCAATCAAATGCTTACTGTCTCTGATTCACTCAGCCTTCCAAACAGATTACATAACAGAAAATGGAAGGGTTTGTCATGAAGATGTGTAGTAGTTGCACAACCACGTGGTTAGGGGCGGGCTTGGAGCTGGCAACTACAGATGTCCTGAACTAAAAATACGCAGCCCTGGCATTTAAAAAATGGTTGTGAGAGATGAGGGCTGCAAGAGACATCCTGGCATTCTCAGGGCATCTCTGAAGGGTCCCATTTGTTCCACTTGCAGCCAGAGGAGAAGCAAACTCCCAGAGGCGCCAGGCAGAGCGGACACTCAGCGATCCACCGAGGAAATGAGACTCATGCTAGCAGAGGGAAGCCAAGGCACATTTGCAAAGTGCTTTTTAGTTGATAACGTCTTCTCGCTTGTCACCGTGGGGAGACAATGATATTACTGTCCTTATTTTCTAGGGCAGGGCTTCTTCCTCCACCTCCTCCTCCTCCTCCTCCCCCTTCTTCTTCTTCCTCTCCTCCTCCTCCTTCTCCCCCTCCCTCCTCCTTCT
>NW_022437098.1:1825914-1836734 GCF_009761245.1 Sapajus apella | reverse complement strand
CCCCTCCCCTTCCCTCCCTGTCCCCTTCCCCTCCCCTCCCCCTCCCTTCCCCCTTCCCTCCCCTTCCTCTCCCCCTCCCTCTCCCATCTCCCTTCCTCTCCCTCTTTCCTCCCCTTTCCCCTCCCTCTCCTCCTCCTCCTCCTCTTCCTCCTCCTCCTCCTTTCTCCTCCTCCTCTTCCTCTTCTTCTTCTTCACAGGGTCTTCCTCTGTCAACCAGCCTTCCTACCTCAGCCTCCCCAGTAGCTGGGACTACAGGCAGGTGCTGCCATAGCAGGTTAATTTTTTGTATTTTTTGTAGACACAGGGTTTCCTCAACTTGCGCAGGCTGATCTTAAACTCCTGGGCTCAAGCGATCTGCCTGCCTGGGCCTCCCAAGGTGCTGGGATTACAGGCATGAGGCACCTTCCCCCAGGAGTTCTTAAACTGTAGTGTGCGTGAGTATCAGGACAGGTTTATGAATCTGAGTCCCAGAGATTCTGATTCAGTAGGTCTGGGTGGGACCTGAAACTTTAGGTTTTTTATAAGCTCCCAGGCAATGCTGGTGCTGCTGGCCCGCGAACCACATTTCGAATTGTACGGTTCTCAGTGAGTGACACGCATGACACCTGCCATGTTATTCAACCAGGGTAGCTGGTCCTGTGCCAGGTTTCCTGCCAATACCATAATGCTTCTTACTCCTTGCGTTCTGATGGCCAGCCATGGTGCTAAGGTCAGCTGAGCCTGGACTTGTCCTCAGAGTCCTTCCTGATGCAGTCCCCTTGGCAGCCACCACCAGCACCCAGAGCTGGCGTTCAGATGTCAACTTTGAGTTGGTGCAATGGGAACTGGCCTAGTAGTTACAGAACCGAGGCCATTAACCAGCATGGGAACACAGGATGAGGTTTTTAACCTTGTGATATTTGGTTCCCGCACCTGTAATGAGCAGGCTGGATTACACACACAGTTCTCCACTGGGCTAATCCTGAGAGTCAGATTGTGTTCGTCAATATGTTAGCTCAGGCCGCCATAACGGCGGCTTAAACAACAGGAATTGACTTCCCACAGCTCTGGGGGCTGGAAGTCCAAGGTCAAGGTGCTGGCTGATTTGGTACTTGGTGAGGGCCTGCCTCCTGGCTTGCACATGGCTGTCGTCTCTCTGTGTGGGTTCTGGAGGCTGGAAGTCTGAGAACAAAGTGTCAGCTGGTTTGAATTCTTCTGAGGCCCATCTCTGTGGCTTGCAGATAGCCGCCTCTGGCTCTGTGCTCCTGCGGTCATCTCTGTGTTGCCTGTGTCTGGTGTCTTTACTTATAAGGCACTAATCCCATCATGAGAACCCCACCCTCATGCCCCTCATTTCCTCCCAAAGGCATCGCCTTCCAAGGCCATTACACTGTGGGGAGGCTTGAACGTATGAATGGGGGAGACGGGCACACAATTCAGTTCATAACTTAACCTGTGAAGGGCTTGTTCTAAAGCACAGCTTCCTGCGTCCTTGCTCTAGAGATTCTGATCCAGGTCCTTTGGGCGGGATCTGGGAATTTCTATTTTCCTCTGGCGCCTCACGTGATTCCCCACCTCAGGCAGGCTGGAGAGGCTCAGGGGGAGTTGACGACTGAGTTTCTCAGTTCCTGGGCAGTGAGTAAGCTATGGGGTCCTCCAGATCCCCCACAGTGGCTTGTCACATCTCTGCTTGGGCACTCAGCCCACGCCTCAGCAGAGCGCGGGAGGGAGGGGCTGTGACTTATCCCTATGGAGATCTGTAGCCCAGCACTAGGGGACCACGGTAGCCACATCATTAACATGTACCGGGGGCCTCGCCTAGGACCCCTTCTAACTTCAAAACTCTTTGAAATGTGTAAATCTTGTTCAATGAGCTCTCAAAGGGGGTTCTGACGTTATTTAGGGAAAGGCAGCGCGGCCACCTTTGTTTTTACTGTCCCGGAGGTTTAAACAACAGCGAGCACATTTACATTTCCCTCGCCTCCCTGAGCAGCAGAAAGTGAAACAACTTGAGCTGTGACTAGAAAATGAATATAAACAGGCACAAAGAACAGCCCCGCCCCCGCCAGCCCTGTGCTGTCTGCCGTTCCTGCTGACTGTAAGGCAAGTGATAACTGAGGCTTCTTAGGACAAGATAATGCAAGAGAAGAGCGGGACACACTTCCACATTCCTTTAATTCTGCTATTCCCATGAGGAATAATTAAGTGAGGAACGGGAAGGCAATGTGGAAAGAGTTTTCTTTATTAAAAGTGGGGCTCCGCGGAAGAAATGCGAAGTAGGTGAACTGATATGTAGCAAACATAAACCCTTCTGAACAATCACAATCACTACTCACCTGTTAGGGAAGCTAAAATTTCAAAAAGGCGACAGTAGCAACTACTGGTGATGAGGAAGAGAAAGTGGATCTCTCCCGTGTTGCTGGTGTGAGTGTAAAATAGGATAAGCAGTCTGGAAAATGGTTTCACAGTTTCTTGTAAAACTAAACGTGCCATATGGCCCAGTGACTGCACTCCTGGGCATTTATCCCAGAGAAATTAAAATGTATGTCCACAGAAACTCACATACAGGAATGCTTAAATTAGCTTTATTTGTAACAACCCCAAATGGTAAGCGACCCAAATGTTGTTTAGTGAATGAATGGTTAAACAAACGCGTGGAATATCCTCACCGTGGAATACTACTCAGCAAGAAAAAAGCACCATCAGAGTGCACAGCAACTGGGATGGAGCTCACAGGAATCACACGGAGAGCAAAATACAACCTCAAAAAGTTTCATACTGCATGATCTTATTTATTTATTTATTTTGAGACACAGTTTCACTCTGTCGCCCAGGTTGGAGTGCAGTGGCACAATCTCAGCTCACTGCAACCTCAACCTCCCGGATTCAAGCGATTCTTGTGCCTCGCTCTCCCGAGTAGCTGGGGTTATAGGCGTGCACCACCATGCCCAACTAATTTTTGTAATTTTAGTAGAAATGGGGTTTCATCACGTTGTCCAGGCTGGTCTCAAACTCCTGACCTCAAGTGATCTGTCTCAGCCTCGCAAAGTGCTGGGATTGCATGCACGAGCCACTGTACCTGGCCTGCATGATTTGATTTTATATAAGAGACGGGCTCTTGTCTGTCGCCCAGGCTGGAGTGCAGTGGCACAGTCGTACCTCACTGCAGTCCCAAACTTCTGGGCTCAAGGGATCCTCTTGCCTCAGCTTCCTGAGTAGCTGAGACTCTGTTTTTATTTAGTATAAAATAAAAAATATATAAAATGTATATAATATATAAAATATATTTTTATTTACTATAAAATAAAAATATATTTTATAAAATATATATTAAAAATATATATTATATATTATATATTTTTATTTTATACTAAATAAATTTCATTTTATACTAAATAAAATATATTTTCATAGAGATGGGGTCTGGCTATATTGCCCAGTCTGGTCTCCAACTCCTGAGCTCAAGTGATCTCCCACTTCAGCCTTCCAAGTAGCTGAGATCACAGGTGTCAGTCACTGCACCTCGCAATAGTTTTACAGTAACAAAATTGTAGAGATGGAGAGCAAGTTGTGGTTTCCAAGGGTTAAGGTGGTGGCGGTAGGGAAATGGGGAGAGACAAATAGGCAGCGTAAGGGTCCCTGTGATGGTGACCCGGTAATTCTGCATCTAGATATATGTTCCAAAAAAGCAAAAGCAGGAACTCCATGGACCTTCGTACACCCATAGCAGGATTATTCACAATAACCCGAAGGGGAAACAACCTAAGTGTCCATCAGCAGATGACTAGATGAACAAAAGGTAGCACGTGTGCACATCATTCAACCTTAAAACAGAAGGAAATTCTGACACACGCCGCAGCAGAGATGACTCTGGAAGACATGCTGAGGAGACAGGCTGAACAAGAAAGCTCCGGTATTCCATGATTCTGCTTACCCGAGGTCCCTAGAATACTCAAATTTGTAGCAGCCAAAAGCAGAGCAGTGATGAGCAGGGCCTGGGGACGGGGGAACAGGGAGCTGGTGTCGAATGGTGATGGAGTTTCAGTTTGGGGTGATAAAAAGTCCTAGAGATGCTGGTGGTCATGGTCGCACAAAGAGGTGAATGAACTTAATACCACGAAACTGTGCACATACACATTGTTCAAATGGCAGATTTATGTTAGGGATACCTTACCACAATTAAAAACAAAGCATTACTAGAGGTAAATAGGGTCACACAGACAAAAAAGGCAAACGTCGAATTCTTCCTCTCACTCACTGGATTTTTTTCTTTCAGCTCCAAAGATGAGTCAGTTTCACCACACATTTAAGTAAAATAATAACAGAAGGATAAATGGAAAACCCAAACAGTGCCAAGCAATGATTAGAAAAGTTAAAACCTTCAGCCTGTCTTTGCAGCTCTGTGCATCTCAACCTAGTCATGATTCCTATTGTATTTACTTCTCTGGCTTCATGGAACCCAGTCTGATGAGGCTACTGTGGTGTTCTGAATGCACCTTCTTCCCTCATGACTCACACCATTTGTCCTCCCTTGAATGACTTCTGTTCTCTTTCTCTTCTCCACCTGTCCAAATAGTACCATCCTGCAGATCCAGCTCAAATTCCACCTTCCCCAAGACAGCAAGTCGGCAATTCTTCTCCCTCCTCTTCTCACTAGTTTTACTGCTTATCCAGATCAGTGTTTCAGCATCTGCAATTTCTGGTTAGATTTAAAAGTGCAACTTTCATATTCCTCCAATTAGTGTGTAAGATCCTCAAGGCACAAAGCAAGTCGTCAATCCCTTTGTAGCCACCAAATAAGTCAGTGCTGTGAGTTTCAGAGTGGCTACTCGGTAAACTTCTGGAGCCGATTAAACAGAAGTTTTCATCCATTTCCCTATTCAGTTCTGAAACATTTGAGAAAAAAATATAAATGAGAGAACTTGCTGAAGACCTAGTCTATGAAGGATGGAGGTACTTTAAAAATCCATATTTATAAGAAAATCACAGGTGGCTAGAATTGCAGAGAACCTTAGTCATGATCAGTTACCATGTCTATATCTCACAGAACAGGAAACAAATGCCCAGAAAGTCAGACACTGACCTAGAAACACACAGACGGTAAAGGGTTGAGTCTAGAACCTATGTCTTGTTCTAAGTTCCCACTTCTTTTCACTGACCACGGCTGCCTGACGGGATGATTTTGTTTATGTATGGGATATATGGTATGCAGAAATGAGAAATGTCCATTATAATTTTCCACCTGTGATGAAGCACATTAAACTCATGGTAATAATAACCTTGAGTGTTCAAATTAGTAGGTCTGTGGATGTAAACTTGTTGTGCGGGCTGAGCTGAGACGCAGATGACCGTCTGCGGTGTGGAAATGAAGACCACCCAAAGAGAACAAGCAAAGGCTATTGATTCAGGGTTTGCCATTGCTTGCATTTGGCAGAGGCTCAAAGGCAGGCAGAGGAGTGGGAATCTTTATAGTGGAAACAGGCGAGGGCTTCAGGTGTGTCCTTGTAGGAGGCGGCTGGTCTGGGAAGCTGCAGGTGGGCTAATCAGACGTGGGGCATCTGATGGGATTGGCTCAGGAGTGCATTTGGCTTTCTCTGCCCCTAAGGTGGGGGTGGGGACAAAAACTAGGGAAGCTGTCAGTTATTAGTCAAGTCCTGGCCTTTCTGGGCTAGTTGTGCCAGAAGGTATTGTTTGATTTCCTGGCCTGATGGTCAGAGACAGTGGTCTGATGTGTAGATGGTCGCTGGCTTCCAGGGCTGGTTACTGCAGGTCATGGGTTGGTTGCCTGGGCTGGTTGCTGCAGATGGCAGGTCAGAGTTCTATTTTCATTTGGTCTGAGCATTGCCTGTTTGTGTATTCAGTCTTTCCGTGGTTCCGCTTAAGGACATTGGCCGCTTCTTGTTCTGTGGATGAGTGTCACCCTCCTTAACCTGCTTTTCGTGAGTCACAAGGCCCAGACTGAATTAAAGGGGCACGTTCAGGAGTCAAGTATGTTTTCATGCCTCCCTGTCCTGAGGGAGCAGAGCCTCTGCTGTATACGATGTCCCCACAAGCCTTTTAAAAACCATTGCTGTTCTCATTTTAATCTCCTGCTAAAAAAAATGTGCTCAACCTCTGGCCTGAGTCTAACCCTCTTGTCCACCCTTTGGTCCTCTGTGACCTGTGTTTGCCACACTCACCCAATTTTCTCTTCCTCCTGCATGCTCAGGCTGGAATCCTGGCTTCCCCAGTCTGAAGTCTGATTCTGACTCCTGTGCCCTTCCCCGCCATGGCTTCCCCCTTCCTGAAATTCCTTCGCCTCTTTTCTCCAAATCCTGCCCATCATTCAAGCTCCAATCTGGAACCTGGATCCTGTCGGAACCATCCCCTCATAATTTCAGTGCATGTGGAAGTTTCCCTTTCCTGAACTCTCAGGGGCTGAACTTGCATTCCTCACTTGGGGTTTCCAAAGTCTGAGCGTCAGAGATGCCCCTGGGGAAGCCTGTTGGAAGTGTAGGGTACAGGGCCCCACCCTTGGAGATGCTGATTTGTTAGGAGTATGTCGGCCAAATCATATTTGGACTTGCAGAAAAGAGAGAAGAGTGATTTTGTTCAAAAGTAACCAACATGAACAAAGGCATGGAGGTGGGAGAGTGTGTGTGAGTGTGTGCGTGTGTGTTTACTGCATAGTAGGGAAAATTGTGAAAGACTATGAAATGGATCAAGAATGTAACTGGATTTCCCTCCCACACTGTAGAAGGAGCCACTTACATCTGTGGTTTATGTACGTCTCTGTTTCTTTGGATTCTCCCTTGAACCAGTTTTAACATCTTCCTTGTTCTCACATTAATTCAATAAAAACATTTGACACAAGTTCATTTTCTACTTCTAGAATCACAGTTACCTCTTTTAAAAAATTCTCTTACACACACAGAATGCTCGCACGTGCACATACATACACACCATACACAGACACGCACCATACACACCATACACATACACACACACACACCATACACACCATACAGACATGCACCATGCACACCATACACACACACACACACACACACACACCATACACACCATACAGACATGCACCATGCACACCATACACACACACACACACACACACCATACACACCATACAGACATGCACCATGCACACCATACACACACACACACACACACCATACACACCATACAGACATGCACCATGCACACCATACACACACACACACACACACACACACCATACACACCATACAGACATGCACCATGCACACCATACACACACACACACACACCATACACACCATACAGACACGCACCATGCACACCATACACGCACACCATACACGCCATACACAGACACGCACCATACACACCATACACACACACACACACACCACACACACCATACACACGCATGTTTGTAAGCCCCGTGGTGCTCAGCCATCTCACCCTGAGAAAATGAATAGCTCGGTGAGAAAGACGGCGATCTGCTGAAAGGCCAAACCATGCAACTTGAACTTTATTAGGTAGTTTTGCCTTTAAGATGGTCCTTTAAAGTGTTGGAATCACCATTTTATAGTTATTCATCCCTCTAAGACACTGCTGAGCAAGAAAGCAGAGGTAGCATGGCTCTTGGCTTTTTCTGTACATCTCTGGGAACTTTTCCCTGGAATTCTCAAACTGCCACACAGGGTAGAGCTGGGTAAGTTTTTCCAGCTTTTCACGGCTGGTTCAGCAACAAACACTGCAGCTGCTTGGCTGCTTTGAGGTTCCGCACAGAATGTCTTAACTCTTTTTTTTTTTTTTGAGACAGTGTCTCACTGTATCCCCCAGGCTGGAGTGCAGTGGCACAATCATGCCTCACTGCAACCTCTGCCTCCCAGGGTCAAGTGATCCTCTCACCTGAGCCTCCTGAGTAGCTATTTTTTGTAGAGATGGGATTTCCCCATGTTGCCCAGGCTGGTCTCGAACTCCTGGCTCAAGTGATCTCTGCCTGCCTTGGCCTCCCAAAACTCTGGTATTACAGGCAGGAGCCACTGTGCCGGCCTGTCTTGGCTTTTTGATCTGTGTGGGGCAAGAGAGAGAGAGAGAGAGAGAGAGAGAGAGAGAGAGAGAGACAGAGTTGTTGGCCTCTGGAGCCCGCAGGCCTGTACCTCCTCCCCTGCTGCTGTCATACCCTATGTTCCAGTGGGCCAGGGTGCCAGAGCCACAGAGCCATCCTGAGGCCAGCAGCACACCTGCCCAGCCATGTATACATCAAAGAGGCTCACCCCTCCAGGCTCCCGGCTCCCGGCCACTTCATTCTGTTTTTGGTCCTTGTTTTAAAACCATGAAGCAAAGGGTCCAGGTGCTTCCTGTGCCTTTTGTAACTGTCCACTGACATAGGCTCTCTCCTTGACCCCACTTTAGCTAGGCTCCCTAATTCCTCTCCCCAGCGAAACCTCATCCTCGACTCCTGCCTTCGACCTGCCGTGCCCAGTTGTTGCAACGATCTCACTGTCAGTTTGGTGAGAATTCCACCGCCCTCGATACCTGATCGTCTTTAAAGGAATTTGATAACTGCTCAAATTCCTTATCCTCTACCTTTGGCATCTGATCACCCTGGCCTGGCTTCAGCCAGAATCCTATTAAGTCAGCATAGCAACGATTCTCTTAGTACTTTTCCATCCACTGACCTCTCATCTGCTCATCAGCTGTAAATCCTCGGCTCTCTTCCTTGCCTTCGGAGTTGAACCCCATCTCTTTCTCCATTTGATAGTCTTGACATCTATGGAAATCATCCTGAGTCAAGTCTTTCTTATATTTTACCAAGTGTGAGAACAATTTTTTAACACCACCAGGGTCTGAGCTCAAAGAGTTGACTTGCCCAGGTCATTCTGACCACTACTGAAAGCCGACTTGAGCTGACTGGGGCCACATCCTGCTTCCTGAGACCCACCCAAACCAAATCACCATGACTTGGTCTTCCAAGGCATCCTGCGGTGGTTTGTTAAGGGAATACCTCCAGTCTGCCCTCCTGGAAGAGAATCACCCATTCCCCTTCTGCCTGGAAAACCTCTTAGTGTGTAAGCCTTTGTTTCAATTGCTGGGATGTCCTGGACTTAAAGGTCAAGGGAGAGAGATTTTGACCACCAGGCAGCCTGACCCCACGCGCTGCCTTCCAACCCAGATCCCACGCGCCGTCTTCCAACCCGGACCCCATGCGCCATCTTCTAACCCGGACCCCACGCGCCATCTGCCATCCCGGACTCCGCGCCATCTTCCTGCACAGACCCCACGCACACCCACTTCTCTGTGGGTAGAAGGGGTCTGATGACTTTGTAACCCACCTGACAGGACTCCTTCAGGAGGTGTCCCATTCTTTAGAGGGAGAGAATTCTACGTGCTTGGGACATTTCCCCCTCTTAATTTGCGCAGTCTCACAGAACCCAAACAGAAGTTAACCCTCAAGATGTGCAAGGACAAAAGGGTCGAGGAAATAGGACTGAGCGGCTGAAACAACAAACCCTTTTCCTAAAAGGCAAAGAATGATTTCCTATGTTAGAAAGAATTTACAACCTCGGCTGCTTTCCTTTCTTATTTCTTTTTTCCAGCTTCCTCCTCCTGCAATAAAGGAGACCCATTTGTCCAGGAGTCCCTTCTTTTTGATGAGAGCCCGTCTCTGGGAAAGGGATTGGGCTTCAAGGAATACATAAAATTAAGTAGTAAAAAACAAAACACAACACACAACGCAATGCCACCCGCAGTCACCTCTGACGGGCAGGACCTTCTGGGGCTGGGTCCATCTGCATTGTGATCAGAGCAGTGTGTGAGTGATGTCAGCCTAATTAGGCAGGCTAATGTCTGGTTTCCTGGAGCGGGCTTTTGTAAAGTAATTGGCTGCCTTGGGGTCAAAATGCAGTAATTATAGGTCTTAAAAAAAAAAAAAACAACTAAATGAGATAAACAGCCTTTGAATTCTTCAAGCAAGTAAGCCAATCACACCAAGAGACTTCTCTTTGTGCCCAGAATTGCAGTGGGTATTTTGACAGGTGATTTCAATACCATGTAGCTATTTATTTATTCTGGGTTTGGGACATAAACACAAGCATCTTGGCCTACAATCCTACATGTTCACCAAATGTGGGGATTGCACGGTAGAGGGTCTGCTTCAAGTGCCGAAACTGGAGGATTAGGTCAGCGGGTACTCTCAGCTAAAGCAGAAATTCCACCACAATTTTAAAGCCAACAGAAGAGAGTTATCCATGTAAACCAGCTCCCTTTCTTCCAGTTGTTTGCCAATTTTCTTTGTAAAAAATCAACAACAGAAGATTCTGGAAGGCTATGGAAAGCTAACGAAGTTTGAAAACGTCATTTCCGTCTTGGGAGGCGTGGAGACTGGATCAAAGCCGAGCGGGACGTGAGCCTGTTTTTACCAGTACTGGTTGAGGTGAGGGTGGCTGCCCCACCGTTGAGGAGACCTGGAGATGGAAGTGGAGAAATGTTTTATGATGAAATAAGCCCCGTTTCCGGGATTTCTTTGCCTTCTGGGGTCCCAGTCCCTCCCACTCCATCACAAGCTGGCTAACCCTGGAAACCCCACACTCAACCCCAAACTGTGTGTGCCTAGCAGACCTTCTGCATCGTAATCTGCATTTTAACACAATCCCCAGGGATTCCTGTGCTTATTCACATAAACTACTTTGTGATGGGGTTTGTTCCTGACACCAGTGGCTCATTTTGAGCAAGTACATTGACAAGGCAGTAGTAATGGGGGCAAAAGGTAAGCACCAGGGTGACAGCCTGCTCCATTTTGATCTTTTAGAAGAGTGATTTGCAGATATTCATAGTCCACTTTTCTTTTCTTTTTC